>NC_133126.1:126424513-126739929 GCF_048418815.1 Hemitrygon akajei | reverse complement strand
TTGTTCACTTTAAAGGAAAGGATGAGGCCGATCAGTTCCTCCAGGGTCAGTGGCTGGTCCAGACTCTCCCACCGTCTAACACCTTCCATATAGAGGACAGGAAATTCTGGGAGGCTATGCCATCTGTAGCCTTTTTGATATACAGACCATCATAGGAAGGTCTGTAGATCCTTGATATGTCTGTTAGGATGCCACTGAGACATCCCCTTCCTTAAGGCCGTAGATCCATAAATTCACACAAAATGCTGGAGGAACTCAGCAGGTCAATCAGCATCTGTGGGGAAAAAATAAACAGTCAAAGTTTCAGGCAGAAACCCTTCATCAGGACATCAGCCCAAAACGTCGACTGTTTACTATTTTCCATAGATGCTACGTGACCTGCTGAGTTCCTCCAGCATTGTGTGTGTGTTGCTTTGGATTTCCAGCACCTGCAGATTTTCTCCTGTTTGAGATCTGTGAACTGTTTGGACTAAGAGGTGTGAGCACATGGCATGCTGCTCCATGAAGCAGACTCTGGATCAGAAGATAACCTTGGAGGATTCTGAGGAAAGGAACACAGCTTGTTGGCTCCTCACCTCTCAGAGACCCTCTCTCATGTCCAACCCACTGGCTGCAGAAAAGAAGTTGCTACAAGTCTGTCTGGATTTTGTGCCATTCCCCCCAACTCTGTCTAGCTTTCTGAACACTTCTGAGGACGAAAAGCCGCTTGATGTTCTCCTTTGTCACTTCTTACCGTGCACCGGGGAGTCAGAGGGGTTCCATGGTCCTCTAACCTGTGAAACGCTTTAGTTCCTCAACGTTCCTGGACAGCAGCTTGACATTCAACTTCCACGTCCCCCTGCCTGCCTGGTGACAGGAGGCTCAAAGAAGGTAGTAACTGGCACAGTGGATCTGACATGAAAGAGGAGTTTGTTTGGGACCAGGCTGAGCTTAGATGGGTCATGGCTGTGCTCCACCTGCGGGGGTGCAGAAGGCTCTGTGCAACTTTGTGTCTTTAACCGTTTCCACGAGGAGAGATGAGCTCCTCTCTGGTCCTCCGTTGCCACTGCCAGATTGTCCAGCTGGATCAGTGATGCAGTGGAAACCGCCGGCCAGAACGCCCAGCCAGGATGTCACCGGCAGTGGTGGGAGCTGCTGAAGATTGACCAGCCGCTCGCTCTGCACGGGCAACACAAAGCCATTAATCAACCAGTGCAGAGCGTTATGTCTGCTACGAGCAACTGCTCACCAGCCACCGCTTTGATTCTTGCAATTGATCAGTTGCTTTCCCACAGCAGAAAACCAGGCTGATAGTGCAACAACCAAGCCCCCTCTCTCCGACCACACAGACAAGCACGTTCACCACTGTTGTGCCCACCTCCCGAAGAGGCAGAGGTACGGCAGTCAACGTTCTCGTAAGGAAGTCACGACTGTGTTTACCTCGGTGAAGAACTGCAAGGTGGTAACACATTGCAGATGTGCAGACACTGGTCCAGAAGGTCCGCTGTAGATGTCTTGCACTGTTAGGTGGATTGTTTCGGGCCCTGTTCCCTGCTCAGGCCCTAACCAATCTATTGAAACACTTCATAATGGTAGATGTGAGTGCTACGTGATGATTGTGTGGGCAGTGGAAGGAGGGTTTGTGGGTCTCAATAGGCTCTCCTGTGCTTTGTGAAGTGACTGCAATACCTTTAACTTCCCACTGCCTTGTAGTGTCAGGGATGTGGATTCAGTTCTGACCTGTGGTGCTGTCTGTGTAGGGTTTGAACATTCTCCCTTGACCACGTGAGGGTGCTCCAGTTTCGTCCCACATCCCAAAGACGTGTGGGAGGATAGGTTAATTAGCCACTGTGTATTGCCCCTGTTGTGTAGGCTTGTGGCAGAATCTGGGGGTGGGTGGGAGTACACTATTTGAAATTTTGGTTTCAGTGCATAATTTGATTCTAATTGCTGTATTTGCCTGGAGCTGCTGAAATAGAGCTCCGGAAGTTCAGCATGCAAATGCTGATTAGATGTAATTTTTTAAAAGGCAGTATATATGAGCTTCTCACTTCCAAGGTTGTTATAGCCAGGGTGATAGTGGGGATAAGCTCCCACTACCCATAAAGTGCTCCAAATGGCATGTGTCTCTAACAGCCTCTGACAACCAAGTCCATCTTTTGGCCTTCACACGTGGCTTAGCTACTAGGCCCGGCGGAACTGTCTCTACTGACAAGAGAAGGGGCAAAGGTGCACTGGCACCTCAAAACCAATTGCTTCGGGCAGGTGGGGCTCATCAGCCTTGGACGCAGCCCGCCTAGGAGAAAGAAAACTCTGATTTTAAGCCTCCACTGCCTTGTGGTTATACCCACCCATGGGAAAGGCTTCGGGAGTAAACCCCAAGGAGGAAATCCGGAGCCGAACTCCCTAAGGCAGTTTGATGTTGTTTACAACTCCTCTCTGGCAACCTCTGCAACGACACTGGTGCCAAACTGTATCAGCGCTTGCCCTTCCCTTGGACTACATCAGTGACGTGGGGGTGGGGGGAGCCCGCTGCATGGGGCAACAGCCGGTTCTTCAAATCCTCCCACCCAGGCCTGTGCCCTGGAGAAGACACAGACCACCAGAGGCGCTAATCCGTGATCCCCTGGGCTGCCTACTACTTATTTCCAAGGAATTTTTAGAATGCAAAGGAAACATGCCAAAGATCTGAAATAAAGGCAGAAAATGTTATGTTCTGTGCTATATTGCTCCATCACTCTGTGGCTCTAAAATAGTAGGAATTCTGATGGGGTGGGGAATCTAAGGGAAGAATTTTTCACCCAGAGAATATTGAGCCCAAGAGAGTTGGGGAAGCAGAGCTGCTGACAGCATTCAAGAGGAGTCTAGGGACTCCAGATAGGCTTTTAAATCACCAAGGCAGGGAAGCCCAAGTGCTGAAAGAAGGGACTGATGCAGATGGGTGCCCGCTGGTCAGCATGGACCTGGTAGGCAAAGTAGTCTGTTCCATTTATTCCATGTCTTGATCCAATGGTATCCACAGAGAAATGGTACAGAATTATCATTTGTGGCAAATGATCTTGCACAGAGCTGGGAAAAATCCACAGGTAAACAAACATTGAGATACAGAGAAAGGGAAGGGAGGGGGTTGCAAGGAAAATCAAAGGAAGATTTCTGATAAGGTGGAAGACAAGAAAGATTAAATAATGGAAGGAATGATAGTGCTAGCGAGAAAGGGAGGTAAAGTGACACCTAAATAAAGGACAATCAGGAGGTGTGGTAAATGGGAGAATTACTCAAGTAGAATGTTGGGAATCTTACAATAAGTATAAATGCTAGGAGTGTTAATTATCTGAAACTGCTGTAGCTGAACATTGGACCTAGAAGGTTGCAATGAACTTGCACAGGTTATCAGATATACCGTAGCATTGAAGGTTCTGGGAAAGAAGATCCACAATGAGAGGGTTGTCTTTCACCTCCATTTCTCCTTTAGTAGTTGCTGCTTTCTTTTCGTTCAAGTCCAATTCCCGTTTTCCTTCCAGATCACGATTCATCCCTAACAAAATTACCACAACTCAAAATTCCAAAGAAATTTATTCTTGCGGTGGAGAAAGACATGCTTACTCTTAGTTGAATAAATCAGAAGTTCCAGAATAAAAGCCTATAAATTATTGGTAAAATTTTCAGAAGTGGTCTCAAAAACACCCTCAAGTGTCCTCTTCAAGCATCCAACAGCAAGTTATCAATGAAAGTTAATAAAGATCTAAGTAACGTACAAAGTCCTTTGGAACAACTTGTTTATTTCTAAGTAGCTGGTCATTGGACAATCATCTTCAATTAAATGCTTGGAGCCTCCAATGAATAAATGAAGGGAAGTTAAGTGGCAATCAATAGAAAATAAAACAGAAAAGCAAGCTTGTGGAAGAGAAGATTCTGGAGAAGGATTGTGGAAAAACTGAACCAGATTTGCCGCTGGGTCTGTCACATGAAGAAAGTGAATAAACCTGGCATCTATTCACTAGAATTTAAATGAATAAGAGATGTTTTTATTTGAGACACATCAAATACTAGCGGCTTCAATAATAGGGGTGCGAGGAAAATACTTTCCCAAGTTGGAAATGAGGCTCACGAAATGAGATCCTTAGAAATGAGGCAAGGAGAAATTATTCACTCAGCAAGTAGTGAATCTTTAGGAATTATCTTTCCAGGGTTTGTGTTTGCTAAGTCATTGACTGCAGTCAAAATAGAAATGAGTACATTTGTATGTATAGATGGGAGTAGGACAGAGAAATGGTGTTGAGGTAGATTAGCTATGGTGGAAGAGTTGGATGAGCTGAATTCATGGTCCTAATACTCAATAACTCCTTAATAAGCTAACAGACAGTCACACGAGTTCAAGCTCTAACTGCTCTCCCAAAATGGTGTCTTCTGTAAATGTCAACCTTCAGTTTCAAAAATATAGCATTTTTAGTCACATTTTAAAGACCTTAATACCTCATGCCTCTGGGGAAGATTGAAATCCCACTATACCAGATAGTGAATCATGTCGTAAGTACCAACTTCGGATATTTACAGTTAATAACCATATATTACAAATCTTCTGATCATCTAAAACCAGAAGCTACCTAAGAACATATGGAACAAGAAACAAATGAGCCTTTTTAGTGCCTGATTACATTTTGGAATTTTTTATATACACTATTATAAACACAAGACCATTTAGTTCAAAAACCAGCACTTCTTTAATCTTTTTCTAATGTTATTTTCTTTTCTTTTCCAAACCGATCAGGGGAATTTTACTCCTGAAGCTATTAAATTCAATCAATAAGCAGTCTCCAATTGGTATAGCTGAGAGTATTTTAGAGAAAAACTAACAAGAAATATATCCGATCTTGGTCTAACAGCCAGGGAAGCAAATTGGCTTGCAGTATTTCAAAATAGTCAAATCAAACCAGCAATGGGAACCTTGAGCCTTCTGTGGTGGAAGTTTAAAAAAACAAAATTGTCTCCAGATTAATCTGTAAATCTATGTTTATTGTGTTCAACGGATGTTAATTCTTATATTATTGTTTTCTAAATCTCATGGATTAAAAAAAATCAATTATAATCTTCTTTAAAAGGTATGAAGGATTTCAGTTTCTTCATTAAGCAACTTCACAAGGAGAAATATTATTGTTTCAATTTCCTCAAGGCTGGTATGGCAGAATTAATTACTGTATCAATACTAATTTTGATTTGATTTCTGCTAGAGCTCCATTTCCACTCCTCTGATGGGTCGAATGTTATCTTTATGAGTTAATTACATTGCAGCAAAGTTTTTTGCTTAACTATATACTTTGTGAAATGGCTAGCTTTTATTCTTTACTGTTCATATAAAGATGCAGCCATTACGTACAAAATGGACAATAGCAAGGTGAAGAGTCAAGAATAAGCAAAAATTTAAACAAATTCCAAAAGGTGTTTTCTGAACTGAAGTTAAATTCCAGCAGAATCTTGTGATGGAAGATAATTTGTTTGTTAAAGTTGCAACTCAAGGAAACTTTATTCACACGGACGAGTCTGTAGTTTATCCTCTGCTCGATCCGCCCTTCCAATCCTTTACATTGATCTCCTTTTAAATCTTTTTAATCCCTTGATCTTATTCAACAGAATTGTTTTATTTGCTTTAACTCTGTCCCTCCCAGATAAACATATTTTCCTCATGCGATTATATTTTGTGTTTGAGCCTCTACCTTGGGAGCTGACTGGCTATACCTCCATGAACTGCATTAGTGTTAATCTGAACAATTCCTTGTTTGTTTATTGAGGTGCAGTGCCAGGGAAGCCCTTCCGACCCTTCAGGCTATGCCACCCAGCAACTGCCAAATTAACCCTAGCCTAATCATGGGAAAACTTACAATGACCAATTAATCTACTAACGTACCAACTGGTACGTCTTTGGACTGTGGGGGGAAACTGGAGCATCTGGAGGCAACCCCTGCAGTCACAGGGAGAAAGTACAAATTCCTTACAGACAGCGATGGGAATTGAACCAGGGCTGCTGGTACTGTAATGCATTGTACTTGACACTATGAAACCGTGCCATCCCGCATCAGTTCACATGCTTTCCAAGTAACCACCTTTTCCTACATTCCACCTTGACTCCTGCCCTTTAAAACACTTTTTCTGAGCACCTGTCAATCTATGTTTTTTTCTCTCTGCCTCAGGGTTACTTTATTTGAAAATACTCCATTGACGTTTTATTCTGGTAAAGCTGTAATATAAATGCAAGGAGTTGGTTACCTATTTATTTCTCATCATATCCTTTAATCTCCCAGTATCCTGGCACCTCATGAAATGGAGTTAATTTGATTTATAAAATAATCTTTGGATATTTGACAACTCCTGCAATAAGAACATAGAATTCGAGCATTACATCTTTGTACACTTATCCTTTTGGCAGATTAAGCAGAGTGCGTACACACATCATTGGGGGAGTTATTAGTTTCTGCATGCTGCTTGTAAATTGCTAGAAAGTGCTGTGTTCACTTTTCAAGGAGCAGCATTAAATAATGGATCTTTTTCATTACCGCTTTAGAGGAATGTTACATTACAAAGACCAACACAATGATGAAGCACGCCAGAGCTAAGCAAATTCCTCCAGGAAGCTATTTTTAAAAGGTGTTTAGAAACAATAAGATTTTTTTTTGCCTCCTGTGCATAGATGCAAAAAAAAGTGCTGCATAATAGCCTGATTTTTGTTTGTCAGTCATACACCCTGTACCATTGCCAACTCATCAGCCAATGCAATTTGTCAAAGGATTCTTAAAATAAACACCATTTTTGACAGGTCCTTGGTTCGACCTGCAGATCAGCTTCATATCACTTGATCTCACAAGATCAGCGGAACCAGCAAAATTGCCCTAGATAACCCTTAATCAGCGTAGATAGAATTTCCTTTGATTATTGCCAAAGAGATCTTTCATGACTCTCTAAGAAGCTTTATGTCCAGTGATGTATATTTTTAAGGTATTGTAAAGCAATTTATACCCCAAAAAGTCTCACAAATAGCAGTGTTAAAGTGATCATTGTTTCAGCTGGATTAACTGAAGGATAAATATTAGCCAGGACAAGGGGAATAACTTGCATGCTCTTTCTCTTGAAGCACTGCCATGGATCCTTGTTGTTTGCCCGTGAGAACAGATGGGGTCTCAGTTTGGGATCTCATCCAAAACACTTTGTACACAAACAAATCCTGCAAATAACGGAGCAATAGCAGTCATATCATGCATTTTAGCAACATCAATGTTTCTGAGAACAGAACCCATTCTTCAATACTGGACTCGGTGTTACTACAATAAAAATTAAACACACAACTCATAGATGCAGAGGCACAATATTTATAGACCATTTTCTTTGCAAAAACATTCTTCATTCATAATTTTTTCCAATTATGCAATCAATACAGGGCATTCATTTTGTCATTCACCATAATAACATTCAGGTTGTGCTTATAGGATTTAAGTTCTGAAAATATGGGATCAACTTCCCTCATTAAATGTTCAATCAGAGATAGGTGTAAGTGTTTTTAAAAAGAGATTTTTATATAACTCATTATGCATCCCAGGGGATAATCCAGGGAGCCCCAAGCCCTGTGTTATGCAACATTTTAGGATGAATTTCATAAGACCACTGCTTCTCTTTCCTGACCTTCCTGACAGATACACACTCGGAAGGAGATATCTTTGTCACTCATGTGCACACATTAGATACCTTAAATACTTCCTTCACAATTGCATGCATAAGAAATCATACAAATTTTGTACAAACCTATTGAAAGGTTATGTGCTAATAACTATTTTTCAAATTTTCTTGTCATAAATTGACCAATTGACCAAGTGTGTGGCTGCTTTGTTCTAGAAAGTAAAATGAAATATCCTTTGTGTCTTTACTGTGAAATCAGAGAGGAAGAACTGCTATAGTCAGCCAGCATAGAAACTTAATATGAATTTTCTTCTTTTAATTTACAACATTGAAGTATTCAAAACCCAAAACAACATTTTATATTTTTATCAATTTCCACCAAATGATTTTATCATCTAAATTATACTTATACTTTTTAGACATAAAAATGAATCAAAAATAAATGTTTTTTTTCCCAAAAACAATTAATTACTTCTAGCTTTGAGGTGGATACAATAGGGTCTTTTAAGAGACTCTTAGATAAATACATTGAGCTTAGAAAAATAGAGGGCTATGCGGTAGGGAAATTCTAGGCAGCTTCTAGAGTAGGTTATATGGTCGGCACAACATTGTGGGCCAAAGAGCTTGTAATATGCTGTAGATTTCTATGTTTAAATGATGTGAAGCCAGTTATTCTGCAGGTACATTAACAGTGCAATGAAACTATTCAATAACTGTAGAATTGTTCTGTAGAGTGGCTTTGGAGGTGTTGATTGCCAGGGAACATCTAGGGAAATGCTCTGTTTCAATGGAACTTTCCATTTCCATGGGACTAGCGAAAGTAATTGAGGAACTGAAACTGTTCACTCAGGAGCTGGTGAACACCTGATCTTGCAGCTTGACATTTTTATTGATACATTGGAATTGGACGACAACACCTCTGAAGTGGCAATTCCAGACCAAACTTGAAAGATGCTCAACAGGTGTGGCAAAGTGAAACCAAATGACATAGTTGACAACAAGGTTTCGCTTTCAGATGAGCTCAATGCCCTTTATGCTAGCTTTGACAGGAAAAAAACATGAAGGTCCCATCACAATCTCCCAGCACCAGCCTCAATGACCCTATTAATTCAATCTCTGAGGCCAATGTCAGGAATGTGAATCCACAGGATGTTTCTGGCCCAGACAGGGCACCTGGCCGAATACTAAAGACTTGTGCTAATCAACTGGCTGGTGTGTTCTCCAATATCTTTAACCCCTCGCTTCGACAGTCTGATGTACCTCACTGCTTCAAGCAGGCTTCAGTTATGCTGGTGCCCAAGAATGGTAACCTGCCTCAATTATTATCATCCAGTAGGACTTATGTGCATCTACTGTGATGAAGTGCTTTGAGAGGTTGCTGATAAAGCATATCATCGCCTGCCTGAGAAGAGATTTGAATCTGCTCCCAATATGCACAAGTCCACAGCAGAAGCCATTTCATTGGCTCTTCACTCATCCCTAGACATCTGGACAGCAGGGGTGCATACATCAGGATGCTTTTCATTTACTGCAGCTTGGCATTCATTACCATCATCCCCTCAAAACTAACACACAAGCTTCAAGACCTTGGCCTCAATACCTCTTTGTGCAACTGGATGCTCAATTTCTTCACTTGCAGACCCCAGTCAGTTCAGATTGGCAACAATATCACCCCCACAGTCTCTATCAGCACATGTGCATGATAAGGTTATGTGAATAGCCCACTGCTCGACTCACTTTATACTTATGACTATAAGGCTAAGCACAGCACCAGTGCTGATGACATCACTGTCATTGGGCAAATCAAAGGTGGTGACAAATCAACTTGCAGGAGGGAGGTTGAAGGTCTGGCTGAGTGGTGCCACAGCAACAATCTCAGAATGTCACCAAGACCAAGGAGCTGATTATTGACTTCAGGAGGAGGAAACCAGAGGTCCATGAGTCAGTCCTCATCAGAGGATCAGAGGTGGAGAGGCTCAGCAACTTTAAGTTTCTCAGAGTTATCAATTCAGAGGATCACTCCTGGGTCCGGTATGTGTGTCATTACAAAGAAAGCACAGCTGCCTTTCAACTTTCTTACAAGTTAGTGAAGATTTGGCATGTCATCTAAAACTTCGATGAACTTCTATAGATGTGTGGTGCAGAGTATACTGACTAGTTGCATCATGGACTGGAATGGAAACACCAGTGTTCTCCAAATGAAAAGCCTACAAAATGTAGTGGATACAGCCCAGACAATCACGGGTAAAGCCCTCCCCACCACTGAGCACATTTGCAAAGAGTGCTGTCACAGGAAAGCAGCATCCATCATCAAGAACCCCCACCATCCAGGCCATGCTCTCTCCTCACTGCTGCCATCAGGCAGAAGGTCCAGGAGCCTCAGGACCCACACCACCAGGTTCAGGAACAGTTATTATTCCTCATCAATCAGGCTTTTGAACCAAAGGGGATAAGTCAACTTCACTTACCCCATCACTAACTGTTCCCACAGCCCATGGACTCACTTTCAAGGACTCTTGATCTCATGTTCTTGATATTTATTGCTTTTTTTTTTCTTTTTGTATTTGCTCTATTTGCTGTCTTTTGCACATCGGTTGTTTGTCCGTCTTTTTGTGTGTGGACTTTCATGGATTCTATTGTGCTTGTTTGTGTTTACTGTGAATGCTTGCAAGAAAATGAATCTCAGAGTATTAAACGGTGACATATATGCTTGAGTAATAAATTGCCACAGCGGTATCTCTACTTCCTCAGAAGATTGCAGATTTGGCATGTCATCTAAAATTTTGACAAACTCATATACTGCACATGTGTGGTGGAGAGTATATTGACTGTTGCATCACGGCCTGGTATGGAAACACCAGTGCCCTTGAATGGAAAATCCTACAAAAAGTAGTGAATAGGGCCCAGTCCATCATGAGCAAAGCCCTCCCCACCAGCAGACACATCTGTACTGAGTGCTGTCAAGGAAAGCAGTATCCGCTATCAAGGACACCGACAATCCAGAACATGCTCTCTTCTTGCTGCTGCCATCAGGAAGAAGTTACAAAAGCCTCACACTTACACCACCAGTTATTACCCCTCGACCATCAGGCTCTTGAACCAGAGGGATAACTTCACTCACCATCACTGAACTGTTCCCACAACCTATGGACTCATATTTAAGGGTTTTTCATCTCATATTCTCAATATTTATTGCTTATTTATTTATTAGTATTTTTTTTTTCTGTATTTGCAGTTTCCGCATTGATTGTTTATCTCTCCAGTTGGGTGCAGACTTTCATTGGTTCTATTGTGTTTCGTGTATTTACTGTGAATGCCCACAAGAAAATGAATCTCAGCTGAATCTTAGCATTGTATCTGGTGACATATAGAGTTGATATTCTGATATTACATTTACTTTGAACTTGAACTTCGAATTACTGCCATTCTTGTGATTAAGTTACTCTCATGGTGTTCTGAAGAAGGGATTTCATGATGTTGGCACAATGACTTTGAAAGAATGAGTGTAAGTTTCTAAGTTTGGATGGTACACTCAGTGGTCACTTTATCAGGTACACCTGTACACCTCGTTAATGCAAATATCTAAACAGCCAATCATGTGGCAGCCTCACAATGGATAAAAGCATGCAGACATGGGCAAGAGATTTAGTTGTTGTTCAGACCAAAGGTACGAATGGGGAAGAAATGTGGTCTAAGTGGGAATAGTTGTTGGTGCCAGATGGGGTGGTTTGAGTATCTCAGAAAGAGTTGATCTTCTAGGATTTTCACACACAACTGTCTCTGGAGTTTACAGAGAATAGTATGAGAAACAAAAAAAATCCAGTGAACGGCAGTTCTGTGGGTGAAAACACTTTGTTAATGAGAGAGGTCAGAGGGGAACGGCCAGACTGATTTAAGGCAACAGGACTCAAATAACCATGTGTAATAATAGTGGTGTGCAAAGTATCTCAGAAAGCAGAGCATGAAGAACTTTGAAGTGGATGGCCTACAGCAGCAGAAGACCCCAATCATATATCAGTACAGGAAGTCCTTAATAAAGTGGCCACTGAATGTATTTTACTTGCAGAGAAGTTTGCAGATATGATCACTGCCAATTATCTGTTGTGTTAGTCCTTTTTAGTCTTAGAAGTTGTGGGTTAAGAACTGATTGAAAGAAAGCCTTGGCAACTTGCTATAGTACACGTTGCCAATGATGGATTACCACAAACATAGTGTGCAAATGTGAACGATTGAAATGGGTGATGGGACGGCAATCACAAAGATTGAATTGTCTTTGATGGTAAGCATTTTGGATTATTTGCTTCAGCATTGACAGGAGAGGAAAAGTACAGCATGCCAGGCGATTAATATTAAATTAGGGATCATGACTCATCTAAATTAATGAAAACATATTAAATGAAATCAAGAAAATAATAGATCTAAGTGATAACAAATCCCTAGGACCAGATAATTTTCATCCTAGGATTTTAAAGGAAGGTTTTGAGAATATTGCAGGTAACCTAATTATAATCTTCCAAATCTCTTCTGAACCAGGATCAATACCTTAAGAAAGACATTAGTCTGCCAGCTTTTAAAAAGTGAGGGATTGATAACACAAAGTTAAAGATCAGCAAACCTAAGTTCTATTGTAAGGAAAATAATTTTAACACATGACTTTCATGTTTTGAAGCCACTGGCTGGACGAATAGCACTACGGATTTATCCAATGTCAGTGTGGCTGTAGATTGCCCCTGGATTCAGTGAAGTGTTCAACATCTGAGGAGCTGTTATGATGTGAAAGGGAGTAATCACTACCGGGTTTCTGAATGTCTACAGAGTTGCTGAGTGTAGCATAGGACAGTTTGAAAGTTTTTCTGCTGAGCAGAGAGAGCCAGCAGAGATTTGTGTAAGGCAGGTTATGCCTGACAAAGCTGAATTTTTTGAAGTGTTGATCAAATTGGTTGACAAGGGATAGCATGGATGTTATTTATATAGACTTCCAGAGAACATTTAATGAAATCCCTCAGAAAATGCTGTCAACTATAATTGGATCTGAAAAATTGAAAGCAAATTATTGAACTGGCTGGGCAAGTAGATTCAGAAACAGCAATAATGATTCAGTACTTAAATTAGAATCAGAATCAGAATCAGGTTTATTATCACCGGCATGTGTCATGAAATTTGTTAACTTTGCAGCAGCAGTTCAATGCAATACATAATTTAGAAGAAGAAAAAATTAAAATAATAATAATTAAATAAGTAAATCAATTACAGTGCACGTATAATGAATTGATTAATAGTCATGCAAAAACAGAAATAATATTTATTTAAAAAGTGAGGTCATTTTCACAGGATCAATGTCCATTTAAGAATTGGATGTCAGAGGGGAAGAAGCTGTTCCTGAATCACTGAGTGTGTACCTTCAGGCTTCTGTACCTCCTACTTGATGGTAACAGTGAGAAAAGGGCATGCCCTGGGTGCTAGAGGTCCTTAATAATGGATGCTGCCTTTCTGAGACACTGCTCCTTGAAGATGTCTTGGGTACTTTGTAGGTTAGTACCCAAGATGGAGCAGACTAAATTTACGACCCTCTACAGCTTCTTTCAGTCCTGTGCAGTAGCCCCCCAATACCAAAGAGAAATGCAACCTGTCAGATTGCTCTCCACGGTACATCTATAGAAGTTTTTGAGTGTTTTTGTTGACATACCAAATCTCTTCAAACTCCTAACGTAGTTGTCTTGCCTCCTTTGTAGCTGCATCAATTTAGAACATCAGAACCATAGAACATTACAGCACAGAAACAGGCCTTTTGGCCCTTCTTGGCTGTGCCAAACCAGTTTTCTGCCTAGTCCCACTGAGCTGCACCTGGCCCATATCCCTCTATACACCTCTCATCCATGTACCTGTCCAAGTTTTTCTTAAATGTTAAAAGTGAGCCCGCATTTACCACTTCATCTGGCAGCTGATTCCACACTCCCACCACTCTCTGTGTGAAGAAGCACCTCCCCCAATGTTCCCTTTAAACTTTTTCCCCTTCACCCTTAACCCATGACCTCTGTTTTTTTTTTCTCCCCTGGCCTCAGTGGAAAAAGCCTGGTTGCATTCACTCTATCTATACACGTCATAATTTTATACACCCCTATCAAATCTCCCCTCATTCTTCTACGCTCCAGGCAATAAAGTCCTAACCTATTCAACCTTTCTCTGTAACTCAGTTCCTCAAAGTAACGGCAACATCCTTGTAAACCTTCTCTGCACGCTTTCAACTTTATTAATATCCTTCCTGTAATATGTTGGGACCAAGTTAGGCACTCAGAGATCTTGACACCCAGGAATTGGAAACTGCAAAAAGTATGATATAACGGGTGAGGCCTATAAAAGTCTGAGATGTGGTAGTAAATGCAGGCCACAAGTGGGGTCGAAAGTCGGGTATCCAGTTTTGCAAATGAGGATAAGTGGCATTGTAAGTAATATAGATAGAACCACTAAATTACAGGTGACAGCGATGGAGTAAGTGAATAAGCAGAAGAAGAGCAAATGTACTTACTGTGAATGTAGACAAGGTAAGAGTTATCCACTGTGGACCTAAAAAAATGGTCAAAGAAAACTTTCTAAATGGTGAAAAATTAGAAGTGATTAAGATTCAAAGAGACATTGGAAGGGCAGAGTGTGTGGTAATGTGGATAGAACATTAAAATGCCATGAACGTTACATTCACATTCAAAAATTAATGGAATACTGTTTTTTATTGCAGGACAAAGAGGTAGAAATTTGTAAAATCCCTGGTTAAAATACTAGAATACACATAGTGTATGTGATCCGATTTAAGGTAGTGCTTCTGAAACTCAGCGGCAAACAAATCAAAGAAAAATACCAAAGGTTTTACTAATCACAGGTTTTCTGGTAAACAATCTCTGCAATCAATAGCCTGTAACTTCCCTTTCAGAGTTGAGCTTTTGAATTGTCAGTATGACCTGGCATTTTCGTGGTGTGAACTGAAGTCTTGAAGGTGCAGGACGGTTGCCGAGAAGCCTGGACGGGCCGAATCGAGGCAGTGAGGCCTGGGCCCGAGAGTAGGGAATGAGCCAATGTTCAGCCACAGCAGACACTGAGATGATTCGATGCGGCAGAACCAGGGTAAGGCAAGTGGAGGCGAGGCAGAGTCAAGGCAGCGGGGGCCAAGGGTGAGGAAAGAACCAAGGTTTAATCAATTTAAGTGCTGGGCTGAATTGGAAAGGCCGGGATGGGCTGAATCAGAGTCAAAGCAATGAGGCCCAGGCCCAATAGCATATGAAAGTGGCAGGGCCCTGGGCCGAGAGCAAGGAACAGCCCGAGGTTTAAGCGCCAGGCCAGATTGAAATGGCTAGGGTGCTGGGACTGAAGGTGAGGGACGGACTGGTTCAGCTTGCAGTTCTGCAAGGTTTACTCATCTCTGTGCTGAAGTGAGGACTGGCTTCACGGCTGTGGACTCACTTTCGTGAACTGCAGTTGCTTGCTTGATTTTGTTGTTTGCACAAGTCTGCACATTCGGTGTTCAACTGTCTGGGTTTTTTTAATGGATTCTATTGGTTTTCTTTGTTTTGTGGCTGCCTGTAAGGAGACAAATCTCAAGGGTGTATGTAGTGTACAGCCTTTGATAATAAATGTACTTTGATCAGTTCTGTACTTTACCACTCGGATCACACAGTTCTGAATGAAGACGACTGCAGTTTTGTTTTTCACTGTCACCTGGGATACATCATCACTGAGGATGGAGATGCTCCCGGACGATGCTCCAGTCAGGTTGTCGCATGATTGCAAATCTTTCATCTTCTTTCAAAGTACACTTGAATGCTTCAGTCATGTTCTTCTACGCTATTCATTGATCAAGGATTGATCCACTGATTAACCATAATAATTGAGTAAAAAGTTATGTTAAACCATGAGATGATTGATCACAGTGGAATTCCTCCACTAATGCTAGCTCACTGTGCTGATGAGCTGTAGGATCTAAACACTGTCTTCTCCTTTTAGCTTAATGGAAGAGTTACAGAACATCAGATCGAGTGTGAATTAGAACTTTGTATCCGTAAGAGTGTGTGCACTGGCAACTCTTGCCAATACAGTATCTAAGATCTTCAGCAAGTGGATTAGTAAGGTTAAGTTCCAGGGTTTGTTTTCATTCGTGTTGCTTCTTTCGTTGGAATATAATCTGCTGAGCTTGGCAGCTATGTCCATGCAGACTTGGCCAGTTCACCTTGTGGAATCCCTTCCTCAGAGCATCATGAGAGCAACTTGAAGAATTGTACATGCTTGGCACTGGATTACATTGTGAAGCGTGTTGTTCATATTGATTCTGTTCAATAATCCGATGAGAACACTTATCATCAAAGAGAGCAACGCAACTGATGGTCACACAGTTTGTCCTAGTAATTGGAAGTCACAGAACATGCAAACAGGCTTTTTAGCCGTCCCATCAACCACCCATTTACACCAATCCTACTTAAATCCCATTTTATTCTCCTCACAATGCCATCAGTCCCACTCAGTTTCTAACACACCATGGGCAATTTACAGTGGCACTCAGCCTACCTACACACCTCTTAGAGATGTGCAGGACACTGGAGCACATGGAGAAATCTCACATGGCTTCGGGTTAGAATGCACCCACTCCACACTGATTAATCCTGGACCTCTGAAGCTGTGAGGCAGGGGATGTGCCTGATGTTCCATTATGCCATCCAAATCATCACCCACTTACTGAGTCCAAAGCCAGATCCAAGGCTTAGAGAAAGACTTCTAAAAGCACCACTACCAATACTGTGAGGTTTCACCTCGGCTGAGTTTCTTTTCAACAGAATACCATTGCTGATTTGTTTGTCAGCTGCTTGGGCTAGGCAGATGTTAATGGAGCTACTTTGACTTCTTATAAATGCTTCATATTTGTCATGCATCGCTTCATTGTAGTAAGCATATAGCTTAGTTCCACTTACTCCAAAAGGGATTTATTAACATTCTTTTCACTCTACTTACTCCACTCCCCACCCTGCCTTCTTTACAGATCCAGAACCAGGTGCTCCTTTACTTTGCAAACCATCCTTGACCCTGCTTTAAGGCACAAGTGATTTCTCATCTATGGAAATGGTTTCAATTAACACTGCTTTTATCAGTTACTGAGCACTGAATGAAAGTAAAATTGAAGACTCCCACGAAAGTCTGGGCCTGCAGCATTCAAATCAGGTGATCGTGATCTTCACAATTAATCAAGATATGGCTTCTGTAATGCTATCAGAGATGACAAGAGAAAATACCAGTCCAAAATTGAGCTGCAGGCTGCCGACAGTTATCGCAGGAATTACCTGCTGTAATGGGCTACAAAACAAAGTCAGGTAGCAATGCGAACAACATCACATCCCATTCTGATGAACGCTTTGAGTTGAAGGAGACTGGTATGTCACCAGCCATCCTGATGGCTCCATTGCCCCTGAATCAGCAGTCACTATTGAGGATGTAAGCTCATTTTCTGGAGAGTGAACCAGTGGAAAGCAGCTGGCCCAGATGGTGTCCTTAGCCGTGTCTTTAGATCCAATGCAGATCAACTGGCAGGAGATTTGCTGACGTTCCGGGCTTCTCCCTGCTTTAACTTCTCTGAGGTTCTCACCTGCTTTAAGAAGACCATTATCATTCTGATACTGAAGAAGAACAAGGTATTGTCCCTTAATTATTAGTGCCCCGTGTCTCTGACATCCACCATCATAAGGTTCTCCAAGACGCTGATTATGGCACCCATTAACACCAACCTCCCAGACAATCTAGATTCACTGCAATTTGCCCATTGTTGAAACAGGTCTGCAGTGGATGCCATCTCCCCGGCTCTACATTCATCTCTCTTGAGCATCTGGACATTGAAGTCACCTACATTAGACCATTGTTTATTGAGTACAGCTCTGCCTTGAAAACTATAACTCCAAGCAAACTTATCACGATGCTCCAAGACCTGGGAGTCAACATATCCCTCTGCAATTGGATCCTTGCCTTCCTGATCAACAGATCACAAACTGTAATGATGGGCAGCAACATCTCCACCATGATTATTCTAAACACTGGTGCTTCACAAGGCATCATCCTCAGCCCTGTACTCTACTCCCTGTATACTCATAACTGTGTGGATTTGGCATGGTGTATTGACAATGATCTTTCCTCGACGTGAGCAAAACAAAAGAGCTGGTCATTGACTTCAGGAAAGGAGATGTTGCTCCTGTCTTCATCAAGGGAGATGAGGTCGAGAGGGTTGAGAACTTAAAATTCCTAAGAGTGAGCATCAGTAATAGTGTGCCCTGGTCCAGTCATGTAGACACCATGGCTAAGAAAGCTCACCAATATCTCTACTTCCTCAGGAAGCTAAAGAAATTTGACAAGTCCTCTTTGACTATCGCCAATTTTTATTGACACAACATAGAAAGCATCCTATATGGATGTATCACGGCTTGATATGGCAACTGCTCTGCCCGTAATTGGAAGGATCTGCAGAGAGTTGTAGATACAGTTCAGTACATAACGAGGAACGCCTCCATGGAGTCCGTCTACACTCCCTGCTGCCTCCATAAAGCAGTCTGCATAATCAAAGACCTTATCCACCCTGGACATTTTCTCCTTACCCACCCCGTCCCTTCAGGCAGAAGAAAAAAAATCTTGAAGGCACATCAATCAGTCTCAAGGTCAGTTTCTACTCCATTGTTATATTGAATGATTCAATAAGATGGATTCCTGACCTTATTTTCTATCTTGTGATGACATGGCACCTTATTCCCTACCAGCACTGGACTTCCTCTGTAGCTGTTACAGTTTATTCTCTTTTCTATTATTCTGTTAACTTGTACTACCTCAATGCATTGTACAAAGTTCCAGCTCCAGCTTCAATTGCTTAATACAGTCTGTAAGGAGCGGTAGCCAGATGCAATTCTTGCAGGCATAGTCATCAGTGACACTGGACAACTCCTTGACATCCCAAATTCTACAAGAGTAGCAAACCACTGCCCTGATTGCCATTCTCACTGCTCTACCTGTGCAATCATAAAGAATGTAAAGGAACTCACCAGAATCTTAGCGCAGTCTCAGCTCATGGGCTTGAGCTCTTCTCGCCAAAGTCCCTTGAGCCAAAGCTTTCAGCTAGAAGAGACAAGAGCCAGCAACCTGGACGACCTCTGCATCATTCGGGAGAACAAGGGTTATTTGATAGACAGAAATTGCAGGGAGGCCTAGGTTACAGGAGGCAAGTAGCTGGGTAATTATCAGGAGAGGGAAGGGAAATAGGCAGGCAGTGCAGAGCCCTGTGTGATTGTTCCCCTCAATAACTATTTTTGATACTGTTTGAGGGGCAAGCTAACAAGCGATGGTCATAGCAGCCAGGTCTCTGGCACTGCGACCGGCTCTGTGGTTCAGAAGGAAAGGCAGAAAAGAGGAATACAGTATTAGTAGTGGATTCAAGCAACACACACAAAGTCCGGGAGGAACTCAGCAGGACAGGCAGCATCAAAGGGAAAAAGCACAGTCGACATTTCGGGACGAGAACCGAAACGGCGACTGTATTTTTTTCCATAGATGCAGCCCGGCCTACTGAGTTCCCTCAGCACTTTGTGTGTGTTGTTTGGATTTCCAGCATCTGCAGATTTTCTCTTGTCCGTGATAGTGGATTCATTGGTTAGGGAACCGACAGGAGATTCTGTTGATAGAATGTTGCCTCCCAGTTGCTAAGATAGAGCTGTCCCACATTGAGGTGAGTCCACAGCATTCTTATGGGGGGTGGGTGTAGAGGCAGGAATTGCAGCCAGAAGTTGTGGTCCATGTTGATACCAATGACATAGGCAGGAAGGCGGACAAGGTCCTGCAAAGTGAGTTCAGGGAGTTAGGTGCTAAGTTAAAAGACAAGGCATCTGGGGTGTGATCTTAGGATTGATACCCATGCCATGAGGTAAGAAATAGGAAGGTAGAGCAGTTTAACACGTGGCTGAGCAGGTAGTGCTGGAGGGAGGGTTTCAGATATTTGGATAATTTAATTCTCTTACAGGGTGAATGGGACCTTAACAAACAGAAGGGTTTGCACTTGAACTGAAAGGGGACCAATATCTTTGTGGGAAAGTTTTTTTTTGGTGTGGAAAAGCAATCTGGATTTCAGTTCGAAATGGAATTGGGTGCACATCAGCTCTGGCAGGGTTTGCAGGACATTACTTCCTAAAAGGTGAACCCTAACATCATAAATGGCTGTGATGCCTCCCCCCCCTCCCCCCCCCCAGGTGAGCAAATACCTTTTATGCACACTTCGAAAGGAAGAATAAATGACACCTTTCTGAATCCCTGTAGCATCTGATGATCCTGTGATCTCTGTCTAAGAGGCTGACATCAGAACATCGCCACCTCCAAATCATATACTGTTCTGATTTGGAAGTGTATCACCATTTCCTCATTTTTGCTGGATCTTAAATTGCTGTTGTCCGTTATAGAGGTTTCTTTACTAGGCGGACTAATTTAGTAGTTCAAGAAGGTAAATTAAAAGTAATTAATTCATGGTTATCAATTAATGCTGGCCCAACTATAAATGTTTACATTCTGTGAATATATTAAAGAATGTATTACTGCTGGTGTTGTGAATCTGCTCACCAGACCTGATGTCAGTGGGTGTCAATGTTCAGAAAGTGTTCCAATCTGCCACATTTGATTGGCACAGTAATTCTCTTTCTCTCAAGCAAGAACAAAGGCAATAATTAAGTACTAGGATTTATCAGCCCATGAAACAAGCTACAAAAATCCCATCTGGTTAAATTGTCTATTTTTTTGGTATGTTTAAGTATCTATGCAAAACGCTACAGATATCTGTATCTTATGCTTATTCATCCATCATTGCTAAGTTTTGTATAAATCTAATTGCTCAAATCAGAATTAAACACAAATTATCAGTTGTGCATGAATAGAAGCAATAGGTTCTGCAAAGTAAATTTCAATTAGGAATGCAATTCGTTCATATCTCCCTTGATTTTCCAAGGAACAGCTTGATTCCTTTGTTCCAGTTTGGCCTTTTAAGTGCGATTAATAGGATATATTTTCATGACTGAATGCAGCAATTTATCTCCACAGTAATATTATCCAGTGAAAAGAGGTCAGAAGAGACCAAATTCTTCAAGTTCTTTGAAGAAATTGAATTTTAAATTAAACTCCTGCAGTATGCTGTGTCTAAGTTTTCAAAAAGGCTTTCAACTGAGTTTTTTTTTATGAAACAACAGAGGTGAGCTCATAATTGTGAAGATTCGGGGCTTAATGTTAAAAGAAAATGGTTAGCCAAATTTCCATCGGTGGACTGAGATATTGTCTCAATATGGACTGCTTCATTTGCTGAGCAATTATAAATTGAACTAACTACTGTACAAAATCATCAGCAAAGATTCATTGTTCTGACTTTATGATGGAATGAAGGTAATTGATGAAGAAGTTGAACATGGTTGGCACCAGGACATTGCCCCGATGAGCTCCACTGTCCAAAGTTACATTCCTACATGTGAAGTACAAGATTAAAAACTGTGCCTGTTGGCTTTGGTCTTATTTAAGCTCCTTGATGTCACTCTCACCTCATCTCTGGAATTCAGTCCTTTGATTTAGGCGAGGACCAGATTGTGATGAAGTATGGAGACCAGTGGTTCTGGGGAGTCCTGACTCGTTGGTTGTGATATTGTTTTGCTCTGTCCTATGCGTACAGATTTTGCTATTTAGCAAATGTACAGCTTCACTAGGCAGCCGCATCATCATTTTCGGCTATGTCTGGTTCTACCCCCTGCATGCACTGGGACACTCATCGTATCAAGAATTATCTTTCGCTTGATTAAAATAGACCACAAGAGCATGGGATATAGGATTAGAATTAGGCCATTTGGCCCATCAATTCTGCTCAGCCATTTCATAATAGCTGATCCATTTTCCTTCTCAGTCCAAAGTGCCTGCCTTTTCCGCTTCTCATGCCCTGACTAATCAGCAATCTATCAACCTGTCTTAAATATACCCACACAACACACACAAAATGCTGGTGGAACACAGCAGGTAATATACCCAATGACTTGGCCTCCACAGCTGCCTGTGGCAGTGAATTCCACAGATTCACCACTCTCTGGTTAAGGAAATTCCTCCTCATCTCCATTCTAAAAGGATGCCCCTCTATTCTGAGGCTGTCTCCTCTGGTCTTAGACTCCCCCACCATAGGAAACATACTCTCCACATCCACTCTATCGATGCCATTCAACATTCGGTAGAGGTGAGGGAAATACCTGGTAATGAGGTCACAGATTGTGATTCTAATGTTGTCGTTTGTCCACTGTGTGTCACGAATGTCAAGTGGATCTGTTTGATTTGCTCTGAGTCAATTTCATTTAGTATTTTTATAGTGTTACAGAACATGATGGAGATGCCCCTGGTATGAAGGAGGGGTTTTGTGTCCACTAGAGCAACGCAGTGGCTACTGATACTAATGCAATTGTAGGTTTTTGCAAATAAAACAAAGTGAAGCAATTACGCTTAGTGAAACCCGTAACACATTTTATTGAACTACAAAAGGCATGCTAAAAACTCTTAATGTAAAAATGTCATCACGTCAGACCAGCCTCTTAAAGGGAAACCCCAATTCAATGTGAATTAAGTACATTTCTGCCAATTATGTTACCCTACACAGACGCGCCCCTCCCCCTCGAATTCACTAAAATCGACATTGTGAGCCCGTCTGAAGCTCGGATGAGCTGCCTGGCTCGGGTCCTGTGTTCCATGGGTGGAAGAGCAGCAGGTGCCTCTGGCTCATCCAGGGGTGTGTTGACATGCTCGTGGTCATGTTGTGACACCAGGGGCATGGCGGCAGAATACTCCAAATTTTGGTGGGCCGACTTAAAGCGATCTGCCAAAAAAATTCAGGTTTACCCTTCTTATCTATGAGAAAAGTCATTCCTTCCCGTTCCAAAGAGTGGAACGGGCCGTCACAAGGGAGCCTAAGGGGATGCTGGTCTGCATCATGGCGGACGAAAACAAGTGAGGTGGAATGTAAATCAATAGGAACCCGAGAGCGCTTTACACCATGATGGGAGTTAGGAGTAGGTGCCAAGCAATTGAATTTATTGAGGAGGTGGAATACCGTTGAGGAGGTGGAATGCCGTTGAGAGGCTGGCCGTGGCATCACCTGGCACTCATAACGACTGCCCCTATACCAACTCAGCTGCAGATGACTTCAGGTCCCCCTTTGGAGCGGCTCAGAGTCCCAACAGGACCCATGGGAGATGACCATACCATCACTCATCGGTCAGGGAAGACCTCGGAGCAGCCTTTAAGGAGCGGTGAAACCCCTCGCATAGGCCATTGGACTGTGGGTGATATGCCATGGTGTGATGTAGCTGGGTTTCGGGCTTTTGCAGCCCTTAGGTCCGATGTGAATTGGGCACCACGGTCAGAGGGAGTATCAGATGGGGTGCCAAACCAAGCGACCGAAGTTCAGATGAATGCCCGAGCCACGTCTGCGGCCGTCATCAATGCTAGAGGGACGACCTCTGGCCATCTGGTTGTACAGTGCATTGTGGTAAAGTGGTGCGTGAAACTGCGGAGGGGGGTGCAGGGGAAGAGGACCAATAAGGTACACATTTACATGATCAAACCATCGCTCAGGGACCTCAGAAGGTGCCAATGAATTGAAATGAATTGACTTTATTATTTACATCCTTCACACACGAGGAGTAAAAATCTTTGTTACGTCTCCATCTAAATGTGCCATGTGCAATCATAGCAATTTATGGTAAGACCATAAGACATAGGAGCAGAGTAGGCCATTTGGCCCATCGAGTCCCATTCAATCATGGGCTGATCCAATTCTTCCAGCCATCCCCACTTCCCTGCCTTCTCCCCATACCCTTTGATGCCCTGGCTAATCAAGAACCTATTTATCTCTGCTTTAAGTACACCCAATGACTTGGCCTCCACAGCCACTCATGGCAACAAATTCCACAGATTTACCACCCTCTGACTGAAGTAATTTCTATGCATATCAGTTCTAAAAGGATGTCCTTCAATTCTGAAGTTGTGCCCTCTTGTCCTAGAATCCCCTACCATGGGAAATAACTTTGCCATATCTAATCTGCTCAGGCCTTTTAACATTTGGAATGTTTCTATGAGATCACCCCTCATTCTCCTGAACTCCAGGGAATACAGTCCAAGAGCTGCCAAATGTTCCTCATATGGTAACCCTTTCATTCTGGAATTATTCTCGTGAATCTTCTCTGAACCCTCTCCAATGTCAGTATATCCTTTCCAAAATAAGGAGCCCAAAACTGCGCACAATACTCCAAGTGTAGTCTCACAAATGCCTTATAGAGCCTCAATATCACATCCCTGCTCTTATATTCTATAGAAATGAATGCCAACATTGTATTCGCATTCTTCACAACTGACTCAACCTGGAGGTTAACCTTTAGGGCATTTTGCACAAGAGCTCCCAAGACCCTTTGCATCTTGGCATTTTGAATTCTCTCCCCATCTGAATAATAGTCTGCCCGTTTATTTCTTCCACCAAAGTGCATGACCATATACTTTCCAACATTGTATTTCATCTGCCACTTCTTTGCCCATTCCCCTAAACTATCTAAGTCTCTCTGTTTCCTCAACACTACCTGTTCCTCCACCTATCTTTGTATCATCGGCAAATTTAGCCACAAATCCATTAATAATTTATAATAAATAGAACCGTCAATGCCACATAGAAATACACTCAAATCAGTGTGAGTTAATCAGTCTGATGGTCTGGTGGAAGAAGCTGTCCCAGAGCCTGCTGGTCCTGGCTTTTATGCTGCAGTACCCGTTTTCCCGGATGGTAGCAGCTGGAACAGTTTGTGGTTGGGGTGACTCGGGTCTCCAATGATTCTTCAGGCCCTTTTCTCACACCTGTCTTTGTAAGTGTCCTGAATAGTGGGAAGTTCACATCCACAGATGCGCTGGGCTGCCCGTACCACTCTCTGCAGAGTCTTGCGATTGAGGGAAGTACAGTTTCCATACCAGGCAGTGATGCAGCTGTCAGGATCCTCTCAATCGTGCCCCTGTAGAAAGTTCTTAGAATTTGGGGGGCCATACCAAACTTCTTCAACTGTCTGAGGTGAGAGAGGCACTGTCGTGCCTTTCTCATCACACAGCCGGTATGTACCGACCACGTGAGATCCTCGGTAATGTTTATGCAGAGGAGCTTAAAACTGTTCACCCTCTCAACCCCAGATCCATTGATGTCTATAGGGGTTAGCCTGTCTCCATTCCTCCCGTGATCCACAACCAGCTCCTTTGTTTTTGTGACATTGAGGGAGAGGTTGTTTTCTTGACACCACTGTGTCAGGGTGATAGCCTATTCTCTGTAGGCTGCCTTGTTATTATTTGAGATTAGGCCAATCAGTGTAGAGTCATCAGCAAATTTAGTTAGCAGATTGGAGCTGTGGGTGGCGACACAGTCATGGGTGTACAGAGCGTAAAGGGGGGGGGGCTTAGGACACAGCCCTGAGGGGCTCCTGTATTGAGAGTCAGAGGGGTGGAGGTGAGGGAGCCCACTCTCACCACCTAACTTTAGATGGGAGAGGTTTTGCACTTTCTGCAGAGAAAGTCAATGGTTGGTAACCCACGTTGGCATTCAGCAGGGTTAATAATCAACCCATGTTGGCTTAAGCATTGAAAAAGTGTGCGGAGATGAGACACGCGTTCGGATGTGGATGCAGTGGCAACAAGTACGCCATTCAGGTAAACAGAAAGGTAATCTGAATCTTTTAATACAGAGTTCAACAGCCATTGGGAAATCTGCTGTATTTTTCAGCCCAAATGCATGTGCAGAAACTCAAAGAGACCAAGTGTTATTGGATGTGTGGGACCGGGTAACATCCAGAGGTGGTGGCCTCGGTAATCACCACATGAGCGGCAACCACCATCGGACTTAGGGACCATATGGAGGGGTGAAGCCCAGGGGATATTCCACCGGTGCACAATGCCAATTCTTTCCACTTCAACAAACTCAGCCTTAGCAGTTGCCAGCTTTTCTGGATCCAGTCTACGCACACAGGAATGGACTGGTGGGCCAGTTGTGGGAATGTGGTGCTTGGCCCCATGTTTTGTGACTGTACTGGAGAAAGTGAGCTTGTTGAAGTCTGGGAATTCACCTAGCAGCCCAGTAAACTCACACGTGGTGATGCACACATTCGACAGAGTCGTTGTGGGGATCATACAGGGGGAGCAGGGTAACGACCCAAAGTCCTTGACATCCACAAGCCGGCAGTTGCTAAAACTGACTAACGGTCCTTGGGCACATAGGAAATCTGCACTGAGCAGAGGTCCAGCTACCTTAGCCAGGACGAAGTCCCACACGTAATGTTGCCCTAAACGTAACGTCGCCCACTGAAGCAGAGTGTCACCCTCATGTCCTGTCAGTCTGGATTCTGCTGCCGTTGGTGACCTCCAGCAAGGTTTTGTTACTCTTTGCCTTCTCATCAATAGGCAATGCCTGTATGTTCCCCACAATGACTCTGTTGAATGTGTGCATCACCACGTGTGAGTTTACTGGGCTGCTGGCAATGCTCACTTGAGCACCCGTGTCACACAGGAAGTGGTGTCCTGAAAGTATGTCCGTAATGAGCGCCCAAGGTGGTCACAGACCTCTGATGTCCCGATGCGCTGGCACTGCTGAAGCTGCAAGGCGGTTGGCATTTCATAGAGCTCATACCAAAGATGGTGTAATAAAAACACAGACCCGGCATAGTCTGTTTCATGTGCTTATGTTAGGGGCCATTGCTGGCCGGGTTTATTGAGGCAGGGAAAGGAGGAGGAATGATGCATCTCTGCCTGGCTACATGTAGACTATCAGCCATTTCAGCAAGCTCCCGAGAGTCCTTCACGGGTGCATTGTGAGGGCTATGCAAACGTGATCAGACATTTGCTGCATGAAAAGTTCTTTAAAAATAAAACAAGGATGGTGATTTCCCAGGAGAGACAGCATGTGGTCCATTATCTCCGACGGTTTAGCATCACTGTGGCTGGGCAAGCACAGGAACTGTTTGGTGTGCTCAGACTCTGAGAGTCCATAAAGGTGAGGTTTCAGCAATTGGTATTTATCATGTTCATGCGAGGGTTCAAGCAGACTCACCTCTCTCGCAGCCGCTGAGCGACACTACCACATAAAATAATATTGTCGTCGGTGGTGATTTCTCGCAGCTTGAATTGGGCCTCGGCTTGTACAAACCAAGCAATGGAATTTTACTGGTCTGGTATGATGATGTAAAAATCATGTCAAAACTCCGGCAGTTTTAAAGTGATTGCATTGGCTGAAATGTTCAATAACTCCAGAATCGTCCTTGAGCATCGGGGTCACCATGTAGGCTTTCTCAAATAAAATAACGTGAGGTGTTTTATGTTTTAAAAAAAATGTAAGTACTCATTTATTGTACTCCAAAAATCAAACATGTGATGCAGTACCAGAACTTCACAAAATTTCTTACATGAAGAAATGTGTTTTCTTATGTGACTATGTTCATTTTTCCCCTTTCTCGCTATACTAAAGGTGCATGGATATTTTTGTACCTTGGCCCCAGAGGAATGCACTCTCCTTTGGCAGTGTGGTTTGAGTGACAATTAAACTTGATTTGACTTTTACATCATCACGTCAGACCAGCCTCTTAAAGTGAACCCTAACTCAATGTCGGTGGTTGTGAATTATGTACATCTCCATCAATTACATTACCCTGTACTACTAAAAGTAGCTGGATTTCTGAAGCAACATATTTGGTATTTCATTACTCCTATATTTCATTAGAAGTCTGAGGAGATTTGGTTTGTCACCTGTTTAAAACACTTGAAAACTTCTACAAATGTACAATGGAGAGCGTTCTGACTGGCTGCATCACTGCTTGGATGTGTTACTGCACAGGATCGATAGAAGCTACAGAAACATGTAAACTTAGTCAGCTCCATCACAGCTACTAACCTCCAAAGTATCCAAGACATCTTCAAAGAGCCGTGCCTAAGAAAGGCAGCATCCATTAATAAGGACCCTCATCACCCTTTTCTCATTGTTACTGTTGGGAAGGAGCTACAAAAGTCTGAAGGCACACGCTCTATGATTCAGGAACAGCTTCTTCCCCTCTGCCATACGATTTCTAAATAGACATTGAACTGGTGATTACTACCTCACATTATTATTATTATAATCATTATTTGTTTTTGTATTATTTTTAATTTAACTATTCAATATACATATATACTTTCTCATTGGGTATTGCATTATACTGCTGCTGCTACGTTAACAAGTTTCACATGTGCTGGTGATATTAGGCCTGATTCTGGTATTTGATATGAACGCTGAACTTTGCCTGGTCTTGTTTTACTTCAGGTTTGCAGCATCTGCAGCATTTTATCGCGGCCACGCCCCCTCCCCGATGCAATGGTGCCGGGAGCCCAATAGGGAGCGATACACTGCGCCCCAGCTTCCCAAGGTCCTTCAGATAGTAGTTGTCCTATGCAGCCGCCGGAAGTTGAATCATTTAAATCACAAATGACTAACCATAAACAGTAGAAGAAATTACAATGAACTTTCTGTAACTGCCGGGTCTTTGCCAGAATGATAAAGCGATTGTTTGTTATTTGATTGGGCATGAGTACGTGATCCCTCGGGGTCCTGGGCGGGTCGCAGTGGACACCTAAGATGGCGGCGCTCTGGCTCGCCGGCTCTGGTGAGTAAAGAGAGCGGGAGAGAGGCGACTCCCACCGTTCGATGGCTAGGGCTGCGGTAGCCTGTGGACGAGTGAATGGCGGTGCTATTCCGCCGTGGTAGGCAGGTGACCGGATCGCCTTAATGCTTAATCTTGGCTTCCGTATCCTGAGACTGCCGTGCGCCTGCTGACTGTTAACTGCAGCCGCGCCTGTCAGTAGCGCCGAGGTGCTAGACAGTGGTATTTTATCGGTAGATTGTGTACGCGCCGTGTCTGTCTGTCCGGGGTTCGGGGTGGTGGTGGGCGGTGGTGGGGTAGAGAGAGGAGCAACTTTTCCAGGTGGTGGTGATTGGCAATGAATCTAACCACTCGGGGAGCTCACTTCGTTAGATTCTTGGGTTTCGGCCAATCAGTGGCAGAGGGGCGTGTCCCATTTTCTGAGTCCAGGACGCGGCGGTGGTGGTGACACGCTGACGGTGGTGATTGGAGCAGACCGCGAACGCCGGGTGTGAGAGGAAGTGCCTGGTGTCTGTCTTAGGATCTGTGCCTGCATGGGTTGTTGGTACTGCGTTTGCATGCGGTAGTACTTTCTGTATTGGCACCCCATTAAGATCATGTGCGTACTGGAATCCCAAGCAGAATTGTGGAACAGAGTCCATGCCAGTACCCAAACCATGATGCTGTGTACTGACACATACTCCCTCTGCTTTCACTACCACAGTATTTGGTGCCCATTGCTGCAAATGCAGTGCTGTTACTTTCTACATGAATTGAAAGAAGTTTTTGTCACAGTCCCTTGTCATGTTTCCTTCTTCACTACTCAACCATGGTACAAGGCTGTGCTTACACAACACTTGTGCTCCTTTGCCATTATTAGTTAAATTGTATGCTATGTTTGTAGCTGTAACCACACACACTGCTATGTTGATGAACTTGCATCCAAAGCATGGACTGGCACTCAAGATTGTTTACTGACTGCAGTTATTCCTTTAATATTCTAGGAAAACTGATTGCTAAACTCTTGGCACTTGAGAGTTAATGCCTTACTCTGCAATAGATCCTTGACTTCAACACCTCTGCCATGATTATTTTAAACACTGGTGCTCCACTAGGTTGCATGCTCAACCCCTGCTCTACCCCCTGTACACTCATGACTGTGTGGCCGGATTCTGCTTCAGCTCTAAATCCATCTTCAGGTGTGCAGATAGCCTCACTGTAATGAGCTGCATCTTGGATGATGAATGGAGTACAGGAAAGAGACACATGCTGTCATGACAACCTTTCCCTCATTGCCAACAACTGAAAAGAGCTGGACTTATTTCCACTTGGCACGATTAACTTATTATTTAATTATTTATGGTTTTTATATTGCTATATTTCTACACTATTCTTGGTTGGCACGGCTGTAACGAAACCCAATTTCCCTAGGGATCAATGAAGTATGTCTGTCTGTTTGTCTGTCATTGACTTCAGTTGAGAGCTTCAATAGCTTCTGTGCTAATCATATTATGTCACAGCCAAGAAAGCTAATCATCACCTCTACTTCCTCAGGAGGCTAAATAAATTTGGCATGTCCTGTTAATTTACCAATTTTTATTGATGCACCATAGAAAGCATTTTATCTGGATGCATAATAGCCTGATATGGCAACTGTTCTGCACATACCTGTAAATAATAGAGTTGTGGACACTGCTCAGCACATAACAGGAACCAGCCTCTCCTCTATGGACTCTGTCCATAATTCTCACTGCCTCACTGCCCAGATGTGACTCTTTGTGAGCTCATGGACTCCTGCACACTAAACTTTCTTGTTGGAAACTGTCTCTCTAAGATCCCCCAAGGTCATACACATTGAAAGTATGTACCACCAGAGAAAACAGTGAGACAGCAGGTGGTGTGTTTTTTAATTGCCAGCTGCTGTCTCAATGCAGAGAGAGAGGCGTTGGTCCTCACGACGGGGTCTTGGAGAAACAATGTGGAAGCTTGTAACATTGGAACAGTTGCTGGTCTCTGCTCTTGTTGTTGCAGGAGTGATCTCTTTCCCTCGCTGGAGAGAGAGAGAGAGAGAGCCTGCCTGAGATACCGGTGCTGGTTTGTGGACTGTAGTTTTGATCGACTCTGGGGGGTTTTTTGCTGCTATTTGCATGAGGGTGGGGTTGGTGCTTCTGCTGGCACGAGTTGGAGTCGATGTTTTTGCTGCTGTTTGCACAAGGGAGGGTGTGGGGTGCTTCAGTGTTTCTATCATCCATATTGTGGGGTTTCTAGTTTTGTGGATCCCTGTGAAGAATATGAATTTCAAGTTGCAGACTATATACATTTTCTGACATTAAATGAACCTTTTGTGTTTCTTGAAACAGTTTGTGGTCTCTCTACAGATTTGATCCTCTAAATCCCTTGGGCTGTTGGCTGGTCTGTAATATAGCCCCATTAACATCCTGTACTTTCTATGGTGCATTGATATGAATTGTTGAGAGTTGACGGGAGCATGCCTAATTTCTTTAGCTTCTAGAGGAAGTAGAGGCATTGTTGAGCCTTTTGGCTGTGGCATCAATATGATTGGACCAGTATAGGCTATCGGTGAAGTTCTCTCTGAGCACCTTGAAGCTCCCAATCCTCTCGACCTGAGCGCCATTGATGTGAATAGGAACACGTGCTCCACGCCCATTCCCAAAGTCGATATTAAGCTCTCTTACTTTGCTGACTTTGAGTGAATGGTTGTTGTCATGATATCATGTTTCTAAGCTCTCTATCTTCTTCCTGTATTTGAGACGCAGCCAAGTACAGTGGTATCAACTACAAACTTGTAGGTGTAGTTAGAGCACAATCTGGCCACACAGTTGTAAGGCAATAGAGGGACAGAGGATGCAGCCTTGTGGGGCACCAATGTTGAACATAATCGTGGTGGAAGTGTTGCTGCCTATCCTTACTCATTATGGTCTGTTGATCAGTAAGTCGAGGATCCACTTGCAAAGGGAGGTGTTGAATCCCAAGTCCAGCAGTTTGGAGATAAGTTTGTTCGGAGCTGCTTAAATAACAGTAAATATGCATGAATAATTTCAAACAAATTTATATATTACAAATTGCCTATGTTCCTTAGAAACAATTTTCTTGTGCATCCCCTTTAGCTGTCTTTTTGATCCATCTCTGATGACAGATGCTGCTTTCCTACAGCAACATTTCATGTAGATAAGCTCAATAGTGGGGAGGGCTTTACCCGTGATGTACTGAACCAAATCCACAACCTTTTGTAGATTTTCCATTCAAGGTCATTGGTGTTTCCTTACCGGGTCATGATGCAGCCAGTTAATGTACTCTCTACGGTACATCTATAGAAGTTTGTCAAAGTTTTAGATGTTACACCAAATCTCTGCAGACTCTTCAGGAAGTAGAGGCATCGCTGTGCTTTCTTTGTAATTGTACTTGTGTTTTTGCTTTGTTGCTTCTGTGCACTGGAGTCCTGGTGGATCAGTATGGGTGGTAAAGACTGATAATCTGCCAAAAAAAAAAAATCGGCATTTGTTTTATCAAATAATGATTGTTGGTCTTTCCTTTGACTCACCTGGGCACTGGTTCCCATGCTCCCTTGCGACTCTTTGTGACCCAGTCCTGTCACTTGTTCAACTCACCAGGCTCTGATTCCTATCTTCCTTTTGTATCTTCAATTCAAACTAGCCTGGTTCACTGGGAATAGTACTGTGTACAATCTAAGAAAAGAAAATTTAAAATGTGTTGCATAACATCTAGTAGTCAGGAAATGTTACTAGCCCTGAGTGTGCCAGATGATCAGAATGTGACTTGCACAATGTGAGGCTTTTAAGGAATCAACGATTAAGATTAAGTATACATTGTTCAAGAGTGGTCATATTCCATTTCATGCTTGAATTAGATTTAATTTGAGCCATGTTGATGTTGACAATTCTTGATTGTATTTATTAATTTTAGTTTTAATCAATTTTACTGCAGATTGTTTAGAGTCTCTTAACTAATAATTATTTTATACAGGAGGCAGAAGTATGTCAAGATTATGAGGGGTGTTTTTCCTAGGGCAGGGAGTCTACAAATGACCTATGTTTCTTAGAAACTATTTTCTTGTCCATTCCCCTTGGCTGTCTTTTTAACCATCTCTGATGATGGATGCAACATACACAAAATGCTGGTGGAACGCAGCAGGCCAGGCAGCATCTATAGGAAGAAGTACAGTCGACGTTTTGGGCCGAGACCCTTTGTCAGGAATAACTGCAAGAGAAAACATCTGATGATGGATGCTGCTTTCCTACGACAGCATTTTATGTAGATGTGCTCAATGGTGGGGTGTATAAGTTTCACACACATCGGGTAGTAAATACCTGTAATAACCTGCCAAAGTTGGTGGTGGAGATGGATTAAATTACAGCGTTGAAAGGTAATTGGACAGGTATTTGGATATGAGATAATTAGTGTTGTTTGTCATCATGGATGGCATGGGTAAAATACACCAAAAGAGCCCATTTCAACGCTCTATATTTCTATGATTCAGTGATTTGATGAGACTGGGGTAGGAAGATTAGTTTAAGTAGACCAGAAACTGATAACTTCTAATCTTTTGTGCTTCATACAGCTAAAAACAACAACTCCAGGATTCTTGCAACAGTAGCTCTGGTATGTGTATTCTTCTTGGTTGTGAATGCTGACTCGAAGGCAGTGACAACAACGCTGACTACCAAGTGGCCATCTACACCATTGTTACTGGAAGCAAGGTAATTCCACTGCCTATGCAGTGCCTATGGGACTAGTAATTCATATGTATAATTTATTTTTGTCTACATGAGGTTTTGTTGCCATTCCCAATGTGAACATGATATAGCAGCTAGTCAGAGAGTATTTGATGCTGAGAAAAGAGATTGTACTTTCATAAAGAGTTACAACATCATTATGAGTGTTAGGGATAGAATGAATTTGTGATTTCTATAACACAAGAGATTCTGCAGATGCTGGAAATCCAGAGTAACAAACAAAATGCTGGAGGAACTCAGCATCAATAAACCGTTAATGTTTTGGACCGAGACCCTTCATCAGAGCAGGAAAGTTCAAAATAAATTTATTATTCAGGCACATATATGTCACCATATACTACTCTCAAATCAATTTAAGTTTATTTGTCACTGAAACCATACCTGGATACAGTCGAGTAGACTGGGGCCAAGGTACAAAACCATACATGCACATTCAAAATAGAAGGAAGGAAAGAAAAGAATATAGTCATGTAAGAAAACACATTTTTAGACCAAGACCCTGAGCGACAAGTTCCACAAATTGATGGTTCCTGTCAGTCAAGCCTGTAATTCCAGCATTCACAGTAAACACAAAAGAACACAATGGAATCAATGCGAAACTTCACACAAAAGGACAGACAGACAGTCAATGTGTAAAAAAGAACAAACTGCAAATATGAAAAAAAGAAAAATAAATAATAATAGTAACTATAAATAATAAATATCGAGACAGTATGATATGAAGAGTCTTTAAAAGTGAGTCCATAGATTGTGGGAACAGTTCAGTGATGGGGCAAGTGAAATTGAGTGAAGTTATCCCCTTTGGTTCTGGAGCCTGATAGTTGAGGGGTAACAACTGTTCCTGAACCTGGTGGTGTGGATCTTGAGGCTCCTGTACCTTGGCAGCGGTGAGAAGAAAACATGGTCTGGATATTGGGAGTCGTTAATGATTGATGTTGCTTTCCTGCGACAGCACTCATAGAACATAGAAAACCCACAGCACAGTACAGGCCCTTTGGCCCACAAAGTTGTGTCGAACATGTCCCTCCCTTAGAAATTACTAGGCTTACCTATAGCCCTCTATTTTACTAAGCTCCATGTACCTATCTAAAAGTATCTTAAAAGATCCTATCATATCTGCCTCCACTACCATTGTCGGCAGCCCATTCCACGCACTCACCACTCCCTGAATGAAAAACTTACCTCTGACAGCTCCTCTGTATCTACTCCCCAGCATCTTAAACCTGTGTCCTCTTGTGGCAACCATTTCCACCCTGGGAAAAGGCCCCTGACTATCCACACGATCAATGCCTCTCATCATCTTATACTCCTTTATCAGGTCACCTCTCATCCTCTTTGTAGATGTGCTCAATGGATGGGAGGCTTTAACAGTGATGGACTGGGCTGTACCTACTACTTCTTGTAGACTTTTCTGTTCAAGGATCATTGGTGTTTCCATACCAGTCCGTGATGCAAGCAGTCAGTATACCCTCCACCACGCATCTATAGAAGTTCATTAGAATTTTAGATTTCATGCTGAATCTTCGTAAACTTCTAAGGAAGTAGAGGTACTGCTGTGCTTTCTTTATAATGGCACTTAGATGCTAAACCCAGGACAGATCCTCTAAAATGATATTGTCGAAGAGTTTAACATTGTTAACCTTCTCTATCTCTGATCCCCTGATGAGGACAGGCTCATGGGCCTCCAGTTTCCTCTTCCTGTATTCCTCAATGACGTTGATTGAGGTTGTTGTGGTACCATTCAATCTCCCTTCTAAAGGAAGGGGGGAAAAAGCCAGAATAAGAGGGTGAGGGAGAGGAAGGTGTATAAACTGGCTGGTGGGGGTGAGTATTAGTTTCTACAATTAGTTCTGGGATTGACCAACATATTTCAATTCAGTTCTACAACTAGCCATGCCATGATCTTTGAGGAGAAAGGAAAAGGAGTTTGGTAGTTTGCAGAGCTTCGTCACACTGTTACTTATTTTCTACGTTAGCCCACGTTTATTCGTTCCTTTGATGTCATAGAAACAGAGTCTCACTTATCTTGATTTTGAGTCAGAAGTCACTATAATATAAACAAGGAACAGGATTTATTTCACAATTTTGTTAGATACCTTTTTCTTTATTCTGAATTTTGATGTTGCACTTTGTGTTCTGTATCTAAAACATCCACTTATGTTAGAATGTTCTTCCTGCATTTCAGTTCTGTATTCAGCACTATTGACCCACAGACCTTGGTAACCAACTTTTACTCCTCAGTTCAAGTAGAACAGTGTGCAACTGGGTGTTAGACTTCCGAACCAACAGCCCTCAGATAGTCTGAATGCACCACCGCTCCCCCTTCTCCATCATTCTCAACATGGGTGCCCCCCAGGGCTGTGTGCTGAGCCCACTTCTGTACACTATGCTCACCCACTACTGCATGGCCAAACATCCGAGTAATCATGTTGTCAAGTTCGCCGATTCACTAACAATGATGAGACAGCCAATAGAGAGGAAGTGGAAGAGCTGAAGGTGTGATGCCAGGCTTCATCAGTGTTAACAACAGAAAGGAGATGGTTATCAATTTCAGGAGAACTTGTACCACTCGCGCCCTGCTTTATATCAGCGGCAACAGTAGTGAAAACCGTGAGTAGTTTCAAACTTCTGGGATTGCACAATTCACACAACCTTTCATAGTCCCAGAACACATCCTACATAATCAAGAAAGCTTACCAATGCCTCTACTTTCTAAGGAAGCTGAACTGTGCACATCAGTACTCATGACCTTCAACAATGCACAGTAGAGAGCATCTTAATGTACTGCCACACTGCATGGTATAGAAACTGCACTGCGCGAACAGGAGGCGCCATGACAGGTCGTCAAAACCGTCCAACGTATCATCGGCACCAGCCTACTTGTCATCAACGACATATATACAGAAAGATGCCAGAGAAAGGCTAATATCACAATGGATATTACTCATCCTGCTCATGGACTGTTTTTCCCACTCGCATCAGGGAGGGGGTGAGGTAGCATCCACGCCAGGACCACCAGACTCAAAAACAGTTACTTTCCCCAAGCAGTAAGGCTTATCAACACCTCTAACCCACTCTACCACCTCTACTTTATAATTTCCTGTCAGAGTCACCTTACGTACAGAATCTTCTGTACCTAGCATCATTTCATGTACATACAATTAATTAATTTATTTATGTTATATTATGTATTAATATTTATTATGTTTTTTATTTTAATGTGTTTTTTTTTCAGAGCTGCATCAGATCCAAAGTAACAATTCATTCCTGTCTTGTGTACTGGAGATGGCATTAAACAATCTTGAATCATTGTTTTGTGACTTTGCTGGTTATTCTTTAGGTAGTCAAACTTTGCAGAGTCTTCATCTAAATAGATGAATAGTAATGCATAGATGTAATTTTGGTGCATTATCTCAGTCACAGTCTGAAGTGTGTGCAAGCAACCAGAATAGACGAGGTGCTCTAACTTCAGCAAGCTGTAGTTGTGAATTTTGGATAATGATAGAAAAATAGCTAAGTAGCAAGATCTTTTCTTGTATTTTCTATGTAACTTGCTCTTAACTGTACAATAATGACTTCATTGAAGAACTGTGTACATTGTAGGATAATTTTTGTTCCTCTTGCAGTGAATTTTTGGCTGAGGAAAGCAAAGCTAAATTCTGGGATTTTGTGGATGCTGCTCAAGAAGTCCATCAAGAGGATGATGAAGGTAAAAGTTCCCGAGTTGTATACCAATTCAATTTGATGCGATTGGCTGTCCCTTTCACACAAATTCATATCTCATGTAGAACCCAGGGTTACAAAGTGGGAAGAAACACACTAGCCTGTTTAATCATTTAATAGTGTCTTGGTTTTGTGTTCCGCCTTAACTTTGCCATGAAGTCTCTTGTCTTTTATGTAGCTATGTAATGTACCAGATTGTTTAGTACATGCTTACACAGTAAGAGTAAGTGAATAAAATTTATATGCTTAGTGGCTGCTTTATTAGGCATCTCTTGTACCTAACAAAGTGGCCACTGAGTGTATACTTCTGTTGTTCTGCTGCTGTATGTAGCCCATCCACTTCAAGTTTCTATGTGTTGTGCATTCAAAGATGCTCTTCTGCACACTACTGCTGTCACACATGGTTACTTGACTTATTTGAACCACTCTGGCTATTTTCCTCTGACCTCTGTCATTAAAGTATTTTTGCCCACAGAACTGCTGCTCACTGGATGACTTTTTTTTCATGCCATTTTCTGTAAACTAGAAACTTATGTGTGAAAATCCTAGGAGCTCAGCAGTTTCTGAGATATTCAAACCACTTTCTCTTAGCACCAACAATCATTCCACGGACAGTCACTTAGATCACATTTCTTCCCTATTCTGATGTTTGGTCTGAACATGGTCTTCACCATGTCTGCATGCTTTTATGCATTGAGTTGCTGCCATGTGATTGGCTGATTTGCATTAACAAGGAGTTGTACCTAATAAAGTGGCCTCAGAGTGTATGTGCTGGACATTAGGGACCCAGGACAGGTAAACTGTATGTTAATGCCAAAAATTTAAAGCCACTGACTCTCTCCCCTACTGATTCCCCCAATGTATGCTTGGCGCATATTCACCCTCCTTTCACTTCTTGAAGTCAACAATCAACTCTTTAGTTCTGCTAACATTGTGCGAAAGATTATTTCTGCATCACTACTCAACAAGGTATCTACCTTGCTCTGGTAACAGTCATCACCACCTGTGGTTCAGCCAACAGTATTAGTGGCACTGACAATATTGCTGATGGCGTTGGAGCTGTGCTTATGCCCACAGTCTTCTGTATAGAGAGTGGAGCAGGGGGCTATGCAGATAGCCTTGAGGTGCATCTGCGTTGATGGTCAGTGAGGAGATGTTCTTACCAGTCCTCTGCCGGTGAAGAAGTTGAGTATCCAGTTGCAGAGGGAGGCACAGAGGCCCAGGACTTGAAGCTTGATGATGAGTTTGGATGGGATGATTGTGCTGAATGATAAGATGTAGCCAATGAACATTAGCCTGATATGAGTTCCCAAGTTTAAAAAAAATAGTTTTGCAGTGTGACAGAACTTTACCGCATTCATCAGCCACTCAAATAAAGTGAAGTAAAAATTTTAAAACTCATGTAAAAGTAGTTCAGTTAATTTATTTGTTTGCCCATAATTTAAAGATCAACTAAAAGCTACTCCTTGTTAACCATACTCATTGGATACTTCTTGATAATGGATCCCACTGTTGCCAACTGTGGTTCCTACGACCCTATGTGCCTTCAGACTGTGAATTACATAGCCTCTATCTCTGACCTTGGCCACATCCATCTCCAGCCTGAGACCTTTCCCACTGCCACGGGTCCCCTGCATCCATCACTACTTCCAAACACTGGGTTGTCAGGCTCCCCCATCAGCTCTTGGATCTTCAGAGCTTCAATCTTTCACCCACCCAACCTTCTCTTAACCCTCCCCCCTCCTCTGATGCCACCAACTCTCTTCCCCCCTCTGATCCCTGCCATGTCTTCAGTATTCCCTCTGACCTTCCCCGCTGTGAGGTGGAACATTCTGTCCTAGGCAAGGGCCTAGCTTTTGTCCCCCTTCACCCACACCTCAGTGAGTTCTGCGCATTCCACTACATAAAGCCCATCCCACCACGATGACCACTTCTCCCATCTTTAACCCTCCTCTTCTTGGACACCCTGCTCTAGTTTTCTCTCTGCTCTGGATCTTTTCATCTCTACTTGCTGATGAGACATCAACAGGCTTGACTTAAGCACTTTTCTCTCCTATTTGAACCTTACCCCTTTGCACTGCCCTCCACTCTCTCTGTGCCAATCCCAACCTCAGACCTATAGACAAGGGGGGTGCTGTTGTACTCTGGCATACTAACCTCCACTTTGCTGAGATCAGGCAATATCTCTCAGATACCTTCTCTTAATTATCCCTCGAAAAGGACCCCAGTCAGGACCATCAGGACATTGCCTCCAGCATCATCACAAACCTCATCAACTTTTTATCCATGGACATTTATCCACTGCCACCAATTTCATAGCTCCCTTACTCTGTATTGTTAATTTCTACCTCTTGCACACCTGACTGACCAAGTAGATCCATTGTTACTGCCTGCTCCTGCCCCACTAAGCTCATGTACGCATACTTCAACTCCATTTTGTTCCCCTTGGTTCAGTCCCCTCCCACCTACATCTGCGAATCTTCATATGCTCTTGATCTCCTCAACAACTTTCTATTCCCTGACCCTGATCCCTTCAGTTTCAGCATGGATGTCCAGCCCCTGTACATTTCTAACCCCATCAAGAAAGCCTTAACAGTCTCCACTTCTTGCTCAATAACAGACCCAACCAGTTCCCCTCCATCACCATCCTTCTCCATCTGGTGGAATTGGTCCATTTGTCCCTCCCCACTAATCTCTTGGCACTTATCCCTGTGGGCGAAAGAAGTACTATACCTGGCCATTAACTTCCTCCCTTACCTACATTCAGGGCCCCACACAGTCCTTCCAGTTGAAGCAACACTCACCTGCGAATCTGTTGGGGTCACCCTACTGTATCTGATGCAGCTTTTTCAACATTGGTGAGATCTGACGTAGAATGCGGGACCACTTTGTCAAACACCTTCGCCCCATCTGCAAAATGCCGTGTTTCCCAGTGATGAAGCATTTTAATTCCAATCCCCATTCCCATTTCAACATGTCAACCCATGGCCTTCTCTTCCCCCATGATGAGACCACTCTCAGGTTGGAGGAGCAACACATATTTTGTGTAGGTAGCTTCCAACTTGATGGCATGAACATTGATTTCTCCAACTTCCAGTAGTTTTTGCCGTCTCCCTTCCCTCTTCTTCAATTCCCCACTCTGGCTCCCCTCTTGCCTTTTCTCCTCACTTGCCTATCATAGATAGATAGATAGATAGATACTTTATTCATCCCCATGGGGAAATTCAACATTTTTTCCAATGTCCCATACACTTGTTGTAGCAAAAACTCATTACATACAATACTTAACTCAGTAATAATATGATGTGCATCTAAATCACTAACTCAAAAAGCATTAATAATAGCTTTAAAAAAAAAAGTTCTTAAGTCCTGGCAGTTGAATTGTAAAGCCTAATGGCATTGGGGAGTATTGACCTCTTCATCCTGTCTCACCCCTAGTGCCCCTCCTCCTTTCCTTTCTCCCACAGTCCACTCTCCTCTGCTATCAGATCACTTCTTCTCCAGCCCTTTACCTTTTCCACCTATCACCAGCCAGCCTATACTACTTTCTTCCCCCAGTCTTCTTATTCTGGAATCTTCCCTTCCTTTCCAGTCCCGAGGAAGGGTTTCAGCCTGAAATATTGACTGTTTATTCCTCTCCGTAGATGCTGCCTGACCTGCTGAGTTCCTCCAGCATTTTATGTGTGTTGCTCTGATTTCCAGCATCTGCAGAATCTCTTCTGTCCTTGTTAACTATGTTAATCTCGTGAGCCACTCATCCTAGATTTGCGCCGTAGTGTGTACTGAATTTGTCGGCACCTGAAATGTACTATTATTAGATTCATTAACTTGGATAAAAATAGGAGAAGTGAGAGAAGTTTTATTTATCTGCTGTTTGAAACTTGTTGCTGTAAAGACTAGTTTTGCTATCCCTCTTTTCCCTTATGAAGAAACTGATGAGCTGCTTTCTTGACCTGCTGCAAACTTGCTTGTGAAGCTGTTCCCAGTGATATTGGATGGGGATAGGTTTGTATCAAGCACCAGTGAAGAAACAGATATATTTCCAAGACAGGATGATGTTCAGCATGAACATGAGGAGGCTGCAGTCGATATTATTTCCATGTGCCTCTGCCTTTGTCCTTCTTGGTGGTAGAGGTTATTGTAATTCTTTTGGGCAGCTGTGCTGTAACAGTGAATGATAATGCATGCGTTGAGTCTGGGAGAAAATGTTGTCAGGCTTGTCCATCTGTCTGTTTTCAGTGGTCAGATAAAATTAAATATTACCCAGGAGTCTATAATCTTTCCAGGAAGGAAGGTGAGTTGGCGTGTATATTTAGACTGGTAAGGACCAATGAAAGAATATTTGAAGCATTGTAATTATTTTTTTACATGGCAGGAACCGATATTTCGTATTACAACCACATTCTGCAGAAAGCTGGTGAGTTTTTGACTCCTGTACAGGTCAATCTTCTGAAGTTTGCCTTATCCCTTCGGGCTTATTCGGCCATTGTTCAGATGTTTCAGCAGGTGAGTCGACTATTTTTGTGTCTTACATAATCAATGGAAGTGAGTACTGTATTTGTTTTTTTTATTGATATAAATGATACAAACTCTTTGAATAGATTGCGGCAGAGGAGCCCCCTCCAGAAAACTGTTCTGTTTTTATAAATGTGCACGGGGAGAAGATCTGCAGTCCTGACAAGTTGGAGGCTGTTCTTCAGAATGCCTTGGAGAGGTAAACTAAAACAAAGCACACCGTGACACTGAAAAATATCAATTATAAAGTGTTTCTGAAATTGTGGACAAGTCAAATTCAAAATAATTTATAATTTATGATTTGTTACAAGTGGGCTTTGGCATGGGTACAGTGCAAAACAAGTTCAATATGTTTTGTTGATAATAGTACTCCTTCAGCTGCAGAGCTTGGTTTCAAATTGACAGATATCCAAAACCAAGACTCCAATAACTGTTAATATGATCAATTAATGATTTGGATTGAGAACACACCTCAATGGTGTTAATCAGTATCTTGTCAAAAGCAAAGCATTATTATATGCTGTTCACATTTGTGGGGATTTTTCTGTTTTTTCATTTTTCAAGAGGTGTGATCTGTGGACCAGTGCTCCTGGTTCACAGGCCAGGGCCTGATCAACCCTGGCTGGTTCACCTGGGTGAGAGTGTCTGATGTTGCAAGATCCAAAACACCCGATGACCCCACGTTACACCACTGATGATGTGTCCCAGCACATCCTAGGATGTATCTCAGCATCATGACAATCTAGGGATGTTACACTGTACTTGGAGTATTGTTAATTTGAGATTGAGCTCTTGTGAGTTGCACTAGTCGATAAACTCCAAGACCTGGATTGTTATTTGTTTTTGGATGATCTGATTGTCTCACAGTTTAAAGTGTTAAGTGCAATTTTTATAGCAGAATACAATAAATTGGTGGAATTGGCACATAATTTATTAAATAAATGTTCAAGAAATTTTGTTACATTGGTACAACGAAGAAATTGAAAGAGCATAGGTTTCTTAAAGGTCAAGTCAAACCTGTGCTTCTCAATAGTGTACATTTTGTGTAACTTGGCATAGCAACACTATGAGTCTGATACTTTGATGAATACAGTGAATTCCAGTTAATTGGGTCATCGGTTAATCGGTGCAGCTGCTTATTTGGAACAGCTCTTAAAGAACAAAAACAAATTGAGAAACTAGCTGGGATTCCCTTTGGTTATTTAGGACAGTATGGCATTTAATTGGGGCAGGAGACTGCTGCCGAACATTTTCTAACGGACATCAGTTGTGTGCATGTTATGTGGCCATTAGATGCTACATTCTGCTTTGAGCGACCACCTTTATACAGCATCAGTTGTGCATGTGTTTAAAAAGCGGTATTTTTTTTCACCGATAGTTGATAAGAAATAAACAGTAAGACAGTTCAGGACTATTTTGCTCGCTGCATTCAGACTTGGAAATGCCTGAACCGGCTGGGAGTGAAAAGAAAACTATTTCACTACTTCAACAAGTTAAGAACTATGAAGAAGTTGATGAAGAATTTGAAGGTATTGACAATCATCCCAAATGTTACCTTAGGTCCACACCAGATACTCAGCTCTCACCTGTAGCTGTTTGCACATGACAGCAACTACTCCCTGCTACAGTGCTTCAGCTGGCAGGCTAAACCAGATGCGGGTAGCCAAAGGGACTCATATTCTGGTGAGGTAGGGACATGCATGTCTTAGCATGCAAAGTCAGATCTGGCAGACTGGGCAGATGAGATCTACAGAGAGATCCAAGGGCCAGAAAGGCAGTTTTGCAACACTGCACGGAGAGCAAAGGGCATGACAAGGCACAGAAGAAGTCAAGGTCATCCACTGCAACCAGGGAAGACCCCAGATGTGATCTCTACTCATCCCACTGGACATGGACTTCTGAGGCTGAGAGAGTGGAACTGTCCCACTGCAACAGCTTTTCCACTTTAAAAACTCTTCCACACGGGTTTCCTGTCATCAGATGTGACAGACAGTTACTAGTAGTATTGGTAGTGTCCTAATTTGTTCTTCTGTGTTTCATTTAAGTACTTTTGTTACTCAGTTAAACAGTAGTTTGTCTTTTTTTAAATACCATTTTAACTATTTGCATGAAACTTTAGCTAATTGGTGCAGCTGCTTAATTGGGGCACGGTTTCAGTTGCTCATCCTTTACAATATAATTGGTCTGGTTGATGCACACATCTGTATTTAACTTGTTTGTTTATGTGGTTCATTTAGATTCTGGCTACTATATTTTTTTCCTACTCTTAGAAGATGCTATGTAGTAACAAAGGAATATAAATTTATTCCTGTTTTGGAAGTACATCAGTATGCTTGGCAAGTTTCCATATTTTAGCTAGACATACAGCTGTCTAGACTTTATTGGTGCTAAATATTCAAATTTGGGCAGTTTCTTTATGGGAAAGTGCTCTCTTTTGTGACTGAATAGTACAGACGAGGACAGAAACAGGAATTATGAAATTTGGAATTGAAGTTTACCAAATAATTGCCTTCAAGGAGGATTATTTTGCATAATTTTACATAGAACCTATTAGATCTTATTAATTCTGATTTTTGTCTTTAATTATTAGACCTGGCCCTTATTTGTTTAAAGTGGATCATATTAAGGCACCTTTAAGAAATGAACTTCCATTTGTGATTCTCTACGGTGAGATTGGTACCGAAGAGTTTTCCAGGTTCCACAAGCTTCTCTGCTCCAAATCAGATGAAGGAAGGGTCAACTACGTACTCCGGCATTATGTTGCTGTAAGACAAGCTGCTTTGTAATCAAGCTTATTCCCAAGTTCTTTGTTTACTGTTATTAATTTTCTGATATAATAATTACACCATTTAGGGATCTGCTTTGAAGTGTTAACCCCATGGGATGGGCAGAATTGTACATTCGCTTTTTAATCAACCACATTTTTATGGCAGGATCTGATATGAATCAGTTGGTAATGTTTTACTACTATGCCCAAGTGATGAATCTCAGATACATCTGGTTAATATTGGACCCCAGTTATTGACCTGAATTCCAGCTCCATTAGCATGGGGTTTCAAGACTGCTTTGCTCATTTTTGTTTGGGAGCAGAAAGGGTCATTCAATCCTTTTCAACTTTTCTGTTATTTAGTGAAATTATTGCTAATCTATTATAGCATAATTATTTCCAAATGGCAACTGCTAAATTATTGCTTTTGACTACAACTATTAAAGAATGTTTTTTTTTTGGTCTGACTTTCAGATCAAAATTGAAGGTTAAAATTAAGGAGCTGATATACAACAAAACAAGCAAAAGTGTTAGGCAAGATTGAGGATGGAAGGGAATAACGATTGCCTTGAGCATTTGCTAAGTTTGCATTCGGGCATAGAGCCAGGAAGCAGGAAACTTAGGCTAGTGGGGATGACAAATGAAATATAGACATTTTTATTTATGATGCTGCATTTAATTATTTAACACAATCCATTGTTGTCAAGTATTTTGTTAAGTATTGAGCAAGCATAATAAATGATGGGTCAGTGATATTTGTTTTATAATTTTTTTTCAGCATTCAAGTCAGGAGAAGGTATTCCTTTCTGGTTATGGTGTTGAGCTTGCCATTAAAAGCACAGAATACAAGGCCAAAGATGACACACAAGTGACAGGTGATTATTAAAAAAACAATTGTATGCCTTCTCAAAATTTGTGGAAATGAGTAATTAAATTAAATTAAATGGTGATGTAAGATTTGTAGCAGTTTGCTATTTTCACCCAAAGGCTAACTTTCGACAGAACACAGATTTGTGGCATAGCAAGTGGTGCTGTATATGTCACTAATTGGATTTGTACAAAAAAAGTAAAACTGAAACATCCTTCAGTTTAGTATTTATTAATGTGGGTGGCTCCCCTTTAAGAATGTTAAGACTCATCCTGCACATTTTCGAGGGCAGGTGCTTCCAAAACCGACAGTTACAGCATCACTAGATCAGGACAGTGGAGAGCTATCTTAGAGATAAAGGGGGAACGGTGACTGGAGGGAAATCTCAGAAATGCAGTAATGAAGTGGTGTTTTAGAATCCTCAAGTGTGTGTGGCCTCAAAGCAAACCAGCTGTAGCATCAGGGACATAGACTGAAGGGTCTGTTAGCTGCAGTTGGCAGCTCCTATACCCCTTGATCTTTACAGAGGGATACCAGTATCCTCTTTGTTAAGTACAGCAAAATATAGAGAATGCATTTTTGCTTTGGAAAACAACACGGGTTTAATTTAATTTTTGTGCTGTAGAATACTTTTAGGGTTATGTACTGTACACCTGATTTTATTCTGTTATTACAGCTGTCCTAAAGTAATGAGCTTTTCATGTTTTACTGCTGTTAACTGATTAAAATGAGACACACACTAACCAAAACTAGTCACTGAAGTGATGCCAGTTTTAGGATGGTTTGCAGCTGGAGATGTCAGACCAATTTCATAGTAGACAGGAACAACAGTTTCTGACATTCTTGAACTCTGACGCTGTCTGTTCTTCCCGCCAGTGTGTGGGTTTCCTTTGGGTGCTCCAGCTTCCTTCCACATTCCAAAGATGTACCAGTTCGTAGGTTAATTGGTTATTGTAAATTGTCCTGTGGTTAAAAGGGTTGTTGAGTGGTGCAGCTCATTGTGCCGGAAGGGTCTGTCTCCGCTGCACTCTAAATAAAATATAAGTAAGTAAATAAATCAAGATAGCCTTTTGAAATATATAGTTTTTGAGGTGAATGTCATATAGTGATAGTGAAAGCTTGATGTGTCAAATGTTCTTGAAGTTCCATTGTTCTTATTTTGCTGAATGGTACAGAAAAACAGTTGGACGAGATAGACACTTGTGATTTGAATAAATAAAAGTGGGTTGCCGTGGGATAGCATTTAGGAGTTTAGATATGTTTTGCCCAAGTACGGAAAGTAAAGTAGATTATATAACAGTACACATTAGGTGGAAATGAACTTGAAAATAATTTAAAATTTCTTCAATTGGTAGATTCATTTTCCTGGAATTCCTTTCAATTGAACTTCAACTGTAAATTAATGTTTTATTTTCCTGTGGGGATAGTAGTGTGATTCAATGCAGATTATTAGATTTTCTCCACAACATACAGGTTTGAAGATATCATCTTACTTATGTTGGTCATGGTCAGAAAGAGAAGGGCTTTTGCTTATTTTTTGTGCCAAATGTTTGTGTTAATTCACGGTGGTGAGGGAACCAAAGAGCGTAATGGAGGGAGAACAGTTTGATTGCGCATGAAACCCATGGTAGTAGAATAGGTCTTGCGTGTAAGATCATGTTGAATGTTCTGGGTTGCTGGTGTCACAAGGGGAGTGGGATTGTGCTTAGAGATGGGAATATGGGCATGGGAGATGCAGGAAGTACTTAGTGCCTAATAGGAAAGAGTAACATTGGGGAAAGTACACTTGGATAAAAAGCACCATTAGTGATTTCTAACACATTGAACGAGTGTGTTCGTCCGACGTGGTCTGGAACACATCTACTCACAGAAGCCGGGTGGAGATGGTGATATGGGCACTTGTGAATAACTGCTTAGCAAAATACTAAAAGAAAAATACCAGTCAGAGGATCCAAAGCAGCAAATTGTTAGTCGTGGTTTCCTTTAAACAAATTGCAACAGATTCTCGGAGTGCGAAGTCCAAAATGAATTTATTATCAAATATGTATATGTCACCATATAGTACTCAAATTCATTTTCTCCCAGCCTTGCATTTTTGCAAGTGCCCCATGCATTGATAGGGCTTGTTAACATTGTAAATTACACTTTGGGCAGTACAGCATGAATACAGGCCCTTTCGCTCAACTAGTCCATGTTGTTGACAAGTGCCCACCCAGATGGTCCCAATTCCTTGAGTTTGGCCTATATCCTCCAAGTCCCAACCCTCCTGTATCTATCCAAGTACTTCTTAAATTATATTATAGTACCTGCCTCAACCATTTCCTCTGGAAGGTCATTCTAAACATTTTCATAAGGTTGCTTCTCATTCTCTTACATTCCAAAGAATAAAGGCTTATCTGGCCAGCCTCTCCCTATAACTCAGGCCTTGACCTGGTAGCATCCTTGTAAATCTTTTCTGCACTCATTACTATAAGAAGGTGACCAAGTACTCCAAATGTAGCCTCAGCAATGACTTTTACAATTGCCACATGATATTCCAACACTTATACTCATTGCTCTGATTGATGAAAACTAGCTTGTTATGCACTTTTCTCACCACCCTGTCTAGCTGTGAATGCCGCTTTCAATAAACTAGGCTCTTGCACTTGTAGGGCCCTCTGCTGCACAACTGAATGCTCTACCAGTTATAGTATGCTCTTTTGATTTTCCAAAATGCATCACCTCACACAATCTGAATTGTATTCCATTTACCACTCCTCGGCCCAGCACTGCCTAATTTGGTGTCATCTGCAAACTTACTGATCAAGCCTACTCATGCAAAATGCTGGGGGATCTCAGCAGGTCAGGTGGTATCAATGGAAAAGAGTAAACAGCCAATGTTTTGGGCTGACTCTCCTCTTCTGAACTCACCAAGCCTTGAACATCCAAATCATTTACATAATAATAAGGGCCCTAACACTGACCCCTGTGGCACACCACTATTCACTGTTCTCCATTCTGAGAAGCAAAATTTCAACCAACACACTCTGCTTCCTCCCTCTTAGCCATTTTGAATCCACCTAACCACCCTCCTTGGATTCCATGGTACCTAATCTACGAGACTAGCCTACATTCGAAACCTTGTCAAAAGCCTTTCTACAGTCTAGCTAGGCAACATTCATTGCCCTACATGCGTCTAAAAGATGTGTGAAACATGACTTTTAACGCATGGTACTCCTCTTAATCTGACTCTTGCTATCCAAATGCTAGTAGATCCTATCTCTCAGAATTCACTCCAGTAACTTTCACACTACAGATGTCAAGCTGACCAGCATATGGTTTTGTGGCTTGTCCTTGATATCCTCTTTAAATAACAAAATGACATTAGCCAGCTTTCAGTCGTCAGGAACTTCACCAGTGACTAATGATGAAACAAACATCTCAATATATGTCTTGTTCAAGTTTTGGATTAATTTACTTTGTGTGGTACACATAAACCTTTTCTTCCCTTGAGGAAAGTTTAGCTCTTCATTTTTGTCTACAGCTTATCATTTAATTACTCTGATTCTGAATGATTTATCTCTATTTTCGCTTTACAGGTTTTGAACTGAACACCACAGTGATAAATGAAAATGATCCTGTTGATGAAGTTCAAGGGTTTCTTTTCGGCAAGCTGAAGTAAGATTTTTCACAGGAAATCTGGCTGCTAAGAGATGACTCTCTAAGATAAGCAACTTGCAAAATATATACAAACATTTATTGGAACAATTTAAATTTTAAAGCTATTGTGTGATATAATTCACCTTACTTCAAGATGATATATTGAAGGAAATGGTGTGTAAGGGAATTATTTGCATTCTAAAGGTTAAGATGTAAGTAGGTAAATGTAATATGGGTACCAGTCAAGTGAAAACGAGATTACAAAATATTTCCCCAAGGTATAAATTAAAAACAGCTGTTGATTTGCTTTTCAAATGGGATTGAATGGATATCTGGTTATAATCATTCTGAAAGTATAAAGCAGAGATAATTAATACCCTATGACTCAATCCTGCTTGATCCTTCGGAATACCATTTATAGAATTGAGTGAATCAAGTTCCACATATAGAAGGTTCCGCATGGAGATCGGCAATTATATTTTTGAAGCTTCATCGTGAATTCCTTTGAATTAACTATATTAAAAAATACAGAAAATACAGGGAATACTGAACAGGCTGCACTTTTTTTTAAGATGTTTTTTCACGTGTCGCACCAGACAGTAAGCCATTCTTGTCTGGCGCGTGGTATCAGGATTGGTCTCCTTTTGGATTAACCGGGTCATGATATGAACATTCCTTACTCGACCCTTGGTTTTTTTTTATGAGGCTGAGTGGCTAGCTTGACACTCAACCCGGGACGAATAGAAGGCGTGCTCGGGGGTGGCCCAACTTGGATTTGAACTCGGGAGCCTTTGCTCCGGAGTCCAGCGCTGATGCCATTGTGCCACCAGCCAGCCTAGGCTAGACTAATTCTGTGGGAAGAGAAAGTGAATTAACATTTCAGGTCCAATATCCTTTGATAGAACTGGAACGAAGACAAAGGTATTTCAATTATTTCCTCTTTTTTTATTTTAAAATTTGAGGATCTGCAGTTTTTCTTATACTTCTCTGATTGTACTCATCCCTTACTTTGGAGTTTTGCTATTTATTTTATAGTAAAATGATAACTAAATGTTGTGTAAGTTATTAAATCATAATTGTATGGAGATCAGATAAAAGAAATGAGTTTCCAGCATAATTTTCTTTGTTGTAGGCTGCTTGGGGTAGAGTAACTTTGCATAGGATATCAATAGGTCATAGGCAATTTTTTGCAGTAATTGCAAATATGTTGTTTGTTGACAGACAGTTTTACCCCGAGATCAAAGAACAGCTTAAGGAACTGAGAAAGCACTTGATCGAAAGCACAAATGAGATGGCTCCTCTTAAAGTCTGGCAACTCCAAGGTATGATGAAAATGGATAATTGCCAAGTCTGGAGCTGTCATTAAGTTGGCAGTCCTTGCATTATTAAAAAAAACACAGAACAACTGTGCCCTTAATTCTGTCTGTAGTACTGTCATTGATCAAAAAGAAGGCAGTACCTTCTTGGTAATGAGCTTTGCTTTAATTTCATTATCTTCTGTTCGTCCCTCTGGTTCTGGATCAGTATTGGATAAAAGCATAACTAGCCTGGCAGCTTAGTCAGTTGGTCTACTGATAATATTTATTATTCTTCTCTAAATTGGTATTACAGTTTACAGTCTGATCTCATTTGCTTTAGAGCCAGAAAAGGAGAAAATGTCAGTGCTGAATTTTGAACTGAAAAATTGCATGTTTTTTTTAAAATGGTCAACAAAATAATTGTCTCCTTCCACATCTTTACCATCCCTCACTGTCTGCTTGCTGCAGGTATTGTGCCCTCCGTAATTCCCTTGTACATTTGTCCCTCTCCATTAATCTGCTGGCTGGCACTTAACCCTGCAAGCAGAAGAGGTGCTGCACCTGTGATGGTATTGGGATTGCTGACTGCAAAGTTCGAAACTCAAATGACGACTTCAAGCCCTATAGGATATAAATAGCCATGGATACTCTCACAAAAGCGAGATTATACCGTAACTACCAAATCTTCAAAGACTAGTTTACTTCCCTGTTTATTCTCCATGATGAGTTTAACTGCTAATACTCATTATTCAAGTCATCGGTCCTCTCTCCCTACCAAGGCCAAGATATTTTCAGCTAACAAAGTAGTTTAAAACAGAGTTCATTTACTAACAGTGATACACATTTAAATCCACAAAACCCTGTTAAAGCACATTTAAAACTCACAGAGGATTTCTACCTTAAACAGTTTTAAATTGCAAACCATTTCTAAAACTCAGAGCATTTCCAAAGCTCAAAATATTTCTCAAATGTAAAGGATTAAGCATTTCCAAAGTACAGGTATGCATCTTATAAACAAATCAGACATACCAAAGATGCAGAAAACAAGTTGTCTGTCACAGAAATCAAAGCTGGAGAAATGGATTCTAGTTCTTCCATGTTTCTTGATGTTTCTTCTTCCATTCTTAATTAGCCCGAACCCCTCTCTACATTTATACCCTTTCCAGCCACATGGACGACTTCGCAAGCATGTGATATTTCCTCAGTCATCCTTTAAACACAAATGGTTTGAAAGCATTTTCAAAGATATGGATCTTAGCTAGCTGCCATTAATGCTGTAAAGCTGACTTCTGAGTACATAAAACTCTTCCAACTATAAATGCATTAATTATTGAATTATGTTAAATGATATTATCCATCTGTTCTGCAAGCTACCTTGAACTGAGCAATTTAAGAGTCAGCTTGTCTGTTAGCAACAACCAAAATTAAATAACTTTATACTCTACTCTTGAACAATAATAAAGCAGGTATAGTGACTCTTTACAGACAGAGCATCTTCAAAATATAGAGCCTATTTGCAAAGCTGTTCTATAAAGAATGCCCTTTCTACTTAAAACTGCTTTCTATTTGCATTTTGCAAAAAGTAGGATATCTCAGTGGCCAAACATTTTGATTCCTATCTCTATTCCATAAGACCATAAGATATAGGAGCAGAAGTAGGCCATTTGGCCCATTGAGTCTGCCACAATTGGTCATTTATGGCCACAATGAAGCCACTCTCAGGTTGGAGTAACAGCACCTCATATTCTGTTTGGGTAGTCACCAGCCTGATGGCATGAATATCCATTTCTCCATCTTCAGGTAATTTTTCCCCCTCTCTCTTCCCTCTTCTTCATTTCTCCACTCTGGTCTCCCTCTTTTCTCCTTCCTCGCCTATTACCTCCCTCGGTGTCCCTCCTCCTTCCCTTTCTCCCATGGTCCAATCTCCTCTCCTATCAGATTCCTCCTTCTTTAGTCCTTTCCTTTTCCACTTATTACCTTATAACTTATTACTTCATACCCCCTCCCCCATCCACTTAGCCTCACCTGTCACTTCTAGCTTATACTCCTTGCCCTCCACCCACCATCTTATTCTGGCTTCTTCCACTTTACTTTCTGATCCTGATGAAGGGTCTCAGCCAGAAATGTTAATTGTTTATTCATTTCCATAGATGCTGGTTTACCTGCTGAGTTCTTCCAGTATTTTATGTGTGATGCTCTGGATTTCCAGCATTTGCAAAATCTTTTCTGTTTCAAATAATTATTGTGATTATATTTGACAATCCCTTCTAAATCTTGATGGGAAGAATAATATTTATATTTGTTAGTGTTCATTGTTGTTTATTGAAGTGACTGCCATTCTTCAGTTTGAAAAAGTGTTTGGAATCCTTTAATAACCATAAATACCTCTTACTGATATGGTAAGGGAATTCTGTTATCGACTGTAATGGCTTGTTTTGAAGCATACATTTGTATTTTCTGAACAGACCTAAGCTTTCAAACTGCTGCTCGAATCCTGTCTGCACCAACAGATGACGCATTGATGGTTATGCGTGATCTGAGCCAAAATTTTCCAACTAAGGCCAGGTATCACGTTTTAATTTGTTTATTGTTGTAAGAGATATTGATATAAAGCATTAATTCTCTCTCTCTCTTTTAATCTTTTTATTAGTATTAAAAATATTATGAACAAAATACAATTAAAATATTAATAAGGGATTACAAACATATAAACTCCCATTACACATGAAGGAATACATAAGCAATGAATACAGTATAAGTAAGCTTTCCCAAAACATAAACCATATAGTGTATATATATGAACAAGGTAAGTCTAGATATTCCATAATATATAATATAAAAAAGAGGAAAAAAAATAAATCTATATATGAAAGTTAACTAATCTACTAATCTAATATCTAAAGAAAAAAAAACAAAAAAAGAAGAAAAAACTAAAAAAAAACTAAAAAAAAAGAGAAAAAAAAGGGCTGTTCATAGTATCTCACAAGCATACATAAACATCAATGTCATCATCTCCGATCTTCTCAACATACATACGATTAAAGCTGAAAAAACCAATAAGCCTGGCACAGGGCCATTACATCATATGAAAATATTGAATAAATGGTCTCCATATCTTTTCAAATTTAATAGAAGTATCAAATACAGCACTTCTAATTTTTTCTAAATTTAGACATAACATAGTTTGAGAAAGCCAATGAAATACCGTGGGGGGATTAATTTCCTTCCAATTCAACAAAATAGATCTTCTAGCCATCAAAGTGAGAAAAGCAATCATTCGACAGGCGGAAGGAGATAAGTGAAGTGAGCCCATCATCGGTAAACCAAAAATTGCGGTAATAGGATGGGGTTGTAAATCAATGTTCAGTACCGCCGAAATAATATCAAAAATATCTTTCCAATATTTTTCCAAAATCGGACATGACCAAAACATATGAGTTAAAGACGCGATTTCTGATTGACATCTGTCACAAATAGGGTTTATATGAGAATAAAAATGAGCTAATTTATCCTTGGACATATGGGCCCTATGTACAACCTTAAATTGTATTAATGAATGTTTGGCACATATAGATGATGTATTAACTAATTGAAGAATTCTATCCCAATTCTCAATAGGAATAATAAGATTAAGCTCTCTTTCCCAATCATTTTTGGTCTTATCAAAGGGCACTGAACGTATCTTCATAATTATATTATAAAGTTTTGATATAAGCCCTTTTTGAAAAGGGTTTAATTCAAACAAACTCTCCAAAATATCTGAAGACACAAAATTTGGGAATGAAGGAAGTACCGTACTTAAAAAATGCCTAACCTGTAAGTATCTAAAAAAATGAAATCTAGGCAAATTATATTTATTTGCTAATTGCTCAAAAGACATAAAACAGTTGTCCAAAAATAAGTCGGAAAATCTTAATAATCCCTTAGTTTTCCAAGCCAAAAAAGCTTGATCTATAATTGAGGGGTGGAAAAAACAATTAGATGCAATAGGACTATTTAACACGAATTGAGTCAACCCGAAAAATTTCCGAAATTGAAACCATATACGTAAGGTATATTTAACTATCGGGTTGTTGATTCGATTCGGCAATTTAGAAAGAGCAAAAGGGAGAGATGTCCCTAAAATAGAACCCAGAGCATAACCAGATACCGATTTAGTTTCCAAACTCACCCAATGAGGGCCAAAAGGACCATCCCATTCTTTCAACCAACATATCAAATATCTAATATTAACTGCCCAATAGTAAAATCTGAAATTGGGTAATGCCAACCCACCATCCTTCTTTCTCTTCTGTAAGTATATTTTACCTAACCTGGGATTTTTATTCTGCCATATATATGAGGAAATTTTTGAATCAACATTAGTAAAAAAGGATTTCGGAATAAAAATTGGTACCGCTTGAAAAATATATAAAAATTTAGGTAAAATAACCATCTTAATAGCATTAATCCTACCTATCAGAGACAAAGATAATGGTGACCACTTAGTAAACAAGCCTTTAATCTGATCAATTAAGGGTAGAAAATTAAACCTAAATAATTCTTTATGCTTTTTGTAATTTTAATCCCTAAGTAAGTAAAAGAGTCTTTAACTAATTTAAATGGTAAAATACCATAGTTTGGGACCTGTCTATTCAAAGGAAACAATTCACTCTTATTAAGATTTAACTTATACCCAGAAAACTCACTAAATTGAGCCAACAATGATAAGACTGCTGGAATAGATTTCTCAGGGTTAGAGATGAATAATAATAAATCGTCTGCGTATAAAGATACCTTGTGAATATCTGTTCCACGATTAATACCCAAAATATCCTGTGATTCTCTGATGGCAATTGCCAAAGGTTCTAAAGCGATGTTAAATAGTAATGGACTAAGAGGACAACCTTGTCTAGTGCCCCGAAATAAACGAAAAAATGGAGATCTTTGATTATTAGTAAACACCAAGGCTACTGGAATTTGATATATCAGTTTAATCCAAGAAATAAAGGTCGGACTGAAATTAACTTCTCCAGCACATGAAATAAGTAAGGCCATTCAACTCTATCAAATGCTTTCTCCGCATCTAATGAAATAACACATTCTGAAGTATTGTGTGAAGGAGTATAAACAATATTCAATAATCTCCTAACATTGAAAAAAGAATAGCGATTTTTAATAAAACGGTTTGGTCTTCTGAAATAATTTGGGGTTGTACCTTCTCCAGCCTGGAAGCCAGTAACTTGGAAAAAATCTTAGAATCCACATTCAATAAAGATATTGGTCTATAAGATGCACAATCAGTAGGGTCTTTATCTTTCTTCAGTATTAAGGAAATGGAAGCTCTATAAAAAGATTGAGGCAAATTCCCCAATCTAATTGCTTCTTCAAAAACCTTGCATAGCCAAGGAGATAGAGTAGCAGAAAAATATTTAAAAAATTCTACTGTGTACCCATCTGGACCTGGTGCTTTCCCAGAATTCATTGAGGAAATTACCCCTTTAATTTCCGCATCCGTAAACAGAGTATCTATTACTGAAAGATCATCAGATGATAGTTTTGGAAAATTCAATTTCCCGAGAAAATCACACATGGTATTATGATCCTGAGGGAATTCAGATTGATACAGGGAGGTATAAAAGTCTTGAAAAGACTTATTTATCTCATCATGGTTAACTATCAGATCCCCGTTCTGCTGACGAACCATAGTGATTTGACGTTTAACTGAAACATTCTTCAGCTGACTAGCTAACAATTTTCCCGATTTATCACTATGTATATAGAAATCAGATCTGGTTTTCATTAATTGATTTTCAATCGGAGATGTGAGTAATAAACTATGTTCCATTTGAAGTTCAACCCTTTGTTTGTAAAGCTCCTTGCTAGGAGTAGTCAAATATTTCTTGTCAATCTCTTTAATTTTATCAACCAATAAAAGAGTTTCCTTCTTAATGTGTTTTCTCAGACCAGCAGAATAAGAGATAATCTGTCCACGTATATATGCTTTAAAAGTGTCCCAAAGTATTCCGCAAGAGATATCCTCCGTGGAATTAGTTGAAAAGAAGAAATCGATCTGTTCCTTCATAAATTTAATAAAGTCCGGCTCTTGCAATAAGGTAGAGTCCAATCGCCATTGTCTAGCACTTAAAGCTGTATCCGTAAAATTAATAGAAAGTTTTAATGGAGCATGGTCAGAAATAGCTATAATATCATAATTACAACCAATTACCGATGGAATAAAACAAGAGTCAATAAAAAAATAATCAATTCTCGAATAGGAGTGATAAACATGTGAGAAAAAAGAAAACTCTTTGTCATTAGGATGACAAAATCTCCAAATATCAAAAACTCCATTATCAGTCAAAAAGGAGTTAATACAAGTGGCCGACTTATTGGGTAGAGTCTGAATAGGTGTAGATTTGTCCATCAAAGGAATTAGACAACAATTAAAGTCACCACCCATTATTAACTTATATTCATTTAAATTAGGTAAAGAAGTAAATAAGGACTTAAAGAAATCAGGACAATCCACATTTGGGACATAAACATTAACCATAGCAACCTTTTTGTTACCGAGTAAACCCGTAATTAACAAAAATCTACCATTCGGATCCGAAAGGATATCATGTTGAACAAATGCAATAGAGGAGTCAATAAAAATTGAAACTCCCTTAACTTTGGCATTCGAATTCGAATGATACTGTTGACCCCACCAAAACCTAAAAAAGCGATATTTGTCCTCCTTCCTCACATGAGTTTCTTGTACAAAAATGATATGAGCATTAAGTCTTTGGAATACTTTGAAAATCTTCTTTCGTTTAATCGGATGGTTTAATCCATTAGTATTCCAAGACACAAAATTAATGGTTTGAGCCATGTTTCTAAAGTCATCCCTTTGGTATATAAAGGGTTAACCATGTTATAAACTCATGCACCCGGAAGAGGAACAAAAATAAAGAGCGGACCCGGAAGTGACGACATCGTAGACATATTTGTAGTTCAAGAACAGCCCAAGTAAAAAAACTAAAACAAATTGATAAGAGAAAAATTAAAAAGGAAAACAGACCAACCCCCACCCCCACATGAAAAAGAAAAAAAGCCAAAATATGGCTAGAAAAAGGAAAAAATGAGACTAACTCTACCCCCATATCAGCGGCAGACCACTCCGTGTTTAAAGGATATATTAAAAAAAAACCACCCGAACTTTAAGAATTATGATCGCAGTACTAAAAACTACGCTTCTTAATATGCTGAGTTGTAAAGAAAAAGGGAGTATAATCACTAAAAGTTTATAAATCGGGTTATAACCCAAACAAATCAAGAAGTATTTAAACTATGATAAGCAATGCATTATAGGAAGAAGACGAAAAAAGAAACAATAACGCCATTTTAAACAAAACCAATACTTTGCAAAAAACCACTATCTTGATATTAAACAAAAAATTCACTTCGGAAGGATAAAAATATACCTTCAAGGGAACAAAAATAATAGACAAAAATATAGTATAGTAGTTAAAGTGTATAAGACAAAGCGATTAATATAACGAAAACACACTTTAACTTAAATATGAAGTATAGGATAAACCTACACCAATAACCAGAGACTAACCCTGGTTTAAGGAATCGAAAACCATCTTTCACGATCAGAATCACTCATTTATTGGAGAGTAGTAACTGTATCAGTAGGGAAGTTCTCCTCCAAATACTTATTCGCTTCGAAAGTGGACAGAAATACTTTACGCGGAGCGTTCGGGGGGGAAATCCTGAGCTTCGCCGGGTATAAGAGCGCAGGTTTTAGATTTTTCTCATAAAATTCAGACATCAGAGGTTTAAAAAGCAGCCTTTTCTTCATAATTTCTGGACTAAAATCTTCCACCAAACGAAAGCAATAATCATGAAATTTAATCATCCCAGCCCTTCGAGCTTCACGAATGAATTGTTCTTTGTCGTGTACGTAATGAAATCGGACGATTACCACCGGGGGCTTATCTGAAGCCGTCGGTGAACGACTCCAAATTCTATGTGCTCGGTCAAGTACCGGAGGGTTTTCTGGAAAAACCGACGGAAACGCATCTTTTAGAAATTGAGCAAAGTATTTAGAAGGATCGCCTTTTTCTATGCCGTCTGGGAGACCAAGTATGCGTAGGTTCTGTCTTCTGGACCAATTCTCCAAATCGACACTCTTGGCTTTAAGTGTCTCCACCAGTTTAATGGTCGAAATTAAATCCTGTTGCAATTTTTCAATTGTCAAATCTCGTTTCCGCGCTTCATCTTGCAGAGACGCGATAAGCGCTTGCTGCTGGTTAATTACTGAATCCGTCTTAACCATATAATCTTGAAAAGCCTTTATATCTTGTTGAAAAGCCTGATGTTGTTCCTCAAATTTTCTATCCAAAACCTCCATAAGCAGTTCATAAGTTAACTCAGTGCGTTGCGGTTGAGTTTGCTTCTTTCCATTACCGTTCGGGTTTCGCCCCGGTTCTCGTCCTTTGGATTTAAGAGCCATTTCTGTTTGCATATCTTCCAAAATTCACAATAAAATCTTAACGATAAGCCCAAGAAAGTAGCAAAAATCTTTTGGTGTAGGTAACAATAAGTTGAATAAGGGTGATCAAAGGTTAGAAAAAGTAAAGGTTATGGAGCGGATCTGAAACAGTACTCACTCCATGAGCGTCTCCCGCTGATCTTCAGCATTAATTCAATTACTGATGAAAGTATTGGAGTTTGAATGTATTGTGAAAATATCACTGAATGACAGAATTGTATAGCTACAGACACTGGCCCTTTGGCCCATCATATCTATGCTGACCTTTTTGTTCATCTATACTCATCACATTTACCCCCATTAAGTACATATTCTTTTATGCTGTGCTTATTTAAGACAAAATATATTTAAATGTAGTGATTAAATTTGATTCCATCACCTCTCTGGCTTTACTTTCCAGATATCAATCACTTTCTGTGTAAAAACAAAATTCCCCTCCCCCAGATCTCCTTGAAAACTCCTTCCCACCTGAAACCTATGCTCCATTGTTTTTGATGCTCTTGTTATGGAAGAAGATTCTGTATATCTATCCTAACTATGCCTCTTATATTTGTCATCCCTCCGCCTCCTTCGCTTCAGGGAAAACAAACCCAGTCTATCCAGTCTTTCACCATAACTGAAGTCCTCCAATCTAGGCAACTTTCTGTAGCTCAGTCACTTCCTCCTTTAGGTGTGGCACCCAGAACAGCACACAATATTCCAACTGTGACCGAACCAACATAACCTCCCAACATTCGTTTCCTCTGCCCTCATCTATAAAGGCATATGCCTTCTTCACCATTCTAACTACCTGTGTTACCTCTTTCAGAGAACTACAGACTTAAACTCCAAAGTCCCTCTATTCATCAATATTCCTTTGCACTCTAGGATTCACTGGATGTGACTTCCCAAAATGCATCTCTTTGCATTTCTTGGGTTTAAATTAAATCTGCCAATACTTTGCCCAGCTTTCCATCTATTTAATATATAACTTCTGCTATTCACAACACCATCAACTTCAGTTTCATCTGCAGGCTGACTAATTATATTGCGTATATTCACACCCAAATTGTTAATTTATGGTCACTGTGTTGATCCGTGTATTACACCAGTGATCACAAGAAAGCATCCTTCCACTTTTGATCGCCAAGCCACTTCTGGGTTCTAGGTGTCTTAACTTTCTGGAACACACAATCTTGCAGGACTGCGTCGAATACCTTATTAAAGTCCATGTGGATAATGATGCCTTTATCAGTCATAGTTACTTCCTGAAAACTTCCTCAAATTAGTGAGACAGGATTTCCCCCATACAAAGCCATGCTGAATAGTTTGGATCAGCCCCTGCTATTCTGAATGTACACATCCTTTAGACTTTTCTCCGATAATTTTGCTACCACTGTATAAGGAAATCGTCAGCCTATAGTTACCCGCCTTATCACTGCTGCTCTTAAATAAAGGAGAAACGTTTGCTATCCTCTAAATCTTTTGGTACCTCACTTGTGGCAAGTGAAGATGAGACGAGTGATACATACCATCGTTTACGCACTTACAGTAAGTGTAATCATACTTAATAGTTACACAGGGATATCTAAATTTTGCTGTCTACTTAAGAGGTATTGTAGAAAGCCATTCTGCTATACGGCTGACCAGTCAATTGAATAGAGTAGGAAGTTCTAAATCTGAATTTAGAACAGAAATTAGGGTTTACTCATTGCAACGGATGTGATTATTCACTTACGCAAAGAAGATTGACTGCCAAGCAGCATCTCTGGCACTGAAAATTAAATAAAACATGGCGCCTCACTCCTTATGAATTTAAATACTAGTTACAGATCTATTTTAAAAAGTATATTTTTTGTCTTTCTTTTCTCTCAGTGGTAATTTTTCACCCTTTTACTCTTGTACTTTACTTTCCACATCGGGTTTGATGGTGTTGAAGTTTTCAACCGGTACTGGTTTGTTAAGTCTGTCTGGTGTTTGTGAACTTGATTTGGGAGGTCTCAGGCTGTCATTGCCACAGTCTCTAAGGTTTCAGATCCCTGTCAGGGGACCTGTACAGATTTCAGGACCAACTGATGACATCCCGCCATGTTGTTTGACTCACAGTTCAGAATCTGGGCAATAATTTTCAGAATGTTTATTTATTCTTAAATTCCCTTATTCAGAGCATACGTTTAACAGAAGGATCATTGAACCAAAATTGAATTTGTTTCTGTATAAGAATTCTTCCATTGCTCAGTTGATGATATTCTTAACTTTAGATTTTGAGAAAGCCATTAAATGTTTTGAAAAATTAAAGACCACCTTTATTTATCACATGTACATTGAAACATCAAAGTAAAGTGCCTCATTTGTGTCAACAACCGACACAGTTAGAGGATGAGCAACCGACAGCCCGCAACTGTCGTCAGACTTGCAGCGCCATGCCCAGAACTTATTAACCCTAGTCTGTAAGTCTTTGAAATCTGGGAGGGAACTGGAGCACCCAGAGTAAACCCACACGGTCACAGGGAGAATTTCCTCACAGATGGTGGCGTGAATGGAACCCAGGTCACTGCCACTGTAAAGTATTGTTCTAACCGCAACACTACCACGTCGTGCCACCTACTCCACCGTCCCAGTTTTTATACATGATGCACATTTTTAAGATTTACCGAAATTAAGAATAAGTAAGATTAAAAACAAAGAAAAATAATGGAGTTTATGTTTATGACAAAACTGATAGATAGTTTGTTTCTGGAAAGTCACAACATTTAAAACTACAGCATGATGTTTCCTCACTTTATTAATGTACAGATCTATAACCAGGACTGTTGTGAACTCTGATATGAGGAAAGAAGTAGAAGAAAATCAACGGGTAAGCGTACATTTCAAAAATTTTTATCTAAGTCAAAGCAATTGATACTGGAGATTGAAAATCTTGCTGGGCTGTGTGAAATTATGCATGATCTTTTCACACTGTACTGGCAGAGTCCAGGGTTGTCTTTGTTCTCCCAAAGGACGTTCTATTGGCACATGGAGGGTATTGGGGCATATTGAAGAAACATCAGTCAATATCCCACAGCATTATTTTATATACGATTATGCTGTAGGCTAGTAGTGTAGTGGTATCAGCACTGGACTTCAAGGCAAATGGTCCTGGGTTCAAACCCAGCTGGTTCTCAACCTGGGCAGCAGCAGTATCTGTGCAGAAGAAAGGCCTGGCAATCCGTATCTTGCCATGAAAATCCTATGGACCCTGTGGTCCATGATGTCATGAAGGGTTGAACTCGACTTAATGACTGAACAGCAACAATACTGTAGGAGCAAACCAAGTAGGAAGATCCCTGTTGTTGTTTTACCATTAGGACCTTCCCTACTTGGTGAGTTGCTTCCAGGCACACTGGCAATAAAAATAACCTCTGAATGGATTGATCGTGTCTTTTTCCTTGTGATTACTGATTGCTGACACCATTGTTCAGATGCCACTTTCACTTCACTACTTGAAATGTGTGCACGATGCTTTGTATGGTGTTATGTGCAAATATTGGTTCCTTGAGGTCCAGCTTTAACTCAGTGTTCAGATACTTAAGAACTTCTTGGCTTTAGAGTTTCAGAAAATATTCAAGCTTAGTCAGTAGATATTTTAGAATGTTTGATGCTGTATTTGTCGGAAATTTCTTGTATATTGACCTTTATTGCAGACCATCTGGTTTAAGATATTTAGGTGAGCTGATTATTGAAAATCTTTCAGTTGTATTTTCACATATTTGGAGTGAGTATAACCCTGAAATTAGACACTTCACTATTATATTGTGTCATCTTCGTATCTTGCGTCAGATCTTGACCCATAATGTTGACCACCCTTTTTCTCCACTGAGTTCCACCAGCAGTTTATTTTTCTGATCCAGATTACAACATCTGCAGTATCTTCTGTCTCTAAAGTTTTTAGTTACAATGCTTTATCTTTCAGTTTTTCAAAGAAACTCTGGGCCTGCATCACGGTGACTCTGCACTTTTCATCAATGGTCTTACTATCGATCTTGATGTGCAAGATGTCTTCAGGTATGGAGAGTTAGTTGATTTCGGTGTATGCAAATATATACAATTCCTCTTTGTAAAGTGAAGCAAGTAATCAGATATTTCCTGTGAAAATGAATAATCTTGTTTTTGCACGTCTGTTAGTGTTCTGGACCTGTTGCGCAATGAGGCTCGTCTTATGGAAGGCCTGCATGATCTAGGGATTCAGGGGAATGAGCTGCATGAACTACTGAAGTTGAACGTGCATCCATCAGATTCGGACTATGGTGTGGATATTCGAAATCCAGCCATCTACGTAAGTTTGATTTCCCTGCACCCTTGTTGATTTCCAGTCAGAGCTCTCTGATTCCAGTCATAGGTTCTCTGTTTAATAAATTCTGTAAATTAGTACAGATCACCATTAAATAATACATATTTGCTAAAGAGCCTTATTGAGAATCCTGTATTGGCCCTTGCCCTTCTCTTGGACAACATCAGTGTCGTGGAGAGGGGAGACTTGCTGCTGGTCTTCCATACAACCTTGCCCAGGCCTGCGCCTTGGAAACCATTCCAGGCACAGATCTATGGTCTTGTGAGACTAATGGATGCCACCAATTTTATTGAGAATCCTACAACTTTGAAGGACCATTAACCAGAAATTTTTCCATTTAACCTCTTTCTAATTCTCTGGAAATACCAGCTTTCAGAACTAACGTAGAGTATTAGAGCAGAATTAACGTCAGTGATTAGAATCATTGTGGTACAAGTTGCTTTGCTGTCAATTGTGTATTAATAACTATCAGCATTTTGTTAAATCAACAAAGAAATTAAAGGAATCTCAATAATAATCACTTTTGTTACTAATCAGATAAAATGTTAGCTGATGAATATTGTTTTATAGTTGATGTTCAAATTTTCTTTTAAATAGTGGATTAACAATTTGGAAGTGGACAGCAAATACAGATCATGGCCTTCCAGTGTTCAGGAGTTATTGAGGCCTACATTTCCTGGAGTTATCCGACAGATTCGGAAAAACTTCCACAACTTTGTAAGTAGAAAGCAAATGATTTAATTTTGCTCTTTTAACATGCTTGTTGAAAACTGATATACATTCAGTGGCCACTTTATTACACCTGCTCATTATTGCAAATATTTAGTCCTATGGAAGCAACTCAATGCATAAAAGTATGCAGACAGGGTCAGGAGGTTCATTTATTTTTCAGAGCAAACATCAGAATGGGGAAGAAATGTGACTTGAGTTACTCTGACCATGGAATGGTTGTTGGTGCCAGGCAGAGCATGTCAGAAACTGCTTATCTAGAATTTATAGAGAATAATGCGAAAAACACCAAAAAAAATCCAATGAGTTGCAGTGCCTTGTTAATGAAGAGGTCAGGGGAGCATGGTTCATGCTGACAGGATGATAACCGGACTCAAAAAACCATACATTACAACTGCAGTGTGCAGAAGAGCTATCTCTGAACGCACAACACGTCAAACCTTGAAATAGATGGACTACTACAGCAGAAGACCACAAATATACATTCAGTGCCACTTTATTAGTTACAGTAGGTACCTAATAAAGTGGCAACTTTGTGTATGTTAAGATTGATTTTTGGACTTATTGATGAAATTTGAATTGAGAGGTATGACTGACATTCACACTGATTAATGACACAGTTCATGGACTTGTTTCAGCCGGCAGCCCGGCCCTCCGGGATTAAGTATTGGCTTTGGGGCCCGACCTGATCGACAGCCCGGGCCCCCGACAGTTGGAAGTGGCAGCGGAGCCTCCCTCGTCACTCAGCCCGACCTGGAGCTCCCGACGACGCAACCTGCTGATTGATCCCCGCGGGACGCGTCCACCAACCTCAAGGAGCTGCCAACAACACACTGCATCGATGGAAATCTGGAAAGATGCACAAATTACTGAGGAAGCATGGGAAAAGAGCTGGGCTGCTGATCAGATTGATGCGGAGGGGCTTTAGGAACCCTCTGCCCACCATCCTACTAGCTAATGTGCAAGCCATAGAGAACAAGATGGATGATCTTAAAGGGAGACTCACCTACTGCAGGGAGATGCAGAACTGCTGTGTATTCTGTTTCACAGAGACCTGGCTCTCCCCTGCCACCCCCGACTGTGCCATCCGACCGGGGAGATTTTCGATCTGTTGGGTGGACCACACGGTGTCTTCGGGCAAGACGAAGGGAGGTGGTGTCTGCCTACTGATCAACACTGCGTGGTACTCGGACACAGTGGCACTGACAAGCTCCTGCAGTCCGGACCTGGAACACCTGTTGGTGAAGTGTCGTCCTTATTATCTGCCACGGGAATTGACCTCGGTAATACTGACAGCGGTCTACATCCCCCCCCCCGGGCAGACGTGGAGTGTGCTGTGAATATACTGTATGCCAACATCAGTGAACTTGAGACCACGTATCCGGAGGCTTTGCTCATTATGGCCGGGGACTTTAACCAGGCCAACCTCAGAAAAGCACTGCCAAAGTTATACCAACATGTCTGCTGCTCCACTAGAGGCCCGAATATACTTGACCACTGCTACACAGCAGTCAAGGATGCCTACCGTTCCGTCCAACGATCTCACTTCAGAAAATCGGACCATCAGGCCGTACTCCTCCTCCCGGCTTACAAACAGAAACTGAAGTGGGAGGTCACGGTGTCAAAAGTGGTGTCGTATTGGACAGAGGAAACGGATGAGGTTCTCCGTGACTGCTTTAAATCGGTGGACTGGTTAGTATTCGAGGACTCGGCAGCTAACCTCGATGAGTATGCCTCAGCTGTCATGGACTTTATCTCGAAATGGTCAGAGGACTGTGTGTCTTGCAAGACAATCCAGGTATTCCCTAACCGGAAGCCTTGGATGAATTATGAGGTCCAGTGTCTTTTGAAGGCTAGAGCTGTGGCTTTTAGGTCCGGAGATACCAGTCGCTACATGGAATCCAGGCGTGAACTCTGGAAAGCCAAGAGGCAATATTGAGCCACGTTGGAAGCCTAGGCTAACCAGAGGGATGCCAGTAGACTATGGCAGGGTCTAAATGAGATCACTGGGCACAAAGAAAAGGCTGGGAATATCAATAACTGTAGCGCTTCTCTTCCTGACGAACTTGTGTATTCTACGCAAGATTTGAACAAGAGGAGCATCCCGCCCCCTCTGGGTGAACCAGACCTGGTGGCATCAAGATTCATCATCACCGAAGGAGACGTTAGAAGAGCCTTCCTGAAGATAAATCCAAGGAAGACAACGGGCCCAGTTGGTGTCCCGGGACGGGTTCTCCGGGCCTGTGCAAGCGAGCTAGCTGGAGTGTTTGCTGACATCTTCAACTGCTCCCTGCTTCAGTCTAAGATCCCCTCGTGTTTTAAGAAGGCAACGATAATCCCGGTGCTGAAGAAAAGCAAGGTGGCATGCCTGAATGATTATCAACCTGTGGCTCTGACATCAGTTTCTATGAAGCGCTTCGAGCGATTGGTTATGGCACACATCAACCATAACCTACCGGTCAACCTTGATGCTTTGCAATTCGCCTACAGGAGCAACAGGTCAACGGCAAATGACATCTCTCTGGCACTATATTCCTCCTTAGAACACCTGGAGAATAAAGATGCATATGTAAGGCTCCTTTTCATTGACTACAGCTCTGCCTTTAATACCATCATTCCAAATAAACTGATTCCTAAACTCCGGAACCTGGGTCTTAGCACTCAGATCTGCAGCTGGATCTTCAACTTCCTCACAGACAGGACCCAGGCTGTAAAAATAGGGGACAAGCTCTCCTCTACAATCACTGAGCACTGGTGCCCCACAAGGCTGTGTACTCAGCCCCCTGCTGTACTCACTGTACACCCATGATTGTGTAGCCAAGTTTCCATCAAACTCAATATATAAGTTTGCTGATGACACCACAATTGTAGGCTGTATCTTGGGTAATGATGAGTCTGAGTACAGAGAGGAAATTAAGAACCTGGTGGCATGGTGCGAAGACAATAGCCTATCCCTCAATGTCAGCAAGACTAAGGAATTGGTTGTTGACTTCAGAAGGAGTAGCGGACCACATGACCCCATCCACATCGGTGGTGCGCAGGTGGAACAGGTCAAAAGCTTTAAATTCCTTGGGGTGAATATCACAAATGACCTGACTTGGTCTAACCAAGCAGTGTCCGCTGCCAAGAAGGCCCACCTGCACCTTTACTTCCTGAGAAAGCTGAAGAAATTTGGCCTGTCCCCTAAAACCCTCACTAATTTTTATAGGTGCACTGTAGAAAGCATTCTTCTAGAGTGCATCACAACCTGGTATGGAAGTTGTCCTGTCCAAGACCGGAAGAAGCTGCAGAAGATCGTGAACCTAGCCCAGCACATCACACAAACCAATCTTCCATCCTTGGACTCACCTTACACCATATGCTGTCGGAGCAGTGCTGCCAGGATAATCAAGGATAAGTCCCACCGAGCCAACATACTTTTTGTCCCACTTCCCTCCGGGAGAAGGTTCAGGAGCATGAAGATATGTATGGCCAGATTTGGGAACAGCTTCTTTCCGACTGTGATAAGACTGCTGAACAGATCCTGACCCGGATCTGGGCCGTACCTTCCAAATATCTGGACCTGACTTGCACTACCATACTTTCCCTTTTCTATTTTCTAATTATGATTTATAGTTTAAATTTTTATTATATTTACTTCGATTTGTATTTCAGGGAGTGCGAAGCACGGAAACAAATATTACTGTGATGATTGTACGCTCTAGTATCAATTGTTTGGTGACAATAAAGTATTTGTATTTGTAATGGAATAATATTAGATATTTCACAGGTGGATTTCTTGCCATGCGTAACTTGGAAGTATGGGCTTGGCCAAAATTGTTGCTTTGTGACACTGTTAATGTATTTCAAGTTGATGTTTTAGTTACTGCATCAAGTGTTCTTTTGGTTTCTCTTTGGGCGGGGGTACTTTCATGTGTCAAAAGGGGTCAGAGTGTTGTTAGTCTATTGCCAAATGTCAGAGACAGGAGGAAATCTGTAGATGCTGTGAATCAAAGCAATACACACAAAATGCTGGAGGAACTCAGCAGGCCAGGTAGCATCTATGGAAAAAGGTAAACAGTTGACATTTCGACCCAAAATGTCAATTGTCTACTCTTTCTGTAGATGCTGCTTGGCCTGCTGAGTTCCTCCAGCATTTTGTGGGTATTGCCAAATGTCAGAGGTTTAGTTTGCCCATAATTTGTTTTCTTGGGATTTTTCATAATCATCAGGAAGAAGAGATTGTGATTCCTGCTTCCTGGGCCTATCAAAAAACAGGAACTATTATAAAATTAGGTATGTTTGCTGGGACTATTGCAGACTTATTAAATAATGTGCATTCCACTCCTCTTTAAAAGATAGCCTGTATTTTACAACTGGATCTTATTATTATCCAAGGAGAACATCTTAATCAAAATTATTTCTAAGCTTGCTTTAATAGTATTTGGATAAGTAGAATATATTATTTGCTCAATTAGATACACTTCTGAAGTTTCTTCTGTGCAAAAGTATTGTACTGTCAACCTTCATCTGAGCATTTGTCTGAGCTATATTCAGGTTATTTCTTTGTCATTTATACAATAGTTTAAACAATTTGTTCAACGAAAGTTAAATGAAAGAATTAGTTAAACGAAAAAAATTCCCACTCAGGATCAATAAAGTACTTACCTATATACTACTAAAACTCTCATGCTCAGTTTGTCTGTTTGTGACCTCCAATTAGTGCAAACGGTGCATTACAGTGGCACTATTTTAGGCTCAATTGACTTAAAATGCGCTAACTTACAGAATGCAGGCAAAGTTCAGGGTTATATATTCATATAAAATTGTTCATTCCCCAAATTCAACTGCCCCGTTTTCACTCGAGAGCCGATCCACCATCATAGAAATCTGGACACGACACCACGATGCATGCGCACGGTCAGCCTCAGCAGCGACACTAACAGGAGCAAAAAGGCAGGGCAGTTCTATTTCGAGTGGTCACATATCACCATCAGCATGTGGAAGATTGGGACAGATCAACAAGATTAAATCTTATTGTAATTACCTACTTCTCTTTCAATATTTTTATTAGTTTCTGTATAAAGGAATACAGAGTACAAGAAGATATATATTATAAGTAAAAAAAAAAGCACCAAATACATTGTATTAAAAATACAGTTACAATCACAAAACCCTGTACAGTCAGCCCTCCTTATCCGCAGATTCCGTATGCACGGATTCAACCAACCTCTCTCTCCAGCACTCATTGTTTGAGCGTGTACAGACTATTTTTTCTTGTCATTATTCCATAAACAGTACAGTATAACAACTATTTACATAGCATTTACATTGTATTAGGTATTAAAGTACAGGCAGTCCCTGGGTTATGAATGAATTCCGTTCCTGAGTCCGTCTTTAAATCAGATTTGAAGTCAGAACAGATACATCCGGTATTATTCAGCGTCAGTTAGTCAAACGTTTTTCTTAGTATATAGTACATATTTTACTTTTCTATGCATATAAAACACTTAAGAAACATACGTATTTCAATAATTTAACCACTGCGTTGCTTAGTAATAATTGTAGCTTTCATTGGGGCAGGGTCTTTCACATTCTCCATTAAAATTGTTCTGATCGTTGACCGATTGTAGCCTAACACTTTTCCAATGACTGATGGCGTTTCACCTCTTTCCGATCGCGTTATTACTTCCACCTTATTTTCAATCACGATCATGATTATTTTTGTGAACAGAAACACTGTGGATTCAGAGCTGCACCGCCAGGTCCTAATGTCCACCGCATGGAGACATGTTAAATAAAGTCCGGGGTTCCGCTGGGTCCTAAAGACCACCGCACTGATACATGTTAAATAAGGGACTTGAGCATCCGCAAATTTTGGTATCTGCAGGGGGGTCCCGGAACCAATCCCTCGTGGATAAGGAGGGCTGACAGTATTCATAAAAATTAAATTAAATTGTTATATTGAAATATAATAATATTGTTATATAGAAAACAAATCTAAACCCACTACCAAAGTCAGAGCTGTTAGGAAAAGCAGGAAAAAAGGGGGGGGGGGACCCTTATCATATAATAAAATATATTATTAGCTACCATTTGTACTTTCACAACCAATCAAAGGTTTTGAAAATAACTCAAAATGGTCCCCACAATGTATAAAAGTCTTGACTAAATTCAAAAACTGAGCATCGGATCTTCTCTAAATTGAAGCATGACATAACATCCTGTAACCCGTAATGACGTACTTCAAGACACCCATAAAACCCTTTGTTGCAGTCAAAGGACAGCGGTGACTATATCACGTCCATTTAGGAGAGCGCCAACCACATCATCAGGAATAATCAGCTTCCTTTGGTATTACTGCTTCGTACCTTCCATCCAGCATTAGGGTAAAAAAAATGGTCAGCCTAATTATGCCACGTGGAAACAGAAGGGGGACATTATGGTCAAGAGATGACACCAACTGTCGTCGGGAAGTAGCAAGGAGAGGGAGACTACAAGAATTGAATGAGGCCAGGGCCGCACGACTCCAGGATCAAAGAGTCAGGACAAAAAAGATGAGAGAAGAAGAGACAGAGGAGGAGAGGAATGCACGTCACTAGAATGACAACTGGCACAGGAGGAAGAGACAAAGGAGCTGAGAAATGCACACCTCCAAGGTCAGAGGCAACAAACAAACAGCAGAAGAGATGAAGAGACGGCGCATGAAAGGACTCTACGTCCCCAGAATGACAACGAGAGGCACAAGGGTGGCAGATCAACCAGAAATGATGCCATCAGAAGTGTCCTTCGTTAAACGAGGAGGAGCTATATTTGCCTTGCTACATGTCTTTCTTCTTCAATAAACTGTTTTTGCTTCTTCAATTTCCAAAGCAAAGCAATACCAATAGCATTCAGGAAAATTTAATGTTCATTCTGGTCACATCAGACTGCACTACCTATTTCTCAAAGGGTGCTCCTACAGGTCACCCCCTTGTCTAGTTATAATAATAATTATTATTGTTGTTAGAAATTTGGCATTTGTAGTGTATAGTGCTGAGATTCCAGTTCCATCTATGAAGAGTTTGTAGCTTTAAGGAATGAAGCTCTGTTTCCTTTGGTGATGACCACTCACACTACTTCTGATCATTGTTGAATTTAGGTTCTTATTATTGACCCGATGGATGAGAGCACTCCGGAGTTGCTGACAACTGCTGAAATGTTTTATATTAATGACATCCCTCTCAGGTGTGTTTTGCATGTGAAAATCCAATGGGCTTGAAGTGGCAATGTTGTGAGTTTAGTTATTCTCTATTCATTGTATTCAGAGTTTTTAAAGCATATTATTTCAGAAATTTAAGCTGTTTAAATTGGATCATGTGCTCTCATTCTTTGATATTCATAATTTTTCTGTTTCAATTACTGTCCACGATACCATATTTTGTTTACTTGATTCGTTAAAATTTTATCACCCCTGTGACGTTATCACCCTTTAAACAAATGTCATTGGTTAAGGCACATAGATGAGAAGGAATTGTTTACAAATAAGTAAAGATAAATCTCCAGTTTCACAAATTACTGCATTTTTTGTTCAGATCAAATAAATATTTTATTTCTGTGAAAGCATCTACGGACCAGTTAGTTTATTTTGAACAATGGCATTGTATTAAATAAGAGAACAATATTGAAGTTAAGTAAATATCATTCAATTAGCAAACCTTTTTTATTGTTACAGTAAATAAGCCAAAGTTGAATGAGAGGATAAGATAATTTAAGAAAACAAATTATTAATGTATTATATTAACCGAAGGACATAGTCTAAGAAGGAGTTCTGATACTGACATGAGATTTTATCACCGCTGTGGGCTATTTTACATTAAGTTGTGGAGGAGTACTTGTAATATTGATTTCTGATAATTAATTTTCATGTATGCAAAAAATCTGAAGAATTTTGAGTTTGAAATTTTATTTAGCAATTCAATTACATATTCCTGAGAGTTTAGTAGACAGTAGAAACACACAGTATAGCCTACAGGAAAGCCATTTGTCTCATAGAACCTATATTGTCTCTTGACAGAACTATCCAATTTAATTTCAATCCTTTGTTATTTCCTTCTAGATCTTCAATATTTTTGTTGGAAATTTTACCATCATATCTTGTTTCATATTTCCAAATACTGATAAATGTTCTTTCCTGTGACACTCCTTAAATTCCATAAGAGCCCTTCAGCGTACTGCTCCCCTCTTGTGCCTTATCATGCTGCTGTTTGCTTTGCTTGGTTACTTTGTTTAGTTTATTTTTTATATTTGATACCATCTTTTTACTCTGCCTACTAAGGTAGTGTAAATCCTTCCCAACAACAAGAGCAATCCTACCTGAAAGAATATTGGTCCCTGTTTGTATAGGTTCCACCTGCCCCAGAAGCAGTCTCACTTTTCCAATACCAGATATTTAAATCCCTCTAGTTTTGCATTACTTATTTCTGTTCATTCATGTGCCAAAAATGTATCACTTTGCTCCACTGCCCCAGATTTAATTGTTAATTTCGTCATTTGGTTGTGTGGTCCTGTGGCTTTTGCTATCTTTTGTGTTAAATCTGTTTCTAACTTTTATGTTTTCTAAGTGTACCTCTATTTTTGATACATTAAGGTTGCCACTGCAGTCTGAAATCAGCTCCCTTTTCTGATCAACCTTTAACCAATTTGGTGTTCATGCTTCCTTTCTCCTTTAAATCGTATGAATTGAAACTTTTGCTAACATTTTTTGTATGATGCTAACCACACTTGCCACCCTTCATTATTTCATCAAAAACTCTGTCACACTAGTTGAATATTCCTGAGTTTAATAAATCCCTGTGGGTATTCATTTATTTATGTACCTCCATTTGGAGACAATAATTAGTTTTTGCCCTTTTACTATCTTCTCACTGATGACATTAGATTGATTGGCTTTATTTTTAATCACATTTTCCTTTTCAAACTGGGTGTAATTTTTGAGACATGTAATTTCAGCTCCATTTTATATAAACATGTGGATATCTAAGAATAAAGACAAAAATGGACTGTAATTTTTTTGTCATAAACAACTTAAGTACAAGTGGCTAATGATATGTGAATGATTTCTTTTATACAGAATTGGCTTGGTCTTTGTGGTTGATGATTCAGATGAGGCTGATGGCTTAAAAGATCCTGGTGTCGCACTTCTCAGGACTTTTAACTTTGTAGCAGATGAATTGGATAACATGAATGCCTTTCAGACAATCATTTCGGTATGATTAATGTATTAGATGGATTAAGAACTTGGAAATGACTATGTTCACAGTCCAAAATTATTTTGTTCTTCATCTTCCTCAACCTTAGCTAACAACTTTTCATGCTACGACACAAACCTGAGAAAATCTGCAGATACTGGAAATGCAAAGCAACTCTCACAAATTGCTGGAGCAACTCAGCAGGCCAGGCAGCATCAGGAGTCCTGACGAAAGGTTTCAGCCTAAAACATCTTTTCCATAGATGCTGCCTGGCTTGCTGAGACCCTCCAGCATCTTGTATGTGTTGCTTTTTTATACTATGATGTTGGCATCTGAGGACAGGATCATAATGACATTGAGTCACATTACTATGTTTGAGCCTGCCATTTTGCGTCAACCACATGATGTGGACCCATCATGCTCTATTCACTTTTTATCTTTAAATCTTACCTACTCCAGTAAAATATTCTATTTTTAAGAGCTTTTTTGGTACATTTCAGAATAATTTAGTATTTAGTCAGTATATGGCTAAATTTTGTTCCCATTTATTATTGATAATATTAAATCTTTACAAAATAGGAAAGGATACCCAGCTAATTGGACTGATGATTTCTTATTTTTTCTCATCCATGTTCAAAATAATCCCATTCTTGGGAATTAAGTTTTCTAGATTATTGCGCTAATAGGGATTTAATGTTAAGACTAGTCTACAATCAAAAGTCTAATTCCTGTTGTTTCCTATGAAATGCCTTGGCTAATTTCAACTTCAGTTTCTATTATCAGATTTATACTAAGGAATTTTATTTTCAGAAAGTACGGAAAAAACCTCTGAGTTTTTCTTCTTAACTATGTACAGCAGCCACTGTTTTAAGTAGGTCAAATGGGTTTGATGAAGCCTTTCGTGGGACAAATTATAATGGGCTGAGTTGCTATTGAGATTAGAATGGAACAACATAAGTTCATAACTTCTTCCATGTATTTATGTATTGTGTTTCCTTCTTATTCAGATTTATAACAAGGTGATGCCTGGTGAGAAATTGACAATTGAGCATATCATCAGTACCTTGGAAAAGGACTTTGCCAGTGTAGAAGTGACTAGTATCCTGGGAGCAGATTCAGCATATGACAGAAATAGAAAGGTGAGACAAATTAATTCTTGGAGATAGGTTTTGATTTTAAGTGGCCATTGGGAAGAACCAAATAAAGGCAGCCTTTCAGAATGAAGGTAGTGACTTAGCTATGCAAATAAATTGAAGCTGTATGTTGCTTAAATTGTGAAGGTTGCATGTTTTATTATCCATTCTCTAAAGATTGTTCATGCACAGTAGGGACATTTTATGTATATTACTTACAGTTTTCCAATTCGGTACAAATAAGAGTCGCGAGATAATCTGTGCTTTAAATCCTAATAAATACATTATCATTTCTTTTTTTTGGATGGAAAATTGTTGAATGCTAAATCTTTTAAAGGGACATTTAAAATAAGTGAAGTATTATAGAAGGATTTTATTTAGATGTTGTCTTTTCCATTATTTCTGGAGGCTGCCAAATAATTCAAAAATTGTAAAGTCGTAGGCAACCGAATGGACTTTTGGCCAAAAATAGATTATTATTTGTAGCCATTGGAATGAAAGCTTGGGAGAATTTCATGGTTGTATGGAAACTCAATGGAATGTTTGGAGTGATCTTGACCATTGCCAACTTGAGCAGTAACTGTACAGTTACCACCCCTCCAGAAACAGGATGTTTGGCAAGCACCAAAGATTAAAAACTTCTTTGTTTTTAAATTCTATGAGCCAAGTCATTATGCTATGGTGTTGCGTATACATCAATGTAAACATTACTACCAATACCAATACAGAAGTCTAGCATGCTTTCAGAAAAGTCAAACTTGATACGTGTGACCATTTTATTCTTTCTTACTTCTTTTCTAGTATTTGTATATCTGTGCACATCTAATGCTACTGTGACACTGTAATTTCCTTTGGGATCAATATAGTATCTGTTTGTCTATTTGATGTATCAATTGCGTAGGTCATACTTCTTAAGGAACTGGACAGCTGGGTGGAACTTCATTTTTGGGTCTGGGGTTTAAAAGTTCTGTAGTCTGTTATAGATTTTAAAAGGTATAATTGATATAAAGCAGGGGTCCCCCAACCTTTTGTGTGCCATGCACCCATACCATTGACCGAGGGGTCCGTGGACCCTAATTTAAGAACACTTGATATAAATTCTTACAACATTTTGCTTCATGAAAGTAACTTTTGTCAAAGCACTGAATGATCAAAATCGTCAAGCTGTAGTAAAGTGAAAAATTCCAATTACGTTCTGGGACATTATGAAGACAATCACTTTGAAAATAATATGTAGATTATTTTTTAATCTTAGGATAATTTTATATCAATTTAAATTCGATTTTGATTTAAATTTAAGTCTTCTTAAGTTAAAGAATTTAATATCCTAAAAAATCTTTAGAAGAGTAGATTAAAAAATCTCTTCCATCTTGTGGGGGAAATTCAGAACACCAATCTAGTGTTCTAAAAAAAAATGAGCTGGGCTATTCAGAACTGTAAATTAGAAGTTTTCTTTTCCACACAATAGTATAAATCTGGAGTGCATTTGCTCTAAATGGTCTAGATTCTGGTTGTGTTGTAAATTCTAAATTGGAGAAAGATTTCCAAGAATAAGGGTGGAAAGTACTGATCAGCTATAATCTAATGGAGGGATTGAACAAGACTGACAAGTCTTCCATTATCTGTATTCTGTGAGTTTTGTTTTACCTTGAGACAGGAATATTCAAAAATCAAAACCTCTGGTTTTTGTATGTACTATGGAATTTATTCTAAGTGTATGGCACAGAATAAATTACAATTATTATCTGCATCTTTCTAAGCACTTACATAAGTGCTTTGAAATTGCATAAATTATTTAACAAGTAACAAGTCAAGTACTTTATTTGGAAATAAATGCACTCACAAAAACTGAATGAAGATTGAATATTGCAAGAGCCTTGTGTTGCATCTATGCTTTGTCGTATCAAATTAATGATTTATTACTTCAGATTAATATTTCTGTAACCTATTATCTTCTGTTTCAGGTGCTGTCTAGATTGTACAAAAGTGTGGTCTTTGTTGTTTATTAACTCAGTCCTGAAGAAATTGGTTCTTTATAATATAAATTAAAATTTAATGAGCACTCTCCAAAACTGAGCTAGATGTCCTGGCGGGGAGAGTTGCTAAGGCTGCTGGGGAGAGTTTAAACTAGAATTGTTGGGGGTAGGAACCGAACTGAAGAGACTGGGGAAGAGGCGGTTGGCTCACAAATAGAGAAAGCTTGGAGACAGTGTCTGAGGGAGGATAGGCAGGTGATAGAGAAGGGACGCGCTCAGACGATGGTTTGAGATGTGTCTATTTTAACGCATGGAGTACTGTGAACAAAGCGGATGAGCTTTGAGTGTAGATCAGTACTTGGAGCTATGATGTGGTGGCCATTACAGAGACTTGGATGGCTCAGAGACAGGAATGGTTACTTCAAGTGCCGGGTTTTAGATGTTTCAGAAAGGACAGGGAGGGAGGCAAAAAAGGTGGGGGTATGGCACTGTTGATCAGAGATAGTGTCACGGCTGCAGAAAAGGTGGATGTCATGGAGGGATTGTCTATGGAGTCTCTGTGGGTGGAGGTTAGGAACAAGAAGGGGTCAATAACTTTACTGGGTGTTTTTTATAATCCGCCCAATAGTAACAGGGATATTGAGGAGCAGATAGGGAAACAGATCCTGGAAAGGTGTAATAATAACAGAGTTGTCATGATGGGAGATTTTAATTTTCCCAAATAGCAATTGGCTTCTCCCTACAGCAAGGGGTTTAGATGGGGTGGAGTTTGTTAGGTGTGTTCAGGAAGATTTCTTGACACAATATGTAGATAAGCCTACAAGAGGAGAGACTGTACTTCATTTTGTATTGGGAAATGAACCTGGTCAGGTGTCAGATTTCTCAGTGGGAGAGCATTTTGGAGACAGTGATCATAATTCTATCTCCTTTACAATAGCATTGGAGAGAAATAGGAACAGACAAGTTAGAAAAGCATTTAGTTGGAGTTCGGGGAATTATGAGGCTATCCGGCAGGAAATTGGAAGCTTAAATTGGGAACCGATGTTCTCAAGGAAAAGTACAGAAGAAATGTGGCAAATGTTCAGGGGATATTTGTGTGGAGTTCTGCATAGGTACGTTCCAATGAGACAGGGAAGTTATGTTAGGGTGCAGGAACCATGGTGTACAAAGGCTGTAATAAATCTTGTCAAGAAGAAAAGAAAAGCTTACAAAAAGTTCAGAGAGCTAGGTAACATTAGAGATCTAGAAGATTATAAGGTTAACAGGAAGGAGCTTAAGAAGGAAATTATGAGAGCCAGAAGGGGCCTTGAGAAGGCCTTGGTGGGCAGGATTAAGGAAAATCCCAAGGCATTCTACAAGTATGTGAAAAGCAAGAGGATAAGACGTGAAAGAATAGGACCTATCAAGTGTGACAGTGGGAAAGTGTGTATAGAACCGGAGGAAATAGCAGAGGTACTTAATGAATACTTTACTTCAGTATTCACTGTGGAAAAGAATCTTGGTGATTGTAGTGCTGACTTGCAGCAGACTGAAAAGCTTGAGCATGCAGATATTGAGAAAGAGGATGTGCTGGAGCTTTTGGAAAGCATCAAGTTGGATAAGTCACCGGGACTGGATGAAATGTTCTTCAGGCTACTGTGGGAGGCGAGGGAGGAGATTGCTGAGCTTCTGGCGATGATCTTTGAATCATCAATGGGGATGGGAGAGGTTCTGGAGGATTAGAGGGTTGCGGATGTTGTTCCTTTATTCAAGAAAGAGGGTAGAGATAGCCCAGGAAATTATAGACCAATGAGTCTTACCTCTGTGGTTGGTAAGATGATGGAGAAGATCCTGAGAGGCAGGATTTATGAACATTTGGAGAGGTATAATATGATTAGGAATAGTCAGCACAGCTTTGTCAAGGGCAGGTCGTGCCTTACGAACCTGATTGAATTTTTTGAGGATGTGTCTAAACACATTGATGAAGGAAGAGCAGTAGATGCAGTGCATATGGATTTCAGCAAGGCATTTGATAAGGTACCCCATGCTAGGCTTATTAAGAAAGTAAGGAGGCATGGGATCCAAGGGGACATTGCTTTGTGGATCCAGAACTGGCTTACCCACAGAAGGTAAAGAGTGGTTGTAGATGGGTCATATTCTGCATGGAGGTCAGTGACCAGTGGTGTGCCTCAGGGATCTGTTCTGTGACCCTTACTCTTTGTGATTTTTATAAATGACCTGGATGAAGAAATGGAGGGATGAGTTAGTACATTTGCTGATGACACTAAGGTTGGGGGTGTTGTGAATAGTGTGGAGGGCTGTCAGAGGTTACAGTGGGACATTGATAGGATGCAAAACCGGGCTGAGAAGTGGCAGGTGGAGTTCAACCGAGATAAGTGTTAAGTGGTTCATTTTGGTAGGTCAAATATGATGGCAGAATATAGTATTAATGGTAAGACACTTGGCAGTGTGGAGGATCAGAGGGATCTTGGGGTCCGAGTCCATAGGACGCTCAAAGCTGCGGCGTAGGTTGACTTTCTGGTTAAGAAGGCATATGGTGTATTGGACTTCATCAATAATGGAATTGAATTTGGGAGCCGAGAGGTAATGTTGCAGCCATATAGGACCCTGGTCAGACTCCACTTGGAGTACTGTGCTTAGTTCTGGTCGCCTCACTACAGGAAGGATATGGAAGCCATAGAAAGGGTGCAGAGGAGATTTACAAGGATATTGCCTGGATTGGGGAGCATGCCTTATGAAAACAGATTGGGTGAACTTGGCCTTTTCTCCTTGGAGCGACAGAGGATGAGAGGTGACCTGATAGAGGTGTATAAGGTGATGAGAGGCATTGATCATCTGGATAGTCAGAGGCTTTTCCCCAGGGCTGAAATGGTTGCCACAAGAGGTCACAGGTTTAAAGTGCTGGGGAGTAGGTACAGAGGAGATGTCAGGGGTAAGTTTTTTACGCAGAGAGTGGTGAGTGCGTGGAATGGGCTGCTGGCAACGGTGGTGGAGGTGGATACGAAAGGCTCTTTTAAGAGACTTTGGATGGGTGCATGGAGCTTAGAAAAATAGAGGGCTATGGGTAAGCCTAGTAATTTCAAAGATAGGGACATGTTCGGCACAACTTTGTGGGCCGAAGGGCCTGTATTGTGCTGTAGGTTTTCTATGTTTCTATGTGTTTTAAGATAAGTGTTTTCTAAAGCTTCCAACAATTTGTTTCTGTTTTTAGCAAATAAATCTGGCGTTTCTTGGTAACATAACTAAAAATTACGTTTATGCCAGAATAGTTAATGGTTAATAGTTTAACGTGTATAATTGTTATAGCAAGAATTATTTTCTGTTGTGGATTGTGTGTCTGATACCTTTATGTCTCTTCATTAGGAAGGGAAAGATTACTATAAACAAACAGGCCTTGGCCCTCTGCCAATTGGCCTCTACAATGGCATGCCTTTCCCGAGAGACCAACTGGATCCTGATGAGCTAGAAACTGTGATGATGCACAGAATCTTGGATAACACTGCTTACTTCCAGAAAGTTGTTTACTTAGTAAGTATAGTTAACCTGTTGTCCACTTTAAATGGTAAAGTATTGAGCAAATATGAGCAGCATGTAAGAATAAATGCTTGATTTGAATTTTCATTTAATTTGATACCAAAACTGATTTAAGTCCAAGAAAGTAGAGGATTTCTGATAATGTAGCATGTATTGCTTGAAATTATATCTCATATTGGTACATTTGTGACTAAACTAGTATGTTTTTAAGTGAGAGAAGTGCATCAAGCTGGTGATGTGAGAAACTGCACTTTAATTGTATTTTTAGAGCTAATATCAAAATTGGCATCAAGTTGAGTGCCCATTTTTTCTTTCTCACCTTTTAGATAATGTTTCCATGGAAAGCATTTTCCAACTATGATAATTCAGAAGGAATTAGTTGTTTTTTTTTAAAACCAGCAATGAAAGGCTGAAAAGTGACCAAACAAAAGTCTTTGAAATTACTGGATTTGGACTATAAGACATAGGAGCTGAATTAGACCATCTGGCCTATTGAGTCTGCTCCACCATTCCATCGTGGCTGATTTATTACCCCTCTCTACCCCTTTCTCCTGCCTTCTCCTTGTAATCTTTGATGTCCCAATTTATCAAGAGCCTATCAACCTCGGCCTTAAATATACCCGGTAACTTTGCCTGCATTGCCATCTGTGGCAATGAATTCCACAGATTCAGCACACTCCAGCTAAAGATATTTTTGCTTATTTCTGTGCTAAATGGACATCCCTCAATTCAGAGGCAGTGCCTTCTGAATCCCTCAATTCAGAGGCAGTGCCTTCTGGTCCCTACTATTGGAAGCATTCTCCACATCCACTTTATCTAGAACTTTCAATATTCGCTGGGTTCCAATGAGATTTTCCCTCATTCTTCTACATTCCAGTGAGTACATGTATGTTAACTCTTTCATTCTTGGGATCATTGTCATGGACATCCTCTGGACCCTCTCCAATGCCAGCGCATTTTCTCTTAGATAGTGAGCTCAAAACTGCTCACGATATTCCAAGTGCCTTATAAAGCCTCATCATTACAACTTTGCTTTTGTATTCCAATCTTCTTGAAATGAATGCAAACCATGCATTTGCCTTCCTTACCACTGTCTAAACCTCAAGTTAACCTTTAGGGAATTCTGCATAAGGACTACCACGTCCCTTTGCACCTCTGGTTTTTGAATTTCTTCCTATTTACCAAATAGTCCACCCCTTTATTCCTTCTGCCAACGTATATGACCATGTACTTCCATACACTATATTCCATTTGCCACTTCTTTGCCCAATCCCCCAATCTGTCCTAAGTCATTTGGCTGACATTCTGCTTCCTCAACACTACCTGTTCTTCCACCTACCTTTGTATTGTCTGCAACCTTGGCCACAAAGCTATCAATTACTTCATCCAAATCATTGACATATAACATGAAAAGAAGTGGTCCCAACACTGGCCTCAGTGGCACACCCCTCGTCACCGGCAGGTAATCAGAAAAGGCCCCTTTATTCCCACTCTTTGCCTCCTGCCAGTCAGCCAATCTTTCATCCATGCTAGTGTCATTCCTGTAATACCATGGGCTCTTATCTTCTTAAGCAAGGTCAAGTGTTGCACCTTGTCAAAGTCCTTCTGAAATCCAAATAAGCAATATCCACTGGCCTTCCTTTGTCTATCCTGCCTGTTATTTCTTCAAAGAATTCCAAAAGATTTGTCAGGCAAGATTTCCCCTTTAGAAAATCCTGCTGACTTTGGCCTATTTTATCATATGCCTTCAAGTACTCTGAAACTTCATCCTTAATAATGGACTCCAGCATCTTTCCAACCACTAGCTTACCTTAAAATTTCATCTTTTTTTTCTGTATGACTTTTTTAGTTGCCTTCTGTCAGTTTTTAAGAGTTTCCCACTCCCTCTACCTTCCCACTAATTGTTGCCATATTGCTTGCCTTCTCTTTTGCTTTTATGTATCTTTGACTTTCTTTGTCAGCTACGCTTGCCTCATTCTCCCTTTAGAATACTTAGTAATCTTTGGGACGTATCTTTCATGGGCCTTCCGAGTTGCTGTCAGAATCTCCAGCCCTTGGTGTTCTGCCATCATTCCTGCTGTCATCCCTTCCAATCAGCTTTGGACAGCACCTCTGCCATGCCTCTGTAATTCCCTTTACTCCACTGATATATAAAATTTGGTTTCTCTTTCTCAAAGTGCAGGGTGAATTTTATCATTTTATGATCACAGCCTCTGTAGGGTTCCTTTACCTTCTGCTCACTAATCAAATTTGTGTCATTACAGAACACCCAATCCAGGATTGCCATTCCCCTAGGCAGGCACAATCACAAGCTGCTCTAAAAAGCCAGTCTCATAGGTATTCTACAAATTCTCTCTCTTGGGTTGCAGCGCCAACCTGATTTTCCCAATCTACCTGTATACTGAATTCCCCCATGGTTATCATAATATTGCCCTTTTGACATGCTTTTTCTATCTCCCTTTGTAATTTATAGTCCACAGCTTGGATATTGTTCGGAGGCCTATATATAAATGTCATCAGGGTCTTTTTGACCTTACAGTTTCTGAAGGCTACCCACAAAGATTTACATATTCCGATCCTACATCACCTCTTTCTAAGGATTTGATTTAATTTTTACCAACAGTCACCCCAGCCCCTCTGCATACCCACTGTCCTTTTGATGCAATGTGCATCCTTGGATGTTAAGCTCCTAACTATGATTTTCTTTCAGCCACAACTCTGAGATGCCCACAACATCATACCTGCTAATCTCCAACTGCGCTACAAAATTATCTACCTTATTCCCTATGCTGCACTCATTCAAAGACAACACCTTCTATAGTGCGTGAGGTAGCTTTAAACTTATTATGTGGTTCAAAAGTCCAAAATTAAGGGCATCAAGAAAAGGAACCATGAGTAAATCAAAAAAAATATTGAGGGAAACATTATTTATTGGTATCAATGTTTGACAAGATTCCTCAGTGGGTTTTGTCCTTGGATGATAGTTACCAAAGAGCATGCATTTTCTGAAGGATTAGGAGAGAGTTGATGAGAAATGCAATGCTCAGCTAAATGATTTTTTATCATGATGCACAAAGTCCTTTAGAACCAATGAAGTGTTCTTACAATTCAGTCGTTTTATAATTTAGGAAGCATAGCAGCCATTTTGTATATAGGATTGTGATAATGATGAGATTGTTAGCTCAACGGCCACGTGAGTCATCCTATGTCACTTTCAAGATATCCCACAGCAATTTATAATTGGTGAAATTTTTTTTAATGTTAGTTGGATTTCTTTCTTTGTTTTGTATAGTTATTAGTTATAGTTATTGGATGTGCAGAAACAAATTTGCATATCTGCTGAAGGAACAATGGGGAAAAGATCAGTTAATTTGTTTTTACTGATGTTTGTTGAGGGGAATTCAAGTAAAAATGTGCATAAAACTGCAAAGAGTTGCATATTTGTGTTGGAGAAGGAGATTTATTAAATTTAGTTCTTATCATTCATCTACTTATTATGCAATGCAAAAATCCAAATAGTTTAACAGTTGAGCAAGTCTGTTTGAGAGGTGACAGAAACCTTCAGAGTGTCAAAATATTATTTAAATAACTGTTTTGAAGCAGGAATAGTGGGGGTTTTCTTTGCTAGGCATATACACTGAATGTTTTCCAACTGTGCTGTGGATTTCTGTGATTTTTCTGGAAGCATTTTAGCTCTTAAAGTAAAACTTCAGCCAAGTTTGGAAAAGAAATCCATTTTGGTTGACAGAAAAGGGTAAGATGGGAAAGTACTTTTGTGGAATATACATGATACCACAGAAGCAGTGGCCTTTTTCTGTGCTGTTAATTGTATATCTTCTTTTCCTCCTTTCAGTAACTTAAGATTATGTTGTCACTTTTAGGGTGAATTGAACAATGACCACGATGTTGTTGATTTCATAATGAATCAGCCGACCATTGTTCCAAGGATCAATCCCAGGATTCTCAGCTCTGAGAGAGAGTACTTGTCTCTATCTGCCAATGGTGAGAGTTGTCAATGTCTTGCATAAAAAATGTTTTAAATAAGCTTCACTATTTTGCTACCTTTTGATTTTAATTTGATAAACATGTCCAGTCATTATGGGAAAGCAAGAGAAAATCTGCAGTGGCTGGAAATCCAAGCAACACACAGAAAATGCTGGAGGAATTCAGTAGGCCAGGCAGCATCTATGGAAAAGAGTACACTTGACATTTCAGGCCGAGACCCTTCTAAAGGGACCCTGCTGAGTTCCTCCAGCAATTTGTGTGTTGCAATCATAATGGAAGTTAAGCTTATTAACATGGGTCTCCTGAAGTAGCCTCATTTACATCCTTCACCAAAGGTAAAAATTAATCTGGGGTGTGCAGCTGTGTTCTTTGAGAGTAGTTTACTCTGCTTAGAAAGTCAATGCTCGATCCAAATTTGTGAATCAAGTTTGGTGAGAAGACAGTCACTTGAAATATGAAAATTATAGACTGATGTAACTTTTTCAACAAGAGCGGACTGGAAGAGATGCTGAAGAGTAAAATCGCCTGGTATTAAAGGTTTTGCTATTTATGAAGTTCATAAGTCAGATGATGCATTTAGTTTACAAATTTTGGTAGAACTCTTCAGTAAAAGAAGTTGGGTTGTAGTTATGTTGTTGGAAAGTCTGTGGTCTTACATCAAAGAGAGCTATTTATTCATTTATCTTCAAAATTGATGTAATATTTTATGTTGATAACTTTGCAGTGATAACTTAGAATTCTACAAAATAGAATTTAGAGCAGTTGACTAACTGTCCTTTAATTTCAGTTGAATTAGCCTATAGTGCTTGTGGATATTTAATGAACCCACATCTATTACAGCTGATTATGGAGTGGATGATTATTCCCGTTTTGCCCTTCTAAAATCTGAGGAAAAATCTGCAGCTGTGGCGGACAGTATGTCTTATTTGTCTAAAAGAGGTATGATACTTTGTGGTGATTTTATGTTTATATGTATGATGTAAAATTTATTTTGCTATAATACGTGTGTGTGTATACGTACATATATAAAATCCCTAAAATATGGCTCATGTGGCTTATGCTGTCTCTAAAGAAAAAGCATGAATGCATAAACTGGAAACATCTGCTGAAGTTTTTGTTTAAGGTGACTGACTAAATGCTGTTAAGTAAATATTGATTTCACACAAAGACTTGTCAAAAGACATTCCCAGACAACCTGGTCTTTTGGAAAAATCCTTCATCGGTTTATCACATTTCTTTGAAGCAGAATATTAAAATGTTAAAAACTTAACAATGATAGACATTCCAATCAATAGCATTTCTAAACATCGAACTACATAACAGATCTAAACCAAGATCAGAAATCTGAAATGTTTTATAGTGTCATTTTTTTAGTAATTAACTTTTATGTTGACATGGATGCAGCCATGCTTTATCCAGCTGAGTTATGTGAATAATATTGCTTATCACTTCTACCCTTTCAAGAGAATGGTATTAAATTTGTATCTGAAAATGTGACAACGCAAGGCCTGGTACTGAAAATCTTTGCTGAGCAACTGGCTGGAGTGCACCAGAACATTTTCAACCTCTCTGTGCTGTGGTCTGAGATTCCAACCCACTTCAAAAGGACAGTAATCATAGTGATGCCCAAGAAAAGCAGGGTGAGACATCTCAACGGCTATTGCCCAACAGTACATCAACTGTGATGCAGTGCTTTGAGAAGTTGGTCAAGGTTAGAATTAACTATTGTCTGAGTAAGGACCTGATGCCACTGCAGTTTGCCTCCTGCTGCTACAAGTCTTTAGCAGAGGCAGTCTCACTGGGTCTTCACTCTACTTTGGAGCATCTAGATAGCAGAAAAACATAGGTCAGACTGCTATTTATTAACTACAGCTCATCATTCATTACTATCACCCCCCTCAGTGTTAATCACCAAACTTCAAATCCTGTGCCTCTGTAACTCCCTCTGCAACGAGATCATCAGTCTGTACAGATCAGTGATGACATCTCCTCCTTGCTGACAGTCAAAGCAAGCGCACCTCAAGGATATGTGCTTAGCCTACTGCTGTACTCTCTACCCTCATGACTGTGTGGCTAAGCACAGCTCATATACCATCTATAAATTTGCAGATGACAGCATTGATGTTGGTAAAGCCTCAGATGGTAATGAGAAGGTGTATAAGAGTGAGGTAGAATCAGTGGTTGAGTGGGGTCGTAACAGCGTTACACTGATTGTCAGAAAGACCAAGGAATGGATTGTGTACCTTCGAAGGGGATGTTAGGGGAAAGCTCCAGTCCTCATTGATTGGCCAGCGGTGTAAAATGTGTGCAGCTTTGCATTTCTGGGTGTCAATGTTTTGGAGGATCTGTCCTGGCCCAACACTTTGATGCAATCATGAAGAAGGTATGCCAATGATTCTACGTCATTAAGAGTTTGAGGAGATTTGGTATGCCACCAAAAACTCCTGCAAATTTCTATATACGTACAGTGGAGAGCATTCTAACTAGTTGCATCACAGCTTATTATGGAAACTCCAATGCAATGCACAGGGTCATAAGAGGTTGCAGAAGGTTGTAGTCTCATCCATCTCCATCACATGCACAACCCTCCCCACCACTGAGGACATCTTCAAGAGATGGTGTCTCAGGAACTTGGTATATGTCATTAAGAACTCTCACGATGGGGGTCAGCCTACTTGTTAATACCATTATAGCAGAGGTTATGGAGCCTGAAGATCTACATTCAATGGCTTCTTCACTTTGCCATCAGATTTTTGAGCTGTCCATGAAACTACCACATTATTCCATTTTCTATGCCATTTATAAAAAAAATAATTGCTTTTGCCTTCTGTTACCACAAAGCAAGTAATTGGTAGAGAGATTGAAGACTGTTGCAAGAAACATAAGATTATTTTAGTAGGTGATTTTAACTTTCCACTTATTGGCTGGGACTCCCAAACTGTAAAAGGAATAGATGGAATAGAGTTTGTCAAATGTGTTCAGGAAAGTTTCCTTAATCGTTACGTAGAAGTCTCAACAAGAGAGTGTGTGATATTTGATCTGCTATTAGGGAATGAGACCGGGCAGGTGACAGGTTAGTGTGGGGGAACACTTTGCATCTAGTGTTCACAATGCCATTAGTTTCAAAGTAAATTTGGAAAAAGATAGGCCTGGTCTGTGGGTTGAGATTCTAAATTGGAGAAAGGCCAGTTGAAAACCTTGGTTTTCAAAAAATATTGAGCCCCTGGTTAAGGGAAAAGAAGGAGGTGCATTGCAGGTAAAGGCAAGCAGGAACAAAGGAGGCGCTTATGGAGTATAAGAAATGCAAGAAAACACTAAAGAAAGAAATCAGGAAGGCAAAAAAAGGCATGAAGTTGCTCTAGCAGGCAAGGTGAAGGAGAATCCTAAAGGATTCTAGAGACATGTTAAGAGCAAAAGGATTGGAAGGGACAAAATTGATCCTCTGGAAGATCAAAATAGTAATCCATGTGTGGAGCAAACCAGATGGTGGAGAGCCTAAATAATTTTCTTGCACCTGTATTTACTCAGGAGATGAACACAGAGTCTATAGAAGTGAGGCAAAATGGCATCAACTTCATGGACCCCAAACACATTAGAGAGGAGGAGGTGCTTGCTGTTCTAAGGCAAATCAGGGTGGATAAATCCCCAGGGCCTGACAAGGTGTTCCCTTGGACCCTATAGAAAGCAAGTGCAGAAATTGCCAGGGCCCTGATGGAGATAGTTAAATTATCCTTAGTGGCAGAACAGGTACCAGAGGATTGGAGGTTAGCCAATGTTGTTCTGCTGTTTAAGAAAGGCTTTAAACATAAATGAGCAAATTACGGGCCAGTGAGTCTGACATCAGTAGTGGGAAAGTTATTGGAAGGTATTCTAAGGGACCGGATATATGAGTGTTCGGATAGACATGTATTGATTAGGATAGTCAGCATGGCTTCGTGTGAGTTAGGTCATGTCTAACTAATCTTTTGAGTTTTTTGAGGAAGTTACCAGTAAAGTTGATGAAGGCAAAGCAGTGGACATATTTGACAAGGTCCTGCATGGGAGGTTGGTCAAGAAGGTCCAGTCACTTGGCATTCAAGATGTGTTAGTGAATTGGATTAAACATTGGCTTTGTGAGAGAAGCCAGAGAGTGGTAGTAGATGGTTGCCTCTCTGAGTGGACTGCTGCAGGGATTGGTGCTGGGTCCTCAAGTGTTTGTCATCTGCATCAATGATCTGGATGACAATGTGGTTAAATGGATCAGCAAATTTGAGATGGCACCAAGACTGGGTGTGTACTAGACAGTGAGGAAAGCTATCATGGCTTGCAGAGGGATCTGATCAACTGGGAAGAAAGGGCTGAAAAATAGCAAATAGAATTTAATGCAGATAAGTGTGAGGTGTTGCAACTAAGGTAGGTCTTACACAGTGAATGGTAGGGCACTGAGGAGTTCGGTAGAACAAAGGGATCTGGAAATACAGGTCCAAAATTTGTTATTAGTGGTGTCAGAGGTGGGTAGGCTCGTAAAGAAAGCTTTCGGCACATTGGTCTTCATAAGTCAAAATATTGAGTACAGAAGATGAGATGTTATGTTGACATTGTATAAAATATTGGTGAGGCCTAATTTCGAGGATTGTGTGTAGTTTTGGTCTCCTACGTACAGGAAAGATGTAAACAAGGTTGAAAGAGTGTGGGGAAAATTTACAAGGATGTTGCTGGGTTTATTGGACCTGAGTTACAAGGAAAGATTGAATAGGTTAGGAGTTTATTCTTTAGAATATAGAAGTTTGAGAGGAGATTTGATGGAGGTATACATAATTATGAGGAATATAGATAGGGTAACTGCAAGCAGGCTTTTTTCACTGAGGTTGGGTGGGACCAAAGATAAGCTAATGGTGAAAGGGAAAACTCTTTCACTCAGAGAGTATTGAGACTGTGGAATGAGCTGCTGGCACAAATGGTGAATATGAGCTCAGTTTCAACGTTTAAGCGGTTTGGATAGGTACGTATATGGCAGGGGTATGGAAGGCTATGATCCCCGGTGCAGGTCGATGGGAGTAGGTAGTTTAAGTGGTTCAGCATGGACAAGATGGACTGAATGGCCTGTTTCTGTGCTGTACTTTTCTATGACTAATTTCCTGCCATAGAAATCAGTGAGAATAAATATTATTCTGATCCTGAAATACTCAGTTTTAGCAGTATCTGTGGGTAGAAATAAAGTTAAGATTTCAAGTTAGTGATGTTCCACCAGAACCTGACAGTGTGAGCTAATCAGTTGATATGTATGTATTATCTAGTAACAGTGTGATCACTTGAGTCGAGTGTGTCCTCAGGTGGCTATAGATGCCAACCTAGGACCCAGTGTGGGTACAATTAAGTGGTGGCTGTGGTTAGTGGTTGAGTCTTTTACCTGTTCATTCTCTCCTTTTGCAGCTGCTGCTTGTTCTTCTGGCACAGAGGAGGTCTCTCTCATGTAGTGCAGCTCCCTCTGAACAGATTTACTCCATCTATTGAGTGCAATGTCTTCCCAGTTTTTAGGTGTAATGTTTAATTTCTTCAGACTAATTTTGATATTAACCTCGAAGCATTTTCTTTGCCCACCAGGGGCTCCGTGACCTTCCTTCATCTAGGAGTAAAGTATGTGTATGGGGAGATTTGACTTGGGCATCCAGATGACATGACCTATCTATTTATTGTGGTAGAGAAGCTGTTCATGTAGTGTACCTCCCTTTAGTACACTGCTGTTAATGTGTCTGTCCTTCCAGCTGATCCTCAAAATCTTTCGTAAGGTTCTTTTGTGGTATTGTTCCAGAGCTTTCAGGTGTCCACTGCAGGTGGTTTATGACTCTGCTCCATACGGTAACGTAGAAAGGACGACGGCTGTATAGACCAAAAGTTTTGTTTGGGCCTCTGTGTCATGGTCTTCAAAACTCTTTTCCTTAATCTTGCATAGGCTTCACTAGCACTTCTCAGGTGGAGGTTGACCTCTGAGTTGATGTCTGCTTTTGAGGAAAGAATGTTGTCAATGTAGGAAAAGTATTCTATGTTTTAAAGGATAATATCGCCAATTTTTATGGAGGGCTGGATATAAGTGGCTGGTTGGGCGGTGGCTGATATAGGACCTCTATCTTTTTTATGTTCAAAACAAGACCCAGGTATCTATATTCCTTGGCAAAGGTATTCGGGATATGTTGGAAGTTTTCTTCAAAGTGTGCTGCGACAGCATTGTCATCTGCATACTGAAGCTCCATGATAGTGGTTGTGCTGACCTTATTCTTCGTTGAGATTGAAAAGCCTGTTGTCCATTCTGTACACAATTGGGATTCCCTGTGTCAGGTCTTGTCCAATGAGGTGAAGAATGGCAGCAATAAAGATGGCAAATAGGGTGAGCACAATTATACAGTCCTGATTGACTCCTGTCTTGACAGTGAAGGGCTCTGATTCAGCATCACTGTTGCTAAGTACTGTGGCTGACATGCCATCATGCAGTAGTCTCGTTAGTTGTAAGCACTCTATACCGATGGACACTTGATATTTGTTAATTTCTGGTATTTTGAATTGGCAATTCATTTCAAATCTCCATATGTAGCGTTCAGTGATGCAAAATAACAATTTTCTGTTTTATTTTAGCCTGAAGATATTTAAAAGCTCATCCTGCGCTATCACCAGCAGAAAAGTAATTGTATTAACCTAATGATAGTGGCATAGTAGTAGCAAGCAAAAGAACATGTGATAAATATCTTTCTTAACTACGTACTTTTAATGAATAAAATTAAAACATGCTTGCTTTTAAACTTTCCCATTATGTGCTCCTAACAATGAATATTGACCAAGATGTCTTTGCTCTAATTGTTAGCACCAACATAGTCTTTCTCTGTATTCAGCACGCCAATTAATTTGGCTCAAGAAAGAGGGAAGGTAAATATTATCCTTATTATCATCAGACTCTTTGCATGTTAAATTATATTCTGACTCATTTGAAATGGCATTTAAAGGTCATTACTGCTGATTATTTTAAGCAATTTGAGTTGAAATGAAATCAGCGCTAAATGTCCTTCCATGAATATTGCCATTTTTCTGCTTGCTGACAGGAAGAGAATCAATTTGTAAAATTAATTAATTGAATAGATTCTTGGTATTCTGCTGCCTTAACCTGGCATGGAACTGAACTCTTTAAATGGATGACAACACACACAAAATGCTGGTGGAACACAGCAGGCCAGGCAGCATCTATAGGGAGAAGGCTGTTGACGTTTCGGGCCAAGACCCTTCGTCGATGTATCTCTCCTTTCAGTTAGTCCTGACGAAGGGTCTCAGCCCGAAACGTCGACAGTGCTTCTCTTTATAGATGCTGCTTGGCCTGCTGTGTTCCACCAGCATTTTGTGTGTGTTGTTTGAACTTCCAGCATCTGCAGATTTCCTCGTGTTTGCTCTTTAAACCTCAGTGATTGTATCTCTGGTAGCACTCCATCACTGAAAGTTGTAAGATGGACTTTCTATGACATGGGAAAGGTTGTGAACCTCTGGTCAGCGAGCAATGAGGTGCTGTTATGGTCCTGTTCCTATTGTCTTCAGAATTACGCAATCCTGCATAGATATTTCTGAAGAATGGTGAATATGGCATTACGCTGGATACACCTCAGCATCAAAGAGGTCATCCAGGCTCTCGACTTGTGGTAAAATAGGATTTCATCCTTTTTGATTGCACAGAAGATGCATTGTATCTTGACTCTGGTTTAGGTGAGCATTGCTGGCTGACTTTCAGTGCAGTTATCACTCATAATATACCTGATAAATAACCTAGATCTTCTCACCTATAGATAGGTTTCCATCCACTCAAGGCACAGCTAGTTGTTGACCATGAGAAGAATTTCAGGTTGATCAATGGCGTGTTTCGTCGCTTCATCTGTAACTCCTTGATTTTGAGGGAATCCACATTGCTGCGTATTTTCAGCAGCTGCCAATAACCTGAGTGATGGATCATGGGGGAGCAATGGCTACACTCAGTTTCCTAGCTGCTCACACAAGTTTAAACTGAAACCTTGGTAGCTGAGTGCCAATGCTATAAGAGATATCAAAGCATTAGAATTGTAAATAAAAGCACTGTTACATTTTTACACTCCTGGTGCAACTTGCAGTACATGACAAACCAGTAGGGTAACTTGGTGGGGTGCTAGATTCTGAACAATCCAGCCAAATGTAACAACCGCAGGTGCTTGGAAAGAGGAACATGCACAAGCAGAGCCAGGGGAACACAATATGCACAAAGAAGAAGGACAAGGAAGCCTTTGAGGCAAATGTCCCAGAAAGCTACATTGGTCTTCCTTTTTTAAGGAGCCTATTAAATCATGTTCCCATTACAGACAGCGACCCTCTTTCATCTGGTCATTCACACCATCCTGGTAGACCAGCATTTAACCAGAGCAGCCCAGATGATACACACAGTTCCCTTACACACTGCTGTGCTGATCTAAAACACTGATAATTAGACACCCTTGGGACTTCAGTAATGCTGGACTGGCAGATTCTCCAGACTTTAGGATGTTATTCCTCCTAATACTCTGACACTCTTTTATTTTAATATGTTACACAGTAGTGTAATATATTTTCTTGTGAAACAAATGAGTTTAAAGGGAGTGTGGGGAATAGGCAAGTTTAAATGGAGTGGAAAATGTTGCCCAGTTTATTTAAGAGTGTAGAATGCAGTAATCTGTGAGTCAGATGCTGAACCACCGGAATTTCCAAATAATGAAATGGTGGATTATTGAAATTTTACTGTCCAGAACATCATTGAACCCCATGTAAAATGATATACTTGGAGGAGGCATGTGAATTTGCTCATGTTGTTCAGCCTCTCTGAGTTTTCTATGCCTGAGCAAAGGGATAAGAACTGCAAAATTATGATCAATTTCACGTTGGAGCGCTCGCATGCTTTGCGGGATAATATGGCAACTTCATCTGTCAGCTTGCTTCAGTTAAGTGATCCACTGAAGAGAAGCTATAATTTGTAATGGGTAACTCCTCTTAAAAGCTGGTAACATCTCTTTCCATTTGAGCAGGTTCACAAGACGTGCGCAAACCCTGCCTAAATGAGCCATTGCAAGATATGCAACAATACCAGTGCAACTTATTTCTTCAAAGTATATTATTTTTTCCAAATAAGAACTCATTGGACTGTTGCTAATGTTCTGAGAATTACTTGTACTAAATAAATTTGGAATTTAAAAATAAAATAATTGCTAGTCTCACTAATCATAACTATGAAACTATCAGATTATCATTAAAAATTTACCCGCTTCACTGATGTCCTTCAGGGAAGAAAATCTGCCATCTTCATAGGATTTGATTACTGGAAGGCTGCTCCCCTTCACTTTGAGTGCATACAGATATCCCTGAGGATCCATTAAAAATTCTTGACCAGCTTCAGAGTGTTGTACAGGACCAATTAAAGGAGCATTCGGAGATGGCCTGTGTCAAGGCATAGCTGATTGTACTGCTTGAGACCCAATGGTAGGATATGTACTTATGGGTGGAGATTTTCATAGTGTATGCATCAGGCAATCTCTCAGAGGATGGAAGAGGCAATAATGCAAATGACCTGCTGGCACTTAATACAAGAAGGAATTAATTTGAGCTGAGGGAGGGTAATTTCAAAGGAGATGGGGGGGCAATTTTTCTACAGATTGTTGGGGGTGGTGGTAGAGGCAGATACTTTAGACTTTTAAGAAATGCTTAGATATGCACACGAATGTGAGGAAAATGGAAGGTCTTTGAGTTTTGTTTCTTTTTCATCGGGGGAAATTGATGTCTTCTTTCATCAAGGTCTTTTTGTATTTAATGGCTATCTGGAGTAGACAAATGTACATGCATACTTTGATTAAAAAAAAATGAACCTGTGAACCTTTGATATTGTGCAGGCAGAATTAGTTTGGTTGGCCATTTGATTACTAATTTAATTAGTTTGGCTCAATACTGTGGGCCAGGGTGCCTGTTCTATCTGGATGGCACTTTCATTGTTTCACCCTTGGATTTGGAGCCGACCTGCCAGCAGACCCTAAATCATAGATGCCTTTCTCCATGGTCTTCAATCTCCTCAGAATCAATTTTATGAGGTCATTGTTCATAATAAATGGATGTTTGTATGTATGTGTGAGGTGACATGGTGGGCTAGGGTTCATATCTGTCTCTACTCCTGTAGAAATGAGACAAATTTCTTCAAAACAGGCTGCTATTTGAGTGGGAGAGGGATATGGTTTGCCTGGCAACACTCTGTCTCAGCTAGAGCATCCCTTTGTTTCTTTAGACCTGTGGAATTGCTAATGGGATGAATCTCTGTGTCCAGTAAGAATAGAAATCTGCTCAGTGAGGATGTCAAGCTGCTCATCAAGACGTATCACAATTTCCAAATAGCCTCAAGCTATTCCCATTTGGTCGATCAGACTCTGTTAGCCCGTTGTCTTACAATTGGTTGTACAGTATATTGAGTGTGAAAACCTTTATAGAGCATGAAGAGGTTAAGGTTAATAATGAGACTTTATTAATAAGACAAATGAGGAGGGATTATGAGGGAGCAAGAACTGGGTGATCTGTGGGATAATTGAGCAATAATCTTTTGAAGCTGGCATTACACTTAACCAGCATTTAGTAACTAAAGGAATAGAGAGCCAAATACAAAGTTATGCTAAGCCCGTATAAAACACTGGCTCTCACCAATTTTACAATACAGTATTATTAACACAATACCAATATTATTATGTCAAATTCAAAGGCACCACACTTGAGGAAGGATGTAAAGACACAGGAGGGGGTAAAAAAAAACCTATCTATTCAAAATCTAATAAATTGAGTTTACTTTTCTGGGAAAAGGGGTTGTTAAGAGAATTGGTAGACATAATAGAGTAAATAAACAGAGACTGCTTCCAGAGGCTGAAGGGTTGATAACAAAAGGACAAAAGATGAGGGACAAATATTTTGGAATTTGGAATGCTCTGACAATATGATGAGTACACATTCAATAGTATGGTGTAGAAGGGAGTTGGGGGAAAATACAGGAGAGTTCAGGCCTATCTGACTTTGAGTATGTGGAAACCTTTCTAGTGCATGAAGAGATTGGGGTTAATAATTGGAGATATTAACGAGAAGAATGACAAGAGATTACCAATGAGGGTGCAACAACTGTGGAACTTGTGGGGTAATTGTTCAGTAATATTTTGAGACTGGCATAACATTTAACAAGCAGTTAGTAAAGCATTTAGTAACCAGAGGAGCATTATCTGACTGTAGTTCAAGCATAGTCTAATTAGTAGCTAGGTTTAAAAATGGGCATTGATTTTACAGCTGGTTTTTAATTTCATCAGTACTTCTGTGAACTGTTCCTTCATCCAAAGCATTGTACTTAAGTTAATTTTTATAAGGTACTTACATAACCACAAAGCTGAGAATTTCTCCTCAAACATGCTGGGTTTCCTTCTTGCAATTTGCCAGAATCAGAATACCATTTGCTAAGTCCCATGAGTTTTACAGTTAATATTATTATTCAACCAATTTTTTTAATATTTTGTGTTCTCTGATCTTGATCATCATGGTAATTACCATTGACTTTTGTACACCACTATAACTTATTGTAGTTTTTAAAAATAATTATAATTGCTTTTGTCATAGCTGGCTGGTCATCCCTCTTAAAATGCTCATTTTTTGTGACAAGCACATTTGCATAACATTAATCAAATTCCATTGAGTTTTCATTCTTAAATATGTGATTTTTTCTTTTAAGCAGCAAATTTAAAAGATAGCTTACTTGATAATGGTTTCTTGATTCATCTTTCATAAAAGAATGTATCTCTATACAATTGAGCTTGAGCTGAATCTTATTTCTCAAAGCTACTCGAGCCAAAATTCAACATTAATCTTGTTAAGGATGTTATGTTCCAAGTAATTATTGTAAAATCCTAGAACTGGTGCATGTTACAAATTTCAGTTCATTGGATAGCTAGCTAGTTTGCTTATGGAAAATACTTTTTGTTGGTAATGAAGAAAAATTGGGAGAAAGTCAAGTTGGTTTATAAACTTCTGGGTCTACTCCCTTGCCCTCACACACACATCCATGTGTACACACACGCACATTCACACACACACAGTTTTCTCTCTATCACTTGTTCTGTCGCTCTGCTGTACAAGTCACTGATTTTGAGATTTCTATCATCTCTCTTATTCCAATATCTGTTAGTTTTTTGCCTCCCTATAGAAGAGTCTGATTCATGGAAATTGTTACCTGTAGTACACACTATTTTCATGTAATTTTTGAATTAAATTTCTGCATTCTTGTCTTTTTTATTGTTAGCACATAACTGCTGATTCTTCATTTTCTTGTTTATTGCCTTTTTGATAAATCTTATATAACTGCAGATTTTTCTGAACTATTTTGATATCTATTGTGAAATTTATGTATTAACTTGTTCATATCAAAAACATAAATGCTAGAAAATATTAACAAGTCATCCATGGAAAGAGAAAAGTTCACTGTTTCACCCAGTTGGTATTTATTGTGTGATGCAAGTTTTTGTCAATTCCTGGCAGCTGCTTTGTTTTAGAAATATACCATGTAAGTGGTGAATACTATGGTACCTCTTTTCCAATCTATCCTGTATTTTTCTTGTCTTGAAATTTTGTTGTGCACTTTACTGCTGTGTTTACAGTCTATCATCTCAGATAAGATTTTTTTTTCCTGCTGTTCGTTTGTTAATGCATTCTTTGGCTGCATTAGTAATATCTGGGAGATGGCCAGTGTGGTTCATTAGTTACTTGACAAGTGTTAAAAAGATCATTACATGTGCGCAGTGATAAAAAGATCATTACAGGTGCGCGGTGATAGAGTGATATTTCTTTATTACTTCCTCAGCAACTGTACTTTTCAAGAACAATGCAGTTTGTGGAATAGTGCTTTTTTTAAAAAAAAGCTCTTTTCTTTCAATAATTAATTCTTGAATTGTAAGCCTTCAGTTTTCTGTCTGCAGTTCATCATTTGGTGGTTAGAGCAGTCATGAGTAGATTAATTTCTCCCAGATTAGATATGATTTAATTTATTTTACTGATTTTTCTGATCAATTTTTTTCATGATTGTTTGGTTCATTACCATCTGTTTCTTCTTATTTAGAAATTGGGTGTTTTATTACTCTGGAGGTATTACTGTGTATTGGATGGGACATATAGAAGTCTAATCATCCATAACTGAATGCAGTGAACTAACTTATTTATATAAATTCCTTTCCTGTACCAACCCTGTAGCTTACACTGTGAGTTTGATCTGTGCTCCAATTTGTAGTTATGCAAATACGTTGGAAGATGACTAATTTGAATTTAATTTTTCTCTATAAATGGCTTAATGTTCACCTTAACAGGAAAATAGTTTTTAAACAATGTTTGCTTTATGGGAAAAATCTTTTTTTTTGGTCAAACAAAATTAATTTGGATTCCATAGGCCTGTGTACTTTCAACTGTTCAGTGAAGATTTAGGGGTCCAAAGAATGTGACAATTGGACAGTGAGGTAGTTGAGGTAGAGCTTCAAGTATGATTGAATTACCGTAGATTCCGGACTACAGAGCGCACCTGATTAAAAGCCGCTGGCTCTAATTTTAGAAATAAAATCAATTTTTTAATTGTAAAGGCCGCACCGGATTTTCGGCCGCAGGTGTCCCACGTTGTAATATGAGATATTTATACAGAAAGATATTACACGTGAGGATTTTTTAACTTTTAATTAAATCCATATGGTAACAAAAACAAATACATATTGCAAATGCTTTTTTTCGAACCGTGCCCGTAACGCGGCTACTTTTAAATATACGTTGCGTATACTTCTTTACTGAACAACATTCCAATATCTCCTAACGACTGGTAAAATATATATATACTGCAGCCTACCAGGAAAAGTTATTGATCGCCTTTAACTTAAAAGCAGCGTTTCGCTCCGCCGCTCGACCCCCACCTTTCCGTTTATTCGCAAACGGCGTTTTCCCACAAGACACCGCGAAACCGGGTGTGACGTCATAGCATCCCGCGATGTAGTACAGAAAACAAATATAGTTAAAACTCTTCTAACTTTAACTAGAAAATGAATTACTAAGCGAAAATATTATAAACTAAATAACTGCCATAAGGCAGCACAATGCTTCGAGTGTTTTCCATGTTGATGAGGGTGAGTACAAATGACTGATTTACAATAATTTAATTGTGAAAGTGCGCTTGATTTATCGTACAATTTCATTGGACCTCTGTGAACTACTCATCAATTTTATTGGTCCACTGTTACGAGGCAAAATGTTTACGAGGCGGCATGAAAAAAAATCATGTATTAGCCGCTCCGTTTTAAAGGCCGCAAAGTTCAAAGCTGTTCAAAATGTGGGAAAAAAGTAGCGGCTTAAAATCCAGAATCTACGGTACTGTATAACAGTGCTGGCTCAATGGGCTGTATGTCTGATTTTTTTTTACTTGTGTTTTCAAAAATATTAAACCTAGTTTGTTAAATTTAGTATTTCTCTGAATTAAAGGAAGTGGGGATTTTAGATTATGAATTAACTATCTAAAAACAGCTTGAAACAGAATATTGTACAGTTGCATCACATTGAACAAGTTGCACGAAGCTACAGATGCCTTGACAATTCACTTCCAGGTCTTGAATCTTGTGCATCACTCCAACTGTGCTTGAACAAAGAGGAGCATCTTGCTGTCAAATGTTAGGCCAGCCTCCTTCAGTTCAGGTCATCAGGCCACATTGTGGTTAAAATGTTGCTGTTTCAAAGATGAGATAGAAATTGACTTTCAGATCCTGAAATGGCACAAGTTAGCAACTAAATTCATTTATTGTTTTTAAAGTGCACTTTCATTTCAGTCAGGAATTAAGTGTAGGTAGCATTTCAAATTAAGTAATCTCTGAAGGACATCTCAAAGTTGTTAACTTCAGCTGACCTAAATGTTTAAAACTGCCTTCAAAAAATTGTATCTGACACATTTGATTAATGCTGTGTTTCTTCACATTAAAATTTCTGTTCTGAAACGTTTCTCCTTCAGGTGATGTGGTTTACAATGGGTACTTTCTGTGTTTGAATGCCATAGGCTCTAATGTTAGAGAAAAAAATGCCATGCATGTACACCATGAAGTTAAATGTAGCTTCAATATTCTATAAATTTGACTTTACTCATTTTTTACTTGATTTTTTTTCCTTTTATGCTTATTTTTATGCAGGGATTTCTTCGCGAGAGATCTATGGTAACTTTCTGCTCTATTTGTTAGTCTGATTCCAATATCTACTTTAGTGCAATGCATTTTTCATATTTTCCACTCAATTGCTTTATTATTGGATTTCAGTGCAACCACTCAATTCTAAATGCAATCAGGACTCTTATTATGGTACATTGGAACTTTAAGAATCGAAGTCACAGCTCACATATATCTATTAATTGAGATTGTTGAGAAAATTTACATGTAAATTTAGGAAAGGGATAACAAAAGTACATTTTGTCAATCAAGCTAATTTTCTCTACTTCGGATTTGATCACAAAATCAAAAGACAATTTCTTGACATGTATTAATTTAATCGTCAACTTTAATATTGCATATTGAATTGCTGACAATTATTTGGCCCTCTGAAGCCAGTTTCTAAAACTGTATTCAAATGATGATAATGATCTGAGTCCTTCTAAATCTACAGTGACCAGGGTGGTATTGGGTTTATTCTCAGCTCTGTGTAAGGTTTGGTCAATATCAGTTGGGTATGAATTTCCTTACTCTCCTGAGACGCTAAAAAGGAAGTATTTAAGCAGAATTCTGCAAATCTAGCAGTGTTAATGGCCTCTTTTAGGAAGTGGCCATGACTCTGCATTATTGACAATTCCTTTGCACTCTGCTGTCATGTCATCCAAACAGTGTGTTGATTGCTACTGCCTCGGTTCCAATGAAAATGAGTAATTTCAGTGATGCCCATCATCTTAGCAGAAATGGAAGGGCGAGGGGTCACAAAGAAAAAAAGTGATTCCATGAGGTTGTACGTTGAAGATTTTGACCATTTGAAATACAGAAATTTTGAGCAGAAATTCTTTGATATGCAATTGAGTGGAAAAATAATTCACTGAGAGATAATTAATCTTATACCTTACTAACATAATGTATTACTTTCATAATTATCCACTGATGTTGCTTGTATAAAATAATTCTTTTGAAATCGATGGAAGAAATAAGATGGGAATAATAGCATGAATTCGCATGATACACATCTAATTTTTTAATAATCTTGCATAATTTAACTTACAACATACAATCCATTATAACAGTGCATTATTATTAAAGTGTTAGTTTATGTAAACATCTCATTTGACTTCTTCACATTAATAGGCACATCAGCAGAACAGCATCAAACAGCATCTGTGGAAGGAAAAACAGAACATATTATTTCAAGGACACTATGTCAGAACTGGGGAATTGTCAAAGGGTCTTTGACCCGAAATCTAAACTCTCTGTTTTTCTTTCCATAGTTGCAGCATAAATGGCTGTTTACAGCTTTTTCTGCTTTTGTTTTAGATTTTCAGCATCTTTATTTTCCGTGTGTTCTTTCAAATATGCTTGATCATTGATATTCACGACCAGACTTTAAGCTGTTGTTAACCTGTCACTTCACGTACCTGTGCTGATTTATAATACAACCTGGCTATAAGAGTGGTGAATCCAGGCAGAATAAGTCCTGCTGTTACAGATAAATGAATACAAAGGACTGGCTGGCACTTAGGCAGGATGTGCAAATGCCAAACCTGCATTGTCAATATTTGCTGTAACAAGTGCAGGAGTAATCTACTTTGAACCTTAACAAACCAATTTCAAATTGTTTCCTTGTGGCATGACACGCCCTTATTATGTAGCTTCATGGATTATGCCCTGATACAGCTTTCTTGTCAGTCAGACTCCAGGTTTGAGAATGAGTAGTTAACTGCATCTAGCTATAATTGTACAGGATTGCTGAGAAATTGTTTCCAAAACTCCAAAAAAATCTGCAGAATCTTCCTCCTGAAACATTTCCTCTGCTTTTCTTTCCACAGGTACTGCCTGACCTGTTGAGTGTTTTCAGCACTTCGTGTTTTATTTCAGATTTCCAGCATTTACAGTTTATTGACTTCCTGACAAAGATGCTCTGCAGATGAAAATTGCCTTAATCTAGAATACAGCAACATTGTTTCCATTCTTGGGTGTCAAAACAACATTCAAGATATTCTGCTTCGGACTTAGTGGAGAGAATTTTATTTGCTATAACACATTTTATTTTTGAATTACACTCTTAAGTGAGATCAACAATGATGTAGCAATCAAAATTGATCCCTTGTGTAATTTACTACCTCAGTAGCCTGAGAGTAAATCATATTTACTCATAGAAAACTGGATTTTATCAACTTCATTTACCCTGAAACTGTACTGTTTAAAACACTTCACTAAAGATTCATCCTCCTTTTCTCCCAGAAACCAACTGCAGCCTTCAGCAGAGGCTCATATGTGGATGAGTAGTAAGTAAAGAAATTGCATCTGAAAATCTGAATCAAAATAGTGAATTGCTGGAAACACTCAACAGGTTGGACAGCATTCATGTGAAAAGAAAGAAAGATAATTTAGTTTTTGAGGTCCTGTCTATGGTGGTCAAAATCAAGGTTATTCCCTGCCTCCTGGCCTCACTACCGTTCTAGACTCTGTCTGCTGATCACTGCAATGTCTCAGTTCGACACTGTTGCATTAGAGAAACTACACATTACTAAAGGGGAAAAAAAACACCTACTTTCCCTCATGTATGTAAGAGAAATACTTAGTTTGTTTCTAATCAAAATGGTGTTGGGTTACTATATTTATTGGTCGTTCTACTTTTTTTATGTATTAACTTGTGTAAGAGAAGGAAAAGTTTATGTTCATTTTAAATATGATGGCTAGGCTACCAGTTTAAAGCTTTCTTTTTGCCCTTTTATAATTGTCTTACATTATGTATAGCCAGAACATGTTTTTGGGGGTCAGAAGCATCCATGCAAGACGGAGCTTTCTGATTTTCTCTTGCCCTCTATTGTTACGCAGCAGTGGCACTGGTCCTCTGCATGGTCAAGATGGAGGAAAATTCTTGAAAAGGACGATAGGTTCTTCTATCCTGCTAGGATGAAAGAGTGCTTCACATCTGGTGTTTCACCAGATGTTATAGTCTAGAATTCACTTGTTTTTCATGCCAATAATCTTTGTGTCTCATTGCTAATCAGTCTGATTCTATTACATATTTTTGACCAATACAAAGATGGAATAAAACACATTTTGAGAACATTATTTGAACATTTTAGTGCTACTTATATCTTATTGGCCTTCATACTAAAGATATTCTTTGAAAATGACAGAGTTCTGACACCACTGAACACTGACATTGCAACAGTAGTCCCATAACATAGATTATGTAACTCAATATTTCCTAACTATTTCCCTTTGCTGCAACAGAGTGGGACTGTATAAATTTGCCTTGTCACAATGAGCAATAGGAAATGTAAGGCAAGTTAGATATCCCTTTCAAAAAGAATGCACATATACGACCCAAGTGTGTTAATTTTTTTGGACTTCTTTATTCTTTGGTCACTTACCATTTGAACACAAGAGAAAACACAGCTGCAAGCCTTCACATTCTTCAGAAACATTGTAGTTGCAGTTGTGACATACTAAAGCATTTGCTTTTGTTATAAGTTACAAATATGGCCATTCTCTAGCTTTCCTATAGTAAATGTCATCAGTACACAGCAATTATTCAGAACATTATACACATGACGAGATTAGAATAAAACATAGCTAAGGAGTAATCTTGATATACTTCTATTAGTAGAACTTCCTCCGGTGTTAAATCTTTGAAATGTTTGCTTACTAGAATAAGTGCTTACTAGAATAAACACAATCTTTGGAATTAAATAACTCCCTTTATTATCTATATATAAATGATCAACACTCAAATCTCTGATACTTCAGTCAAATCAGTGAATGGCATGAGTCAGAAACAAAGTCTGGGTTTCTAAATGCTGTTAACAGGCATGCTGCTGTTGATCATTGTTATTTGATTTGAACTTAGTAGTTAATTTAGATTCTGTAATTCTCTGTCACTATTTATTTTTGAAACACCAGATCTGTGAAGTTATGTAGAGAACACGAAATGCATGACAATGGTTAAATGCATGTAGTAGTGATTGCACTAAAAATTGTGATTCTAACTACTGGGGGGGGGAGGGGCTATGAACTTGTGTTGTAGTGGTAAGGTTAAATTTGAATCCTGATCACCAGTTTTTCTGATTTTGTTTTCAAACAAATGTGATCGCTTATGTTCAAATTAAATGACAGTTAACGAATGACATAATGTGCTCTCTGCACAGCTTCTGTGTAGCCTCTGTGCCCCTCTGGCAGGTTGAATATGAATACAACACGTCTGATACATTTTTACACATGAAGTGTATTTGTATGCTGAGATAAATCTAATGGTAAGGGAAATAAATATTTTTAAAAATTGTAGGATGCGTTTTATTCACTTGTATTTCCCCATTTGGTCTTATAGATGATAAGTACATTCGTCCACTTACATTTTGGATCATCGGAGATTTTGATGACTCATCAGGGCGGCAGTTACTGTATGAAGCCCTTAAGCATCTGGTAAGATATCACAATAAAAGCCATCAATATACCTCTCTGCACATCCAACTACTGATAAGTCAAGTCATACAAACCAAGCAAGTTTGATATTCAGGCTGCAGTTATGAAACAAAGGATTGCTGCAATTGGCTCTAGTGTGGTGGTACTTTGAAAAGATAACTGGATGACTGATTATTTTACAAAGCATTACAAATACAAGTGTAATGGGAGCACAGTGCTCTTCATATAATACCGTAGATTCCGTACTACAGAGCGCACCTGATTAAAAGCCGCAGTCTCTAATTTTAGAAAGAAAATCAATTTTGTACTTGTACAAGCCGCACCGGATCTTAAGCCGCAGGTGTCCCACGTTGTAATATGAGATATTTACACAGAAAGATATTACACGTGAGGATTTTTTAACTTTTAATTAAATCTGTATGGTAACATAAACAAATACATATTGCAAATGCTTTTTTTCGAACCGTGCCTGTAACACGGCTACTTTTAAATATACATACGTATCGGTAACACACAAATTACATTGCATATACTTTTTTACTGAACAGTGCACGAACAACATTCCAATATCTCCTAACGACTGGTAAAAAAATATATACTGCAGCCTACCAGGAAAAGTTATTGATCGCCTTTAACTTAAAAGCAGCGTTTTCGCTCGGGTCTAATGCGCTCCCCCCCACCTTTCCTTTTATCGCAAACCGGTATTTTCCCACAAGACGCGGCGAAACCGGATGTGACGTCATAGCATCCCGGGATGTAGTACAGAAAACAAATATACTTAAAACACTTCTAACTTTAACTAGAAAATACTAACAAATGAATTACTAAGCGAAAATATTATAAACTAAATAACTGCCATAAAGGCAGCACAATGCTTTTCTTCGAGTGTTTTCCATGTTGATGAGGGTGAGTACAAATGACTGATTTACAATAATTTAATTGTGAAAGTGTGCTTGATTTATCGTACAATTTCATTGGACCTCTGTGAACTACTCATCAATTTTATTGGTCTACTGTTACGAGGCAAAATGTTTTTGGCGGCATGAAAAAAAATCATGCATTAGCCGCACCGTAGTAAAATTCAAAGCTGTTCAAAGCGTGGGAAAAAAGTAGCGGCTTATAATCCGGCATCTACGGTACTTCTTTGTGGCAATCTTCAGAAGTTCACTGATACCAAGAGCTAACTGGCATCATTATAGACAATAGACAATAGGTGCAGAAGTAGACCATTCGGCCCTTCGAGCCTGCACCGCCATTTTGAGATCATGGCTGATCAATTCATATCAATACCCGGTTCCTGCCTTGTCCCCATATCCCTTGATTCCCCTATCCATAAGATACCTATCTAGCTCCTTCTTGAAAGCATCCAGAGAATTGGCCCCCATTACCTTCCAAGGCAGTGCATTCCACACCCCCACAACTCTCTGGGAGAAGAAGTTTTTCCTTAACTCTGTCCTAAATGACCTACCCCTTATTCTCAAACCATGCCCTCTGGTACTGGACTCTCCCAGCATCTGGAACATATTTCCTGCCTCTATCTTGTCCAATCCCTTAATAATCTTATATGTTTCAATCAGATCCCCTCTCAATCTCCTTAATTCCAGCGTGTACAAGCCCAGTCTCTCTAACCTCTCTGCGTAAGACAGTCCAGACATCCCAGGAATTAACCTCGTGAATCTACGCTGCACTTCCTCTACAGCCAGGATGTCCTTCCTTAACCCTGGAGACCAAAACTGTTCTTTCTTAATTTGTGCCTTAAGAGAGGAAAAGAGAAAATTTGTAGGAATTTATTACTATGAAGATTGGGTATCACCAATTATTTGTTGTATTACAACTTTGTTCTGATTACTATTCTGACACTCTGGATTCATCTCAAAGAAAGACAAAATTGGGCAAAAAGACTAGAAATAGATTTTAGATGATCTACACCTACAAAGAAACATAAAAACATAACCTGAGTGGTTCTCACCAGGGCTGGGATCATTGGGAGGATGTTCTTGCCCTTTACCTGTGCAGTTATCAATGGAGGAAGCTACTCACAAGAGGTACATTGGCCATGCTAGATGATACCAAGAACATAAGTTTGTCTGCCTTTGAGGAGATAGAGGTTTTGTTTATTGAGATACAGTGCAGAATAGACCCTTCTTGGCCCTTCGAGCCACGCTCCCCTGCAACCCCTGATTTAACCCTAGCCTAATCACAGGACAATTTACAATGACCAATTAACCTACCAACAGAAAGTCTTTGGACTGTGGAAGGAGACCAGAGCACCCAGAGAAAACCCATGTGGTTACAGGGAGAATGTACAAACTCCTTATAGACATAAGCAGGAACTGAACCCGGGTCGCTGTTACTGTAAAGCATTGTATTAACCACTACACTACTGTGATTTTGAGCAGGGGGTGAGAATTCTTTGAATTTCAGAGAGGGGACTGGGAAGTTCTGGATTATGAAATACCTGCCAAGATGGAGATCTTATTTGTGGGGTCATGGGTTGTAAGTGATGCATTTAGAGACCTGCTTTGGATAGCATCAGGATTACCATAAGACCATAAGAGATAGGGGCAGAATTTGACCATTTGGCCCATTGAGTCTGCTCCGCCATTTCATCATGGCTGAATCATTTTTGCTCTCAACCCCATTCTCCTGCTTTTTTCCCACAGCCTTTCATGCCCTGACTAATCAAGGACCTATCAACCTCCACCTTAAATATATCCAATGACTTAGCCTCCACATTTGCCTGTAGCAGTAAATTCCACAGATTCACCACCCTCTGGCTAAAGAAATTCCTCATCAGCTTCATTCTAAATGGACATCCCTCTATTCTGAGGCTGTGTCCTCTAGTCCTAGACTCTTCTACTATAGGAAACATCAGCTCCACATCTACCCTATCTAGGCCTTTCAGCATTCAATAGGTTTCAATGAGAATACCATTCAGTCTTCTAAGCTCCAGCAAGCACAGGTCCAGAGCTACCAAATGCTCCTCATTTGATAACCCTTTCATTGCCAGAATCATTCTTGTGAACCTCCTCTAAATCCTGTCCAATGTCTGCACATCCTTTCTTAGATAAGGGGCTCAAAACAGCTCACAATACTCTAAGCAAAGCTTCAAAAATACAATATAAAGCCACAGCATTACATCTATGCTTTTATATTTTAGTCCTCACGAAATGACTGTGAATATTACATTTGCCTTCCTCACCACCGACTTAACCTACAAGTTAACCTTTAGGGAATCCTGCAAGAGGACTCCCAATACCCTTTGCACCTCAGATATTTTAATCTTCTATACATTTAGAAAATAAGCTACGCTCTTGTTCCTTCTACGAAAGTGCATGATCATACACTTCCCAACACTTTATTCCATTTGCCACTTCTTTGCCCATTCTCCTAATCTGTCTAAGTCCTTCTGCAGCCTCCCTGTTTCCTCCACAGCACCTGCCCCTACGTATATCTTCATATCGTCTGCAAACTTGGCTACAAAGCCATCAATTTTGCCATCCAAATCATGGGCATATAATGTAAAAAGAAGAGGTCTCAACACCAACGCTTGCAGAACTCCACTAGTCACCAGCATCCAACCAGATTCTCACTTTATTCTTACTCGTGCCTCCTGCCAAGCAGCCAATCATCTATCCATGCTAGTAATACCTGGAAGGAAGTGGCTTGAGATGAAGCCAGAGAAAAGCAATACTTTGCTGGCTGTTGACAGTGACATGGTTACAGTACTAAGCAAAACTCTTAGATACCCTAGACTTTTTATATAGTTTCAGATAGCATGTCCTCCACAGAGCCCTGATTTCAACATCATCGGAGCATTCTGGAATTATTTGGAGAGATAGATGAAAATGAGAAAATAAAACTCTGCAGGAGAACTGTGGCAAGTTCTTCAAAATGCTTGGATCAACCTACCAGCTGATTTTCTAAAACAGCACAACAGTGTGCCAAAGAGGATTAATGCAGTTTTAAAAGTGAAGGAAGGTCTTACCAAATATTGATTTGATTTGCATTTTTACTGTTCACTTGTATTTTTTTGGGAATTAGAAACTTTTCATTATTTTTGAAAGCATCTTTGCTTTACAGATATTTTTTTACATGTGCCTAAGACTTGTACCGTACTGTACATACTCAAGATCTGATCTTTTATAGCTGAAAACTTCAGTAGAAATTACTGTAGTAAATAACATATTCTTAAGGCGTTTAGATGGATTATTGCGAGGCCTCCATTGTGTCAGAAAACATGGTCATTGGGATACATTTCAGGTAAGACTGAAGTGCAGGGTTCTAAGATTTTCCTCCCACCCCAACCCCTCAGCATCATACTGACTAATATGCAGTCAGAAAACAAGAACGAGGGTTTCAGAGCAAGAACGCTTAATGGGAGGGATATGAGGGATTCCTGTGTACACTGTTTCAAAAAGAAATGCCTCAGCCCAGCTCTCCTGACCTGGCTTTCCATCCTGAAGGTTTTTTGATCCACCATATAGACCAGAATGTAGCATAGGTTAAGGGTAAAGTTGGAAGCGTCTCATATGGTCCCATGCTTCATAAAGAACCTAGTATTCATTGCATTCATTGTGTATTTCTTAACCTTTATTAGCCCTCTTTTACACTTACAAGGATGTTCTACCATACCAAATAATAATATCATCCTGTACCCTAAGGCAATCCACTTCACTGTCAATTTTCGTGTGAGCAGTGAACTTACTAATCACACATTTTTTATTCACAGTGTCGTTAAATGTATCTAGCAAACAGTAAGGATTGTAAGTACACCACTGATCACAGCCTTTCAATTACACAAGTAACCCTACACTGTGACTCTGCTGCTTATTACCAAGCCAGTTTGCTAATTTGATTGCATCCCATGGGGTCTAACCTTTTTGGCTTCCCAAATGAGACCTTAACAAAAGTCTTATTGAAGTCCTTGTAGACTACATCAATCATACTGCCCACATCAATGCATTTTGTTTCCTCTTTGAAAAATTGGTCCTATCTTATCTCCGAATAAAGACATACTGACTATGTAAATAATACCTACCTTTACAAGTGAAAACTGTTCATTGATGGTTATGTCTTTACCTGTGGCTGCAAGATTCTTGGCCTTGCCTGCAGCAATACTCTGAGTGATGGAAGTCGGGCACTGAAGCACTCAGAATGGGTTTCTCAGCTGCAGAAGGTTGGAGAAAACATTCCCTATTATATATGCATTATTACTTTGGAAAGCCTGTTGTATGTTTTGCAGCTGCTCAGTCAGGTCTCAGTATTAATGAAGTGAACCTTTAATTACCCTTTAAAGCAACAAACTAGCATGATGTGCTGGTTAGAGTGAGAATATTCCATGGCAGTTGAATCGTGAAGCTTTGAGTTACATTTTCTGTTGTATGAGAAGAAAGACAATAAAAAGACATCATTAAGTGTGTGTCTAACATGTGAACAGAGATTGCAACAGAATGTGCTTTGTTTAATTTTGAGATTGGTGAGATTCCACGAAGAAATAATTGCAAGTATAATATATCTTGGGTGTCTTCACTTTAAGTTGCAAAAGAAAGTATTCTCACGCCATCCAATCAGTATGCTGATGGCTAATCCAAGTACCTTTTCAATGGTATGCATCTAATCAGAGCATCTGTATATCTAAACTGCAGACATATGTCTGCAGGTGATTAATAAATATTGCATGCTTATTTTCTGCACCTGTTGAATTATGCACACATTGTTCCTTATTAATGGTCTTACCTGTCTTCTAACTATTTTCATATCATTTTGTCTCTGAAGTAGAGGAGTAGCTACAATATTGAAGGAAATAGCTAAGGAATTTGTATTGAATTTTGTGGGAGATTTTTTTTCTTCCTTTGTAATCCAAGATTATGTGCGCCTTTACAAATTGATGCGTTTCATTCTTGACTGTCTCCTGTTTTTATACAATGAAAGCTCTTAGTACAGATGGTGTTTGTGCTATAATTTCCCCAGTGACTGGGAAATGCACGATCTTGGCTGTGCTTCTCCAGCACACAGCTGATTTTGAGAACTCAATTGAGTAGGCATTTGTGATAATTACTAAGTTCCTTTGGCTTGCTCTTGCAGTTGTTAACATTTGTTTGACAATTTAATCACTGGGCAGAACTTAGAATGAAAATGGTGCTGAATTATATCCTTAGGATAAGAAGAGAGCCTAGATGGTCACCTTTTGTATATATACACAGAATGCTGGAGGAACTTAGGCCAGGCAGCATCTGGAGGAAAAGAGTAAAAGGTCAACGTTTTGGGCTGAGACACTTCATCAGGACTGGAAAGAAAGAGAAGTCAGAGTAAGAAAGTTGGGGGGGGGGGGGGGAGGGAAGGAAGAAGTACAAGGTAAACACAAAGTGCACTGCAGATGCTGTGGTCAAATCAAGACGTACAAAAAGGCTGGATGAACTCAGCAGATCTGGCAGCATCTGTTGAAAGGAGCAGTCAACGTTTCGGGTTGAGACCCTTCGTCAGGACTGACAAAGGGTCTCGACCCAAGAAGTACAAGGTGGTAGTTGACAGGTGAAACCGGGGGGGATGTGGTTGATGAAGTAAAGAGCTGGGAAGTTGATTGATGGAAGAGATAAAGGGCTGGAGAATGGTGAATCTGATAGAACACGACCATGGAAGAAGGGAAGGATGAGGAGCACCAGAGGGAGGTGATGGGCAGGTAAGGAGATAAGGTAAGAGAAAGAAACAGGAAAGGGGAATGTTAAAGGGGAGAGGAGTGCAATTGCTGGAAGTTTGAGAAATTGACATTCATGCCAACAGGTTGGAGGCTACCCAGATGGAATATAAGGTGTTGCAACTCCAGCCTAAGTGTATCCTCATTGCGGCAGTAGAGGAGGCTGACATATGGGAATGGGAAGTAAACTGATGTAGGTGGCTACTGGGAGATCCTTTTTTTGGCAGACAGAACGTAGGTGCTCGGCGAAGCGGTCTCCTAATCTATGTTGGGCCTCACCGATGTACAGGAAGTGGGGGGGGGGGCTGAAGGAATCCCACTTCCTTCAAACCAAAGGTGTAGCCATAGGCACTGGCATGGCTCCCAGCAATGGCTGCCTTTTTGTTGGCTGCATGGAACAGTCCATGTTCCAAGCCTACACTGGTATCGCACCCCAGTTTTTCCTATGCTACATTGATGGGCTGTTTCCTGCACCCAGACTGAGCTCATTGACTTAAGCAACTATGCCTCCAACTTCAATACTACCCTCAAATTTACTTGGTCCATTTTTAACACCTGCCCTCCCCTGTCTTGATCTCTCTGCCTCCACCTCTCCCATCCCTCTCGCACCTTATCTCCTTACCTACCCATCACCTCCCTCTGGTGCCCCTCCTCCTTCACTTTGTCTGTCTTCTGTCTTGTCCCTTCTGATCCCCCTTCTCCAGCCCTTTATCTATTTCACCAATCAATTCTGTACTTAACCCCCTCCCTTTTTCTCGGTTACACCTATCACCTACCACCTTGTACTACTTCCCGTCCCCCCACCTTCTTACTCTAACTTCTTTTTTTTCTTCTGTCCTGTAGAAGATGCTGCCTGGCCTGCTGAGTTCCTCCAGCATTTTGTCTGTGTTGCTTTGGATTTCCAGCATCTGCAGATTTTCTTGTGTTTTGTTGCAGGTGGTGGTGATGGTATGGAGGATTGTGACTGTGCTGTAGTGTCAGATGAGAAGCTGGTATTGAAAGCGAAGAGTCACAGCCTTCTCCCCATAGCCCTTGATGCCCCGACTAATCAAGAACCTATAAACTTTGTCGTACTCCATGCAACTAAACAGAGTACAAGGTTGACTTACACCTAGAAATCTTAAGTTTCCAAAGTGATATATATCAGATGTAAAATGGTCACTTAAAAACTGAGGATGTTGGAAATCTGAAATGAACAGAAAGTGCTGGAAAATCTTGGGTTAGGCAGTATTTGTTGAAAAAGAAACCGTTAGCATTTCTAGTCTATTTGTCTTACCCCAGAAACTGCCAGACCTGCTGAGGTTTCCTAGTATTTTCTAGTTTTATATTTGAAATGGTCTTTATAGCATGTGCCTATGGGGGGGGGGGGGGGGGGGAGGAGGATGAAATTGCTTCTTGCTTTCAAAGCATTGGAAAAAAATAATGTTATGCAATTGAAGTTTTAGACTGCCAAATTTCACTTAACTTTCTTTTGCCTAATATTTTTGCTACAATCTTTCTTCGGTCTTTAAAAACAGAAGACAGCCATCATCAAATATCTGTTCCTTTCAATATTGTGGATGCATTTTACTCATTTGTCATTCACCATTTTTGGTTCCGAAGTTTGAAGATTCAAGTTAACTATTTTTGTACTACTATTGATGTATTTATTTGTTGCTTTTCAGAAATCTAGCAGTAACTTAAGAATTGGATTGATAAACAATCCAAGGAATGAACCCACCAAAGAGAATACTGTTATTGCTAGAGCCATCTGGGCTGCGCTTAACACACAGAGCGTGAACAATGCTAAGAACTTCATCACAAAATTGACAAAAGAAGAAACTGCAAAAGCATTGGCTGAGGGGACAGACATCATGGAATTTGCTGTAGGAGTAAGTGATTTTTCTCAGTGATGTAAAGCAAGTTAGCACTATCCTTCCATTTGCTTTGGTTGACTAGTTGCTTGATCTTTGGCAAACTGTTTTGTGGTTTCGAAATAGGGCCTTCAATGCTCAAAGTACATTGTGAGATTATTGTAGATGATTCCTTATTTATATTGCCCACTTGCCAGCAATGGCACACTTGTATGGCTCTCAATCAAAAGGCCAGTTAACTCCCTGTTTTTCATCCCCACAGTGATGCTGCCATCTACAGGCCCTCTTTGCTTGATGGCACTTAAATTAGAGTGTATCATTTATTCATAAGAGTGTACTGACTTACAGACGTAGCTAAATTCCTCAATTTCTCAATTTATAATTTTTTCATAACTTTTGCATTTTAAGGTGTGAAATTTGTAATATAATCTTCATATTAACCAGCATTATATCAATACTGTCTGGTGTTACGATGATGTGAATTTCTAATGATGACATGTTGATTAATGTAAAATATGTAGTGAAGAAGTGCTTGTGTGCTTTATGCTGGCATTCCATTTTGTGGTGGAAAAATGTCTGGGACTAAAAACAAGACCCAACTAAACTAGAAGCAATTTTAATTAATACTTGAATTCGGAAGTTAGTACCATTTGATAATACCTTTTTAGTACACACAGTAATATATATGTTTTCCAGGATGTGTTTGATTGAGCTGATGAGTGTTGTTGTTGTTTTGTAAAACAGAGTATACTGTATATGGTTCTTCAAGTTAATTTTCTGAATAGAGTGTGCATTAAAATTTTGAGCCCTATCACTTCTGTCAAATATGGATTCTAAAGTTAATATTTTGCTGCAATTATCCATGAATCACAATCATGATTTTGTGCTACAGAATGTATATGTATATCACACAGTGGGCTACAGACACTTCTCATCTGACTGCTGCAGATCTGTATCCATTATTGGGAGCTATGTTTGTCCTGTATTTTGCAGATTGTTTGCTGTCAGCTTTCCATTAGTCTCTGACTGCTGGCTAAGTTGTCAGTATCTGATTACAGAAGTGATGTTATTTCTGTCATGAAGATGGAATTTCTAATTAGTCTAATAGACGTGGACACAGTAATGAAATAAACATATGATCTGTGAATGTTTAATGGAGAAATACTAAAGGAATTCAATGAATTATAGGAAAAGAGAAGATGGCCCTTAGCAACTGTGGCTCAAGTATGGACATCAATAGAGGTAGACAATAAAGGGCATTGCACACCCAACAAACATCTTATCCAAATGTGCCCTAAGTCTGTTCTTAATTTGGCGTTACTCTTACAGGCATGTTTTCAAGTAGGGTATATTGAGATTGCATTCAGTAGTCCAAGATTCTTGCAAGCAGGATAAAAGAAAACATGGTGTTTTATTTGCAGTAATGACTATCTAAAAATCATTCTCTGCCAGAGTTTTCAGCTGTTAGGAGTGTACATTCCACCTCTGGTCATTGTCAGGCAAGCACCGGAGAAGCTGAGCACAGTCATGAAACTGTGTACTCTGATGTCTCCCCTATCATCGCAGGGGATTTCAACCAGGCCAGCTTGAAGAAGTCTCTGAACAACTACCACTAGTCCATAGCCTGTGGCACGAGAGGAACCAACACAGCTAACCAATTATACCACCATCAAGAATGCTTACCATGCCATCCCATGCCTACCCTTTGGAAAATCCGATCACCTGGCTGACTTCTACTCCTAGCGTACAGAGAGAGACTAAAGACAGCATCAGTGGTGAGGACTAAGGTATGGTCAAGGGAGGCAGAGGGAGCATTCACAGGACTACTTTGAGTCAGTGGACTGGACAATATTCAGGTATTCATCTTCGAATATGAATGAATACGCCGCATTTGTCATCAACTTCACCAAGACTGTGTGGATGAGTGTGTGCCTTTGAGAACATACTGGACATACCCAAAAGTCATGGATGAAACATGAAATTCATGGTCTGCTGAGGGCATTCAAGACCGGTGATCCAGAACTGTACTAAAAGTCCAGGTAGGACCTATGGAAGACTATTTTAAAAGAGAGAAAAGAATTCTGATTGAAGTGAGAGACAGAATTGGATGCACGTCAGCTCTGGCAGGATTTGCAGGCCATTACTTTCTGTAAGGTAAAACCTAATGTAATGAATGGCTCTGATGCTTCAGTCCCAGGTGAGCTCAATGCCTTTTATGCACACTTTGAAGGGGAGAATAAAACTACATTTGTGTGCATCCATGCGGCATCCAGTGACCCTATGATCTCTGTCTCAGAGGCTGATGTCAGAACATCTTTAGAGAAGGTGAGCCCTCGTAAGGTGTCATTCCTTGAAGCTGTACCTGGTAGGGCACTGAAAACCTGTGCCAACCAAATGGCAGGAGTTTTCAAGGACACCTTCAGTCCTCAGTGCTGCAGTCAGAGGCTCCCATCTAATTCAAAAGAGTGGCAATCATATGATTGCCTAAGAAGAGCAGAGTGAGCTGCTTCAACAACTGTTGCCAGGTGGCACTCACATTGAGAAGTTGATCATGCTTCCTACGTAAGGAAATGACCCACTGCGATTTGCCTACTGCCACAATAGGTCTGCAGCGGATGCAATCTCACTGGCTCTCAACTCGTCCTTGAATGACCTGGACAATAGCAAAACCAGCTGCTGTTTGTTGATCATAGCTCAATATTCAACACCAGCATATCTTCAGTACTAATGAACAAGCTCCAAAACCTGGAAATCCTCACTGACAATCAACACTGGTGCACCTCAAGGATGCGTGCTTAGCCCATTGCTCTACTCTCTCTACACCCACAACTGTATGGCTAAGCACATTGGTGGCGTTCAGGATCGGTGTTCTTGAACAATACAGGCCTACAGAAGACTATTTTAAGAGTGAAAAGCAATTCTGATTGAAGTTAGAAATGGAATCAGATTCATGTCAGCTCAGACAGGCATCAGGCCCTGATGGTATACCTGTTAGGCACTGAAAATTTGTGCCAACCGACTGGTGAAACTATTCAAGAGCATCTTCAATCTCTCACTATTGCAGTCAGAGGTTCCTACATGCTTCCAAAAGGCAGCAGTCAATACCACTGTCCAAGAAGTGCGGGGTGAACTGCCTCAATGGCTATCGTCCAGTTGCACTGTCATTTACTGAGGTGAAGTGCTTTGAGAGGTTAGTGATGGCCAGAATCAACTCCTGCAATTTGTCTATCGCCACAATAGGCCTATGGCAGATACAATCTCACTGGCTCTTCATTCAGCCAAGATCACCTGGACAATAGCAATAACTATGTCAGGCTGCTGTTTATTGATTACAGCTTGTGTTCAACACCATCATACCCTCAGTTCTGCGTCTGTATCTCCCCCTACAACTGGATCCTTGACTTCCTCACTGGAAGACCACAGTCAGTGCAGATCGGAAATAATATCTCTTCCTCGCTGACGGTCAACACTGGCACACCTCAAGGATACATGCTTACCCCACTTCTCCATTCCCTCTACATCCATGGCTGTGTGGTAAAGCACAGCTCAAATGCTATCAATAAACTTGCACATGACACAACTATTGCTGGCAGAATTTCAGATGGTGGCAAGGAGGCGTACAGGAGCGAGAGATCAGCTGGTTGGGTGGTGTCGCAGCATAAACATTGTAGGCGACGTTATTCAGATCAAGGAATTGATTGTGGACTTCAGGAAGGGGATGTTGAAGGAACACACACCAGCCCTCATTGAGGATCAACAATAGAAAGGATGAACGATTTCATGTTCTGGGTGTCAACATCTTTGAAGATCTAACCTGGACTGAACACATTGATGCAATTACAAACAAAGCACGACAGAGGCTTTATTTCATTAGGAGTTTGAGGAGTCTTGGTATGAAACCAAAGACTTGCAAATTACAGATGTACTGTGGAGAGCATTCTAACTGGTTGCATCACTGTTTGCTATGGAGGTGCCATGGCACAGGATTGGAAAATGCTGCAGAAATTTGTAAACTCTGCGAGCTCCATTAAGGCAATAGCCTCCCTAGTATAGAGGACATCTTCAAAAGGCAATGCCTCAAAAAGGCAGCATCCATCATTAAGAACCCCCATCACTCAGGATCTGTCATCTTAATTACCACCAACAAGGAACAGGTACCAGAGCATGAAGACACATACTCAACATTTGAGCAGCAGCTTCTTTCCCATCATTATCAGATTTCTGATCGGATAATACAATATATTTTTTCCTTTTTGCACAATTTATTTAATTTTAAAATATATATTTCTTATTGTAAATTATAGTTATTTTATTATGTATTCACAGTACAACACATTTCATGAGATATGTCTGATTCTGGTTCTTATTTTTAGCAGAACATGGGATGTGCTATAATTTTGCATCTTATGTTTCTCTTTCTTTTAATTTGCCTCTGATTGCTTGACTGTTTTTTCATTTGCTTGCTTTAGGGTATGGAAAATGCAGCTTTCAAAGAGATGTTTGAGAGTGTCAGTCTGGATTTCATTTTGTCACATAGTTCGTTTTGTAAGGATGTAGTGAAATTGAACAAAGGGCAGAACGCTATCATCAGTAATGGACGAGTAAGTATTTTGTTGCTTTTACTTGACTGAGGTGTTCAGATTCTTATTTGATACTTAGCATATCATTAAAACCCAATGCTGTTCTTAAATTACCAGTGTGTTTGAATGTTCAACATTCCAGAACAGCCTTACTCAACCTTTTTGACCTGGAGGAACCCTTCAAATAATTTTCAGGTCTCTGGGAACCCCTGTGTAAAAATTATTATATCTACAGCTCACGGTACATTATAGTGAGCTATAGTTGTAGATATAATAATCCAAAAATAATTGTCAGTGCTCTTTTGAGTAGAGAATGAATTTTTAGCCAACCTTTTTTTTAATAAAAAAAGATAGTAAGCTTAGCTTACCTTTCTTGAAATTAATCATTCTTTCCCTTTCATAAATTTTAAAAACACATAAGGCAAACGATGCGCAATGTTAAAAAAAAATGTTGTTTTATCACTTCTCGCAGAACCCCAGTGACCTCTTGCAGAACCCCGGATGAGATACCCTGGTCTCTAGGTTAAGTCTTTTGCTCGGGCTGCTTCTCCAGCTTTACTTTCAGTAAGATGCTTGGCTACTGTGTAAGAGAAGTTTGTAAGAATGCATCCCAGTCTCTGAAACCGTTAGGGCTCAAACATAATCCTCCTATCCCACTTTTAATCTAGTGTTAGAATAGACAATTGATTCCTCCTATTCCAATTTATTTCCTTTCTTTACCAAAAGCTCTTTTCATGCCCTCATTCAACTAAAACTTGACTAGTTTAAACCTTATCTCTTCTGATAAAATTCATTTTGTTAAAAAGCAGTACAGTCCCTGTTGCTTCCGACAATACGTTCCTCATTCCTCCTGACTCCGTTCACAGGAAGTTCCTTCTGTATTCTGTGCATAATTCCAGAACTGGTTTAAGATTATTACAAGGTTGATAAGTTAGTTGGCTGCTATAAATTGCCTCCAGTGTGTAGAATCTCATGGGGAGGGGGAATAAAATTGGATTAGTGTAGGATTAGTATAAATGGTGCTTGATGGTCAGTGCAGACTCAGTGGGCTGATGGGCCTGTGTGTGCGCTGAATGACTATCACCATATTAGAGCAAACCCTTTGGCATGCATTAGTGTTGTCTGCTTTCTATTACTTCATGCATTCTCCACACCTCCTGAATACCTACCATGTTCCTCCTTTAGTGAACAATCGTTCAAACATTACACCCCAATCTCTGGAAATCTCAAATTAATATTTTTCCTGTCTTTCTATTGCTTACTCCTTGCTTTTGTAATTTTTTAAAAATTCTGTCCACCAGAAAAAGCGGGATATTCCAGTGGCCACCCATTTCAATTCAATTTTCCATTCCCATTCCAACCTGTCCTTCCATGGCCTCCTCTACTGCTACAACGAAGCCACACTCAGGTTGGAGGAGCAACACCTTATATTCCGTCTGGGTAGCCTCCAACCTGGTAGCATGGACATAGATGTCTTGAACTTCTGGTAATTGCCTTCCCCCCCTTCACCATTCCCCATTCCCATTTCCCTCTCCCACCTTATCTCCTTCCCTGCCCATCACCTCACCCTGGTGCTCCTACCCCATCCCTTTCTTCCATGGTCTTCTACTGTATCCTATCAGATTCTCCCTTCTCCAGCTTTTTATCTCTTTCACCAATCAACTTCCCAACTCTATCCTTCACCTATCACCTACCACCTTGTACTTCTTCTTTCCCTCCTCCACCATCTTCTTACTCTGACTTTTCATCTGTTTTTCCAGTCCTGATAAAGGGTTTCAACCCGAAATGTCACTGTTTACTCTTCTTCATAGATGCTGCCTGGCCTGCTGTGTTTCTGCAGCATTTTGTGTGTGTTGCTTGTATTTCCAGCGCCTGCAGATTTTTTCGGGTTTGTCCTTTTTCATTCATGCTATCATAGAACCATAGAACATTACAGCACAGAAACAGGCCTTTTGGCCCTTCTTGGCTGTGCCAAACCATTTTTCAGTTCTCTGTCCCAAATCTCTACTTTCCCCTTGTTTTCTAAAACTGTGTATCTATTTTTCTTCTTGGACTGCGCACTGATATATCTGCTAGTACTCCATCATGTTGAACTGTAGTGGTTGGTAAAATAAAATAATCTTTGCTGTCCTAGTGAGCCCTCCAAACATCCCAACTATGTGACTCTGATAGGCTTTCCATTAGTATAAGTTTACTTAATATACTGCCATGTGTTGTGAAGATTTACACAGCAAGACTTATACAATTTCCTGCACTCTTGAAAGTAATGCAGCTGTCTAAAGGAAATAATTTATGCTGCTCAACTTTTGGATGGAATACCAAGCACGAAGCTCTGTTAGAGAGTGAAGCATTAATCACTGTTTAATGGAGAGAATGCTTATATGTAGCAAGTAGAAATCAGAAATTATGAAATAATGATTTTGAAACAAGAGTACTATTAAACATGACCAAGAATTTGTAAAAAAAAGTAAGCAATAATTGTAGGTTTAGGAGTGAAAAATTTTATACTGTCATTTTTGTTTGAAAGAATAGAAGAAAATCTATTTTCCTCATTTATTTTCATTTCCCACCTGTCTTTAGTCAAAGTGGAAAAAGTTGAGCCTTTTCTTCTCAGCATCAAGCTTCAATTGAAGCTTTTTAAACTACTGACATTTTAGAGCACAGATAAAAGCATGATATTATTTAATCAGTGGAAACTTGTATCTCAAAGATGTCAGTAGTCATTATCCATTGAGGGCCCAAACCCAAGTTTAACTTTAAAACTTTGATAGATTGTTGGTCCTCTGGAAGAAAATGAAATCTTCAATCAGAATGACTTCCACCTGCTGGAGAGTATTGCTTCTGAGGCAGCAGAGAAGATCAAAATGAAGGTGCAAATGCTGTCCATTGAAGAAGATTTGTGAGTGATTTTGATTATTATATTAGCCGTTTTATAGTCGTTCTTGCCAAGTTATTTGTTTTGGGTATTTTAAAATTAAAAATCCCTCGGTTGAAAATTTGTAGTGGAATATTAATACAGGTTGACCTTCTATAATCCGGCACCATTGGGACCTGAGGAGTGCCTGATTAATGAAAATGCCGAATTACAGAAGGATCACATTAAGCAATAGCTAACCTCCTCATCATACCTTTAAAATATCATGTAAGTCAGTACAAGTTAGATAATAATGAAGCAGAAATATTAAATGAGTAACAAGTGAAATTTTAATAAAGTAATATACTGTACAGGCACAGATAAAATAAATGGTACAGGTAAATGTACAGGAATTAACTTACACAGAACAGTTGAGCACTTCCGCTTCTAAAGTGAGACTTTTAATGCACCTTCAGGCAAAGTTACATGTTTGCAAGTGTGGGGTTGTCAGGATCATCAACATCTTCATCTTGAAAAATGAGTGAAGCATCAGGAACTGGTGCTGAAACTGGCACAACAAGTTCTTCAAAAACTGTTGATGTTGATGACAGCACATCTGGGTTAGCAGAAGCAGAAGTCAGAGAAAGGTGGTCTTCTATACGCCACATTTCACACGACCGCCAGGCGGCCGGGGATTCGGCGCTGGGCTCTTCCCTCTTCACTCGCAGTTACTGAGGGAATCCTCGTTAGTTTCATTTCCTCCGCTTAGTAATATGCTTAAATTCAGCGGGTCGCCACGTCTGATCTGAGGTCGTAGGCAGAAGAGAACGGAACGCTGGAGGGCAGTACGTGACTGCCGGCATGCGAGAGAGAAGGTTGACCAACCCAGCACACTCCAGCTCCCCCGCCTCTGGCGGGTGAGACAGGCGGGTGCCAGGCAGCTGTGCCTCACGCAAATTATATTAACAAATGCAGGAATCACCTGTCTGTGCTTACAAGAGCATGCCAACACGTGAACAGATCTAGCTCAACCAAAACAATGCACAACAGATTGGTATGGTGGCCCGGGAAATTTGAAATTACAGTTGCGCGGAAAATTTGAAATCAGTGCCGGGTTACAGGTAGTCGGATTAGTGAAGTTCGACTGTATCTATCCTTAATTTTGAATTTTGTGAGACTTGTCTCATTAAATTAGGTATTTCATTGAACCCCATGCAATTACTTCCAAATTATTCACTATGTTTATTATAAATGACGATTGAAATCAGTCCCTCAGCATAGAAATGTAGAGATGTAAATACAGTTTACATGTACGTATACTTTATGGACATTATATCAATCTATGTATAAAAGCTGTCTATTTATAATTACTCTTTTTTATTATTGTGTTGTTATCTTATTAAGATTTTTCTTTGTGTTGCATCAGATCTGGAGTATCAATTATTTCATTCTCCTTTACACTTGTGTTCTGGAAATGACATTAAACAATCTTGAATCTTGTTATAGTTAATTTGTTTTAAGTCTTCAGTGATTGAGCTATGTTGACAACAACCCTATTTCAGTCATTGCAATATGGTTCAAGTAATCTTCTGTTATAAAGTTCTGACCTTCCAGCATGTTCGGTAGCATGACTGTAGTTGTACATCATCTGTTTGCAGTCATCTGTAGACTCAGCAGTCCTGAGTAGTTATAGTTGGGAGCAAAAAAACAGTGGAAACAAAACTAACAGGTAATGCAGAAATCTCAAGTGATGGACTGTCTTGAAGATCTGGGGTGGGAAAGGTGTTGTTGTGACAAGCAGCCTGAAGCAAGTTTATGAAGGTGCCTGATTGAGTACTTCTCTGTTGGCTGACCCATGCTGAGTGTTTCCCAATACAGTTAAAGCAAAATGAAGTGACCAGTGCTGGAAATGGGCTAGAATCAGTTAACATGAGGAAATCTGCAGATGCTGGAAGTTCAAGCAACACACACAAAATGCTGGTGGAACGCAGCAGGTCAGGCAGCATCTATAGGGAGAAGCACTGTCGACGTTTCGGGCCAAGACCCTTCATCAGTCCTGACAAAGGGTCTCGGCCTGAAACGTCAACTGTGCTTCTCCCTATAGATGCTGCCTGACCTGCTGCGCTCCACTAGCATTTTGTGTGTGTAGAATCAGTTAACACCCAAATGGTGACAATTTAATATTAAAGTTTAAAAGAAGCTTGGAAAGTGAGAAATGTAAGGTTTGATGTAAAGAAAAGACATGAAGCTAAAGTAAATTAGAGCAGAAATGGAAATACCATAACTGAAAAGGAGACAGAACTTTTACAGATTTTCCAGAACTAATATTTTTGGGAAAAGCCCAGAAGAAATCTTCACAGGTCATTTTGGCAGACTTTGATGGTCTTTGATTGAGCACTCAAGCTGTGAGTAAGGAAGTCTTAAAAATGTAAAACCTAAGTATATTGCTTCAATATTTCAAGACATTGCATCTGGAAAATGAGGTTCTCCTGAGAGATATGATAGTTCATTAAAATTAGAACTGTGGCTGTCCATCTGGTAATTGTGGCCTATTATCCATCTGAGATAATTTTCATATCCTTTTCTCCATGGAACATTTCTCATACATTTTTATGTATTTGCTACTCTCTGCAGTGGCTAATTCTTTTGTGCACTGTTGAATTTGTTATATCATTTTCCTAAATTGCATTAGTGCTCAGTTCTGTTTCCTGGCCACTTTTTGTCTTTTGATCTAGACTTGAATTGGATTTTTTTTACTATTATTTAAATCCAATTCCATATCCTCAATGATCCCACTCATACCTATTTCCATCAATAGTGTTATTTGCAAAAACTTACCACAGCTTCTAGTATTCTTGAACACCTCACTGTTGCAAGCATCTCCCTTGCCCTCAATGCTTGCATTAGGCATCTCTATTCAATATTTAAACAGTTCAGCTCAATCTATTTGCCATTTTCCAAATGCACTCGCTGTCAATTGGAGCTACAAAATGCTGCTCAGTCCTTGACCATGTCTTGATTGTTTGTATAGTTCTTGGGTTATTGAGAAACAACCGTAACACCTTAAGCTAATTGGCTCAATCCGTTGTGCTCCCAGTTTTTCCAATTCAAATACAAATCTGACTACTGTTGCCACCAAGTGAGTTAACATGCTCAGAGTTTCCTAATCCTTGCTTCAAAGCCCAAACCCAATGTGTCTGATCAGGTCCAAAGTTTAGCAAGTGAAGATGGTGGCATGCAGGGACACAGCAACTGTTCCAGCTCCCGATAATGGTGCTAGCTTTAAACTCTTAGATAGTGTTTTAAAGTTTCTAGTCAGGAATTTCATTTGTCCAAAGTTCCACGAATATAGTGCCACTGAACTCTTATACAAAATTACATTTAATCTTCTGGCAGCAGAATTAATGGCGGTGCTCAACAGAATAGGGATTCTATGGACACCAGACCTGGCAACAGCGACCTGGCTAAGCAACTCGGCTGAGGAAGTGTCAAGCAGGGGCAGTGTGAGAGGAAGCAGAAATGCAGTAAGAGAGCTGGACACTAGTGACTCTGTGAGCTGAGCCAACTGGACCAGCGGAATCATCACTTTTCGTGTCCAACATCCATTTGCTAGATAATAAAATGGACTTGCTGAGACTGAGAATGAACACAGAACGAGATGAGATGCTGCTGCATTCTGGTTTTCATTAAAACGTGCCTAAACAGCAACATGCCTGACTCTGCATTTCTACTTGGTGGGATGACTTTGTTCCACGAAGAAAGGAACTCCTTGTCAGGGACATCCAAAGGAGGTAGAATCTGTGTGTATAATTAAATGCTGGCCATATTACCTGTTCAGGGAGTTTACTGTTCATCACTGCTAATCTACATCTCCCCCCCCACCCCCATGAGTGAATGCCAAGGATGCACTGGGAGAGCTTTACAGTATCTTCAGGTCTCTACAAAACAAGCATCTGAACTGTCCCATCATAATTGCAGGAGACTTCATTCATGTTAACCTGCAAGGCATCTTACCCAAATTTCACCAACACATCACCATGGCCACTAGAGGAACAAACAGACCCGACCATGTTCATACAAACAGTTTTTACAATACACTCTATCCCCGTTATATGTGAGGGATACTTTCCTCGCAGTCGAGGCATAGTATGGAAAACGTATTATGTGAATAATTATTTAAATGGAGAAAATAGGGATGCATTCTGGAGGGCTTCCTAAATATGTTTTATCTGTAATTTATTCACCTGCAACTTGACACTTTCGTCTTCTTCATTGTTATTACCTTCAGTCTGAGTTAAATGCAGAATCTCATCCACAGTTATTTCTTCATCATGAGAATCCAGGAGCACGGGGGTTCCGTGAATGGTAAACTACGAGAGGCTTCACCTTACAGTCTCCTTCAGCATTGGAACACATACGCAGAGTCAGCCTATCCTTTGCTGCCTTGAAACCTAATGCAGTCTTTTCATCCTTACTTATGTAAGTGAGTTTCAGCATACGCTTCCAAAGAAGCCCGGTCTTGTCTGCATTAAGCACCTGCTTAGGAGTGATGCCTTACTCAGCTATCATAACCTGCAACTGCACAGGGTAGCATTTAGCAGATTCATGGTCAGCACTAGCCTGCTCACCAGCTAAGTTGTCAAGCATCTGACAATTAACAAACTTAGAAAACCATCCCCTACTTGCATTAAAGCTAACAATATCACTTAACACTTCCTCATTAGCCTCTGAACAAAGGCGACCATAAATTTCACTGCACTTTTTATTTTCTCTGCGTTTTTCTTTATGTTCCTAATCGTGGACTCACTCAGGCCGAATTAGCGTCCCAGAGCTGTGTTACCTTCACCTGATGTGGCCCTGTTTATAGCTTCCAACTTCTTTTCAAGTGTTAAAGCGGTTCTCTGCCGCTTGGCTGATGCTTAGGAGGCACAGTTAAATATTTCAAGCACAAAACCACTGCACCGTAGGTAATAACAACAAAAGGTTAAGAGCGCAAGATCGCACATCCACACGCTGCCACTACCAATGCGAGACTGGCGGGAGTGAGACTGAGTTGTGTGCACGTGGCTTGTTTTGGTGGGAAGGCGGTGCGTCTCGTCCCACACAATACTGGTCGGCCAACAGCCTTGCAGACTCCACCGCACACGCATGCATAACTGAGTTTTGGACGCATTTAAGGAGAAGTTGGTAGAAATAGGTTTGACGCACAACTGTGAAAACGCACTGTCTGAAGACGCATATAACGGGGATAGGGTGTACTTACAAAGCCATCCCATGCTCTCATTTTGGTCTCTCTGACCACATCTCCATAATGTTATTCCCAGCATTATGCTGAAAATGGAGAAACCAGTCAAGAGGACCATCACTATGTGGCCTAATGAGGCAATCTCTATGCTTCAGGACTGTTTTGAACAGACCAAATGGCAGATGCTCAAGGAGGCCACCACAAACGGAAAAGGCATAGACATTAAGGAATATGTCTCACCTGTCACCAGCTACATCAGTAAGTGTGTAGATGACACTGATACCTCAAGAGCAATTATCTCATGGCCCAACCAGAAGCTCTGACTGTATGCAGAGGTGTGCTCCCTACTAAATGCCTGGGATGCTGCCTTCAAGACCAGTGACAGAACAACTCTAAGAGCTCCAGGAGAAACCTCATCTTGGGCATCAAGAGGGCAAAGACTGCCAACATGCAAAAAATTCAGTAACACCTGTCTGATAATGGTCCCCAGCGTATATGGCTGGGTAGCAAGGGCATTGCTGATTATGCAAGGAAAACCAATGTCAACTTACCCATGATGCCTCCCTCTCTAATGCTCTAAACAACTTCTATACACACTTCGAAGCATGCAACTCGACACTAACCACGAAAACTACTCCATTCCCAGGTAAGCAGCCACTGTTTGTACAGAAACAGAGAAGGACTCTGGAGAGTCAACACCCTTAAGGTGGCTGTGCCAGACAACACCCCTGGCCAAGCACTCAAAGTTTGCACACCAGCTCACTGACATCTTCACGGACATCTTCAACACTTCACTCATCCAGGCTGCTGCCCACGCAAATCAGCTAGCATCATCCCTGTACCAAAGAACTCTACACCTTCAGAACTGAAAAACTACTGCCTGGTGGCACAGATGCCAATAATCATGAAGTGATTTGGATAACTGATAAAGGCACTTATCAGAAAGTTCATTCTTGCCACATTGGACACTCAACAACATAGCATCTGTCATGCACCTGGCTCTGAAAACACTTTTTTAAAAAAAGGACACTTACGTCAGATGGCTATTTCTGGATTTCAGATCGGCATTCAACACTATTGCCCCACAGACCTTGTGAACAAATTCCTACTCGTTCTAAATACACCACTGTTCAACTGGATGTTGGACTTCTTAATGAACTAACCTCAGATAGTCAGGATGCACTGCCATGCTTCCCTTCCCATCATCCTCTAGGACTGTGTGCTGCCTCCATTGGTGTACATTCTGCTCACGTGACTGCACGGCCAAACAACCAAGCAATAACATTATCAAGCTTGCCAATGATAGGTCAACGGTTGGACTCACCACCACCCTACAGCCTAGAGAGGTAGAAGAGCTCCAGGCCTCGTGCCAGGCATGTAATCTCTTCATTAATGTCTTCAAAAGAAAGTAGATGGTTACTGATTTCAGGAGAACTCGCACCTCCGTGTATATCGGCTTCACAACAGTGGAAACTACAAGCAGTTTTAAACTCCTGGGAGTGCATATCACACACAACGTCTCATGGTCCCAGAACACATCCTACACAGTCAAAGAAAGCTCACTAATACCTCTACTTTTGTGGCTGAATAAAGCCAGACTTCACACATCCATACTTGTGTCATTTTACAGACGCGCATTGGAGAGTATTGTGACAAGCTGCATCACTGCTTGGTACAGAAACTACATTGCAGTGGCTAGGAAGGCTGTACAGCGGGTAGTCAAAAATGCCCAGTGCATCACTGGCACCAGCCTACCCACCATCAAGGACATATATACAGAAAGCTGCCGGAAATGGGCCAGAAACATCATGAAGGATCCTACACATCCTGCTCATGGATTCTTTGTTCCACTCTGATCAAGGAGGCGGTTACATAGCATCCACACAAGGACCATCAGAAACAAAAACAGTTATTTTCCCCAAGTAGTAAGACCGATCAACACCTCCACCCACTAACTCCACCACTAATTTATTATTTCCTGTCAGTCACCTTATGTACAGCCTAGCGTCATTTTATCTACACATAGTCAATCTATGTAGATAAGCTATCTTATGTATTTGTATTTGTTGTGTTTTTTAATATTGTGTTCTTTGTCTTTTGTTTGTGCTGCATTGGATCTGGAGTAATAATTATTTTGTTCTCCTTTACTGTAGTTGGGAACATGCTTGAAGCTGTCATTAAGGAAGAAATAGCAAAACATTTAGAAAGGAGTGTTTCCATTAGACAGACGCAGCATGGATTCAGAAAAGGCAGGTCCTGTTTGACAAACTTACTAGAGTTCTTTGAGGACATAATGAGTGCAGTGGTTAGAGGGGAACAGGTGGATGTCGTATACTTGGATTTCCAGAAGGTGTTCGATAAGGTGCCGCACAAGAGACTTATAAATAAGATACGGATGCATGGAGTCGGACGAAGTGTATTGACATGGATAGTGGATTGGTTAACCAATAGAACGCAGAAGGTTGGTATAAATGGGTGTTTCTCCGGTTGGTAGTCAGTGGTGAGTGGGGTGCTGCAGTGGTCAGCGCTGGGCCCACAGCTGTTTACTGTTTACATTGATGATTTAGAAGAGGGGACTGAGTGTAGCATAGCAACATTTGCTGATGACACTAAACTGAGTGGAAAAGCAAATTGTACAGAGGATGTGAAGAGTCTGCAGAGGGATATAAATAGGTTAAGTGAGTGGGCCAAGGTTTGGCAGATGGAATACAACGTTGGTAAATGCGAGATCATCCACTTTGGAAGGAATAATAGAAGAGCAGATTATTATTTAAATGGTGAAAGATTGCAGCATGCTGTTGTGCAGAGGGAGTTGTTCATGAATCGCAAAATGTTGGCTTGTGGGTACAACAGGTTATTAAGAAGGCAAACATTCTGTTTGCCTTCATTGCTAGAGGGATTGAGTTCAAGAGCAGGGAGGTCATGCTGCAACTATACAGGGTTCTGGTGAGGCCGCACCTGGAGTACTGTGTGCAGTTCTGGTCTCCGTACTTGAGGACAGATATACTGGCTTTGGAGGCAGTGCAGAGGAGGTTCATCAGGTTGATTCCAGGGATGAAGGGGTTAACGTATGAGGAGAGATTGAGTCGCCTGGGGGAATATACTCTCTGGAGTTCAGAAGAATGAGAGGGAGACTAGAACTAGGGGACGTTGCCTCAAGATTCAGGGGAGAAGATTTAGGACGGAGATGAGGAGAAACTGTTTTTCCCAGAGAGTGGTGAATCTGTGGAATTCTCTGCCCAGGGAAGCAGTTGAGGCTTCTTCACTAAATATATTTAAGATTCATTTAGATAGGTTTTTACATAGTAAGGGAATTAAGGGTTATTGGGAAAAGGCAGGTAGATGGAGCTGAGTTTATGGACAGTTTATTGAATGACGGGGCAGGCTCGATGGGCCAGATGGGCTACTCCTGCTCCTATTTCTTATGTTCTTATGTTTACACTTTTGTACAGGAAATTACAGTAAACAATCTTGAATCTTGAAACAGTGCCCACTGGACTGATTCCCCTTACATAGATAAATCTTTTCAAGTTCCAAACTACAAACTTATTCAACCCAGATTCTTCTTTATGGATTCATAGGAGCAGCTTTGTAGACTCCCTGTTCATTGATCTCTTAAGCAACATGAAATTACAATCCCCGCCATTACTATGCCATTCACTGTCATGGAAAGTTCTTAATGGAGTTCAACAGATATTTTCATTGATGAATGCTTTTGTGGTAGTGGCTTGTTTGGATGACCATATAATCCATCTTCCCATGTCCTGAAAGCCCAATCCTCACTGTGATTGACAATGTATTGAATGTAAAATTATAAACTCCTTTCTTCAGGTGTTATAGCTATAATAAGTGCTCTTGACTATAGATAAAAGTTTAAAGGTTAGCAGAAATCAAAAATGCATGTTCACCATGATTTGGAATGGAGAGGCAGAACATAGAACTTTCTTTCATTTAAACTTCATCAGAGCCATTCCTTATAATGCCATGATTTAATGGAATACTAGATGAACTGTATGATACCTCAGAGCCCCATTTCTACTACACCTAATACCATTTCCAGCAGTATAATGTGTCTGCAAAGCCAGATTCAGTGGAACCGTACATCATTAGTACAATACCCCAGAGTGGCATATCTTTGTAGAACAGTACTCTGACAAACAGTATCACATGTCAGTGGCACCATGCCTCTGGAATAACACATCTGACTAAAACAAAGTACTCTTATAAACCATAAATGAACAGTGCCAGACTGCAACTGAGAATTATACTGTTTGGTAGGACATGGAATGAAAGTTCTCATTGGGGGATCATAGGTGGAGAGGGTCAGTAACTTTAAATTCCTCAGTGCTAATCATTTCAGAGGATCTGTCCTGGGTCTAGCAAAGCAGTGCCTCTTTTTTTTCTTAGAAGTTTGCAAAGATTCAACAAGTCATCTAAAACTTTCTCAAGCTTCTATAGATCTGTAGTGGAGATTATATTGAATGGTTGTATCATGGCCTGGTATGGAAAAACCAATGCCGTTGAATGGAAAAGCCTACAAAATAGTAGTTGATGTTGCCCAGTCCATGACTGGTAAAGCCATCTTCACCACTGAGCACATCTACTCTGAGTGCTGTTGCAAGAAAGCAGCTTCCATGATCAAGGATCCCCACCTCCCAGGCCACGCTTTCTTCCAGCTGCTGCCAACAGTAAGAAGGTACAGGAGCATCAGGACCTACACCACCAGGTTCAGGAACAGTTATGACTCTTCAGTCACCAGGCTCTTGAACCAATAGGGATAATTTTACTTAACTTCACTCGCCCACCACTGACCTATGCGTGTGTGTATGGACTGACCTGTTCCCACAACCTATGGACTCACTTTCAAGGACTCTTCCTATCATGTTCTCACTATTTGTTGCTTATTTATTTATTATTTATTAATAGAAAAATCTAGACACGCCTGTACCCAGATTGGGCAGTGCTCTGATCAGCGTCTGTTCTCCAGGTTAGGGGCAGCTGAAACTTAAACATGAACTTCCTTCCTCCTTCTTGTTTTATGGGGTTGGCACCCAGCTTAATGGTGCATTACCGCCACCTTCTTCTCCGGAGTGTGGATCAGCGATAGACTTGCATTCTAAATCCCTTCACCCATTTTCTTTCTTTCTCTCTCTCTCTCTCTCTCTCTCTCTCTCTCTCTCTCTCTCTCTCACACACACACACACACACCCCTCCCCCGCCCCCAAATCTACACTTTATCCTTTCTTCTTTGGCCATCCTAGTACCCTATTCCTATTTATCCATCATATCCTATAAAAATTCCCTGTATCCCTTAAGAAAGCTGAAAGTACCCTGACAAGTGTTCTCTCACCCATACCCAGTAACCCTTTTAATGTGAATTCCTGCACCCCCAATTCCCTTAGATTAATTCTCATCTTCTCTCTCTGCATACCATACTTCCTGCAACTCAGAATTACATGCTCTACTGACTCCACTTTCTGACATTCCTCACACAATCCTGTCTGGTGTTTCCCTATCACTTTCAATGTTTTGTTTAGTGCACAGTGCCCCAGCCTTAACCTAGTCCTCACAGTTTCCTCTCTTCTGTATCCACTGCCTACCCTAGTACCTGTAACACTCTTTTGTATTTGATATAAATGCCTCCATTTCCCCTCTCAGTCCCATCTTTCTTGCCACATTTGGATGATTCTTCCCCAGATTATACACGTAGCTTCTGCTTTGCTAATACTAATGTGCAATATTATATTTTCTTTCTTTAATACCATCTTGGACTTCTGGGGATTAATGCTCAGGTGACTCAGTTCCTGCTATGCCATTTTATCTACACTGTCTACAACTTCCTGCCAAAATGCACCACCGCACACTTCTTTGTACACAATTTCATCTGACTGACCTGCCCGTTCAGATATTTTATCCATGTGCTCTTGTAGTCCATTGCTGTCCTCGTTATCTAGCACACATCCAAGCTTTGCACTGTTTGCAAATTTGGTAAAGTTATTAGGTCACTAATATATACCAAAACTGGTACACGACATAACCTTGTCCATCATTATCTACCATATGAAAAATTACAGTTTACATTTTGCTTTGTCTCTTTCTTTCCTTCTGTGTACTTCATGATATTTTAATTCCAAATGCCTTACCAAATGGCATCCATTGTACTCTCCTCATAATTAAATCTGTTCTGTCTCTCCGTACCCGCCCCCTCCACTCTTTAACTAAAGTTCAAAGTAAATTTATTATCAAAGTACATGTCACCTGTGATTCATGATCTTGCAGGCATACCCAATAACTCCATAGAATAATAACCATGACAAGGTCAATGAAAGACTGCACCAACTTGGGCATTCAGCTAGTGTACAAGAGACAACAAGCTATGCAAATACAAAAAGAAAGAAATAATAATAAATAAGTAAGCAATAAATATCGAAAACATGAGATGAAGAGTCCTTGAAAGTGAGTCTGTAGATTGTGGGAACATTTCAGTGATGGGGGAAGTGAAGTTGAGTGAAGGTATCCCCCCTTTGATTCAAGAGCCTGATTGTGGAGGGGTAAAAACTGTTCTTGAACCTGGTGGTGGTCACTTCTGTACCTTCTTCCCAATGCCAGCAGTGAGAAGAGAGCATGCCCTGAGTGTTGGGATCCCTGATGATGGATGCTGCCTTCCTGCGACAATACTTTCTGTAGATGAGCTCAGTGGTGGGGAGAGCTTTACCCTATTCAGCTCTTTGTTCTTGTTGACATTGAGTAAGAGGTTTTTGGGACACTACTCAGCCAGATTTTCAATCTCCTTTTTTATGCTGATTTGTCATCACCTTTGATTCAGCCAATGACAGTGACATCATCAGCAAACTTGAATATGGCATTGGAGCTGTGCTTAGCCACAGAGTTATGAGTGTAAAGGGAATGGAACAGGGAGCTAAGCGTACAGCCTTGTGGTGCACCTGGGCTAATGGAGGTCATGGAGAAGCTGTTGCCAATCTGAACTGACTGTGGTCTGCAAGTGAGGAAATCAACAATCTAATTGCCCAATGAGGTATTGAGGCTAAAGTCTTAAAGCTTGTTGATTAGTTTTGAAGAGATGATAGTATTGAGTGCCGAGCTGTAATTAATAAAGAGCATCCCGATGTATGCATCTTTGCTGTTTGGATGTTCCAGTGTTGAGCGAAGAGCCAATGAGATGGCATCTGCTGTGAACCTGTTGCTCTGATAGGCAAATTGTAATGGTTCCAAGTCACTTCTCAGGCAGGAGTTGATATGTTTCATCACCAACCTCAAAACATTTGATCACTGTGGATGTAAGTGTTGCTGGATGATGGTCATCGAGGCAGATAACCATGTTCTTCTTGGACACTAGTATAAGAGAAGTTTACTTGAAGCAGACAGGTAGCTCAGACTGTCGAAGCAAGAACTTAAAGATCTCAGTGAACGCTCAAGCCATTTGATCAGCACAGATCTTTAGAACTTGGTCAGGTATCTCATCTGGGCCAGATGCTTTTCATGGGTTTACCCTCCTGAATGCTCGCATGTTGGCCTCAGAGACTGAAATCATAGGATTATCAGGGGCTGTGGGAGTATGTGATGGTTCTTCCATGTTTTGATGGTCGAAGTGAGCATAGAAGGCATTGAGCTCATCTGGAAGCAAAGCCCTGCTATTGTTTATGTCACTTGATAAGAGGTGATACCATTCAAGTCCTGCCATAACAGGACTTTTGTGCAGAATTGCCACGTTGCCTGGGAGATGGCTTTCCAGAGATTGTACCTGGACCTCTTGTAACTTTCTTGGTCGTTGGACTTGAATTCCTCTGGTCTGGCCCTCAGTACACTGCAGATCTCATGGTTCATCCGGGATTCTGGTTGGTGAAGACTCTAAATGATTTTGTTGGGACACAATCGTCCACAACTGTTTTAATAAAGTCAGTAATAACCATGGTGTATTCATTCAGAACCACAGATGAGTCCTTGAACACAGCCCAGTCCTACGACCAGCTCTTTGTTGTCCTAATTTCTGGAGTTTTGCTATTTAGCCTCTTCCTGTATGCAAGTAGAGAAGGACAGCCAAGCAATCCAACTTATTGAAATGTGGCCTGGGCATGCAATGATAGACATTCCTTATCTTCGTACAGCAATGGGCAAGTCTGTTGGGACCTCTGGTGCTACAGCTTGTATGCTGATGGCAATTGGGCAGGATTTTCTCAAGCAAACCCAGTTGAAGCCCCCAACTATGATTTGAAATGTGCCGGGATGGACTGTTCCTTGTTTGGAGATGGCATTGTGCAGTGTCATCCAAGGCATAATTTTTCCCCTGGAGCTATTTCATCTTGCTTTTCAGAACTAGCTAGAGAGGCTGTTGGAATGCTTTGCTTACTTGAATGCTCTTGCCATTGTGTTATCGTGTGTCCTGCAACATCATAAGCAGTGTCACATTTATATATGTAGAACACACTACTAATAATCTTGGTGTTGAGATGATGACAAATTCTGTGCAGAATTTGTATTTTCCCAATGCATTGCTCTGTGTGCCAGCATAGTTATGCATAGCTTAATTCTTTTGTAAGCAACCATTTAGATATATTAATGATTTTAAACCACTCCGGATAGAACAGAACAGAAACAGAACCGCATTCAAGGCTAAGGTATCTATTTGGCAGGAGGAAAGTAAACAAAATTTATGATGTTGTAATAGGTCATTGAACTGAAATATCCATCAATCACTGCTGGAATGTGGTTTTGATTAAAAGGCACGATCAGATGTGATTATTTTCATCCACTGAAATTGGAGGGTGAAGTGAGGAAATGGTCAGATGAACTATTCATCCTAAGGCGATTGAAAATCTAGCAGCTGTACTCCCCAAAATGACAAGGAGAGCATTTGAACATCACTGACTGGAGCCCTAATAAGAAATGATTTCAGGTAGATGTTTCAGGTAGATTCAGCGAATGTTATGCAATTTAACAAAGACTTACAGAATTGTTTAGACTTCTGTTTTTACTCTGGCTTCATCAGAATTTCTCTGTACAGTATAGTAACTTATTATAAAACCTTTTCTCCTTGGAGCGGCAGAGGATGAGAGGTGACCTGATAGAGGTGTATCAGATGATGAGAGGCATTGATTGTGTGGATAGTCAGAGGCTTTCTCCCAGGGCTGAAATGGCTAACATGAGAGGGAACAATTTTAAGGTGCTTGGAAGTAGGTACAGAGGTAAGCTTTTACGCAGAGAGTGGTGAGTGCGTGGAATGGACTGCCGGTGACAGTGGTGGAGGCAGATACAATAGAGTCTTTTAAGAGACTCCTGGGTAAGTACATGGAGCTTAAAAAAATAGAGGGCTATGGGTAACCCTAGGTAGTTTCTAAAGTAAATACATGTTCGGCACAGTATTGTGGACCGAAGGGCCTGTATTGTACTGTAGGTTTTCTATGTTTCTATAAGATTGAACTTGAACTTAGTATAGTTGTGTTTTGTATAGCATAATAATTAATTTATACCCATATTTTGTTCACAGTACTTTCACACTGGATTTGTTAAATGTTTGTCTTTTAGATGTTCGATGGCAAGTCTGGCAGGGTTAGGGTATCCTGGCCAATTGGAAAAAAGAGGCATACATTAGTCATAGGCAGCTGGAATCAAGCAAATCTCTTTAGGATGCAGAAGTACACTTAAATCAGAAGGGCAGAAAAGCAAATATGAGGTATGCTCAACAGATAAGGTAAAGGAGAATCTTAGAAGATTCTGTTGTTATATAAGGAAATTAAAGAGTAACTAGGGAGAAAGTAAATTCACTTCAGGGTCATTATGTGGAGCCATTGAGTGGTGGCTGAGCTTTTACGTGAACACTTCTTGTTTGCATTTACTGTTAAAAAGATGATGGAAGCTAGGGAATTATGGAGGAAAACAATAATGTCCTGAAACTTATCAACAATCTGAAAGAGAAGGAGTTAGAGGTCTTGAGGTAGAAAAGGATGGATAAATCTCTGGGCCTGGCCAAGTATATAATAGGACATTGCAGGAAGCAAGGGAAGAAATTGCTGGGGCCCTGGCAGAGATTTTTGTGTCTTCCTTAGCTGGATGACTAGAGGATGGCTAATGTTAGACCTTTAATTAATGTGGCCTGTACAGACAAACCAGGGAACTACAGGCCAGTGAGCCTAACATCTGTGCTGGAAAGTTACTGAAGGGGCTTCTGAGAGACAAGAACTATCTGCATTTGGAAAGGCAAGGATGGAAGAGGGATACTCAGTGTGGCTTTGTGCATGAGAAACTATGTATCACAAATTTGATTGGAGTCTTTTGAAAAGATGAACAAGAGGATAGAAGAGGGTAGGGTAGTAGATGTTGCCATGCTTCCCCGTGTGCTGTTAAGCCTTTTGATAAGATCCCAAATGGTAGGCTTGTCCAGAAGATTGGATCACATGGAATCCAAGGTGGGCTAGCCAAGTGGATGTAAAATTGGCTTGGTGGAAGGAGTCAGAGGGTGGGGGTGGAGGAATGATTTCAGGTTAGAGATGTGTAACCAGTGGTGTGCCACAGAGATCGGTGCTAGGTCCCCAATTGTTTGTCATATATATTAACAGTCTGGATAATTATATCGGTGATATGATTAGTAAATTTGTGGATGACATTAAAATTTATGGTGTATTAGACAATGCGAATTATTGTCCAGATCTATAACAGGATCTAGATCAAATGGGAAAGTGAGCAAAAGAACGGCAGATGTAACATAACTTGGACATGTGCACTGATACATTTTGGGAACCTTAACTAGGGCAGCACACACCCAGCGAAAGGTAGAATCCTGGTGAGTGTTGTACAACAGAGAGACCTAGGGGTGCAAATCCATAGTTCCGTGAAAGTGCTGGCACAAGTGGATGAGGTCATGAATGGTGGCACACTTGCTTTTTTCAATGAGCATAATAATAGGGTTGTCATGTTAAAGCTGTACTAGATGTTGGTGAGATGATGTTAGGAATGCTGTGTGCAGTTCAGGTCACCACGTTATAGGAAGGACACGGTAAAGTTAGGGAAGATGCAGAAAAGATTCACAAAAATGTTGCTAGGACTAGAGGGCATGAGTTATAACTGGAAACTGGATAGGCAGGAAATATTTTCCATAGAGCAAAGGGGGTTGAGGGCTGAGCTTTATAAAATGATGAGAAGCCTAGTGATAGTCTTTTTCCCAGAATAGAGGAGTCCAAAAAGGTGAGACAGGAATGATTTAAAGGGACCTGCAGATGGTGGTGGAAATTCGGCCCTGATGGAATGAGCTACCAAAGGAAGTGTTAGAGTCACATATAATTATAGCGTTAAAATAAATTTGGACAACTTCATGGATAGGAAAGATTTGAAGGGATGTAGCAAATAATACAGGCAAATAAGGTTAGCAAAGATAGTCAAGTTGTCTAAAGGGCCTGTTCAGATGTTGTATGACTCTGCTGAGTATAAACTTTGTCTTAAATATACAAAGTTTTTTTCTATACAATTTGCATTTGTCTATTTTAAGACAAATTTAACTTTGTACTGAATAGCATTTAGGAGACTTGCATAAAACCCATTGATAGTTTATCTTGATGATGCCTTCCAAATGATTAATTGCAAGTGTTTATCTTCAATTATAGAGTGCCTTTCACTTTCTTAAATTAAGATAGTTATTCTCAATTATTTGCTTCCAAAGTTTAAAATGCTTGTGAAAAGCTCTGGGAAAATAAAATAGTATTGTATTGATATAGAACCTCTACTAATGGTTCAAAGCTCTAGAAGGGCTTGGCAGTTAAATAGCTCTCAGCCTTCATTTGGCAATTGAACTTATTAATCACAATTTTCCCCCAGTGCTAATGATCTAATAATGAAAGTGGACGCTCTGTTGTCATCCAAATCCAAAGGAGAGGCAAGGGTTGACCTCCAATTCTTTGAAGAAAGATTGAGGTAAGCAGCAGCTGGACAATTTAAAATGCTGTATCTAATATTTCACTCAGCTAGATGTCAATTGTGATTTTATTTTTTATAAAATTCTTTCTAATGATTGAATCAAAACTTTGACCATTATCTCTTACTAGTGCAATTAAATTACGGCCAAAAGAAGATCAGGTTTACTTTGAAGTAGTGGCCATAACTGACCCTGTGACCAGAGATGCTCAGCGACTTGCCCCTTTCCTGTTGGTGAGTGGTGTTGGTAAAGCTGCTTTGAAGTTATTCCCCATCTTTTCTACTGTGTCCTTCTGTATTCATCACCTAGTCTTTTCCTTCCTTTGCAGAAATTATTGTCATTAGAAATTTCTATGGATTAATGTTTAATTTAAAAGAAAAGTCATTTGAGAATACTCAGCCCATTGGCTTTAACAGTATCTGTTCACCAGAGAACAGAGAACAGTTGGGAATTTTGCAGTAGGAGTCAAGGGGAGTATGGCTTGGGGCAAGGAATAGAAGAAATGAGCATATACATTAATGTCAACTTTTTTGTGTCTGTTTGCAGTCAGTTGATCCACCTTCAATGAATCACTTCTTGTTTAGTAGCTAATGTGTTTAAGAAAATATCGATTCTGCACTGTTGAAGTCATTGTAAGGTGGCAATCATAAGATTAGTATAATTCTGAAGTATGTGACTCATGAAGTATGAGACTACAGTTGCTGAACCTTGATTGTGCTTGGTCATTCTACAACTAGAGACCCATGTTCATTTCTGCTCATTGAGGCGTGAAGAAAGCAGCTGTTAGAGTCAATATCTAGTGCTGGAAATGTAAACTATATAGACAGCTCAAGGCACATCTTTGAGGGGAATTTTTTTTAAAAAGTAAGTATATTTAAAGACATAAATCCAGAGCACCATTTCAAATTGAACAACTTGATACAAGGAAACTTGGGTTTAATGTAGATGCTAGATTTTGATGCTAGGTTTGTTCAACAGTTGGTGAGAAGCATGATGGAGGTTAAAGCAATGGAATGAAAGTATAGTTTGATGAAAGTATAGATTTCTCCAAAATGATGATTGAGATGGAATAAGTGACACCTCACATTTGTCCTTTTGTAAATGCAAAATCAATCTTGGTCAAATAAAATTACTGATATGAAATGTTAATCTTCTTCACAATATGAATTTAATTTGCCGGTCTACTTCAAAGGTGTATTTCATTAACCTTGCTAGTTATGCTGTAAAGCCATAAATGTTGGCAACATAGAAGACTGTGGTTGAGCCCACTGCTCCCTTCTGCTCTTAACTAATGCTATTTCAGAGATAGCTTCATTATTCAACATTCACCATTGTTCTGCATCTTCCTCTTTTTCATATGTTAGTCCAACTAAGCATAAAATGTCTTCAATTTTCAGGTTTTAAATCAAATGATCAACATGAACCTTCGAGTGTTTATGAACTGTCAAGCAAAACTTTCTGAAATGCCTCTGAAAAGGTAAAAATTCTATCTGCATCAGCTAAAGCAGCTTTTTTTGACTGAGGGATATGCTGATTAAAGTGGGAAAACTGCAAGTATGAAGTTTCTATATATTTGCATTTTTCTAAGCTGAAGAATTAATGTAAAGTAAAGATTTTACCTCTAGTCGTACTGTAAGAGTACGTAACATCATTACGAGTGAATACTGTAGACAATGTAATTGAAGTATTATGTTGCTATTCTGATGAAAGAATGATCTTTGATGAAGAACAAGGTTGAAGAGATTATTTAGCAGGACTTTTATGCATTTTCTCAGCAGTGATGTGGTCTTTTTGATGCACTTAACTATTTTCTTTTGCATCAGTTATGATTTAAGTTGGAAGGACTTTATTTTGATTTTCATTAAAAGTGTATGAGTCCCCTTTACTGCTTTAACATAAAAATAGTTATTCTTGATCTCCGCTGGTATTCAACTCTGGATTAATGCTGGATCTACGTTTATGAGCAAGTAATTATGTAAAATGTATATTAAATATATGGTACATAATACTGCAAACAGAATGTGCTGAAAGGGCTAATTATCCTTAATAACCTTGGTTTCTGATTCACTCATGGATCTTGATACTGATGAAAAAAGCACCAGCCCACACTGGGATTTCCTCCATCTGTTCAAAAAAACAGTTTGAGAAAAAAAAAACTTTATCACATTTCAGCAGGCATAAAAATGTACATGAGAATGTATGAATTTGGATCTAGTGTAGGGCACTCAGCCCATCAAGCGCACTCTGCAATTTAATAGAATCCTGGTTATCTGGCAGCAACTCCTGGAAGCTCTGCTTATAGATTCTAAGGGGAATCAAAATGCATTTTGTAGCTTTAAGCAAATTATGATAAATGCTTGTGATTGTTCCTTGTACAAAAAAACAATTAACAACGGTTGTGCGTAGACCAGCATACAAATGAAAATATGAAATATAATAATAAATGTTTATATCAAATGGATTTTTTCAATAAATTTGATTCATCATGTTCTCTTTGTAAAAAAAACCTAGTTCTTCAAAAGACTTTTGGAATTGTATTCAGAGACACAAACCATTTAACTTTGATAATTTCAATGTTGGCAAGGAGTCAAAAATATCTAATTAATAATATGGCAATATTACTTCCAAAATATTTTCAAGAAGTATTAGTATTTTATTTGATGGCATTATGAATAATTTGTAGGCCATAATTGGTTTATCAGATTAATGTCAAGATAATTTCCATCATTTGCAAGTTGAAATAAAAAAAAAGACATTTGTCAGAATAAAGTATTAGGGCCCATTCTAAATGCAAATAGGAGGCTAATTCTGTTTAAGATTCCTTTTCCAAAACAGTATTGAGTTTGCTCTATTACTGTTTTTCCAGATGCTTGCTTTCTAACCTAACAATCCTCAAAGGATATGTTTTAGTCTGCTTCTGGAAAGATAAGTCTTAACATCTTGTCTTATTACGAAGACAAACAGAAAAAAGTTGCCTCACCTGAACCCTTCCTTAAGATTGAAGGTCATCTGTAGTAAAAAATGAAAACAGTTTTCTAACTTACTGTCCAGTGTTTTGCACTAGAATGTGGGCTGGACTCGGTATGGGCTTCTAATTTATGCACAATCTAGTTTCTAGGTTAGGATATTTCTTTACAATATACCAAACATTTAAAAAGGTTGCAATTGGTAATAGTTAATATTTGTTTTTGATGGATTCATTTGTAGCCAGTTTTAATTTTTATTCTGTAAACCTGCTTTAATTACTGGAATGTATCTATAGTTCGTTGTTTACTGTCTCTGATAATGGCAAAATATTTCCAAAAATGTGAACTTTTCCTTGAAATTAAATTGGTGCCAGATTGTAGTACTTTGACTGGTGATTGCACACCCTAGTATGACTTGCCATTGCGAAGATGCAGTGAAAGTCGGGTTAATACGGTGCATTGGAAAAATAGTACATTATGTGGTGGCAGTGCAGGAATGTCTCCCGAGTGGGAATGATGAAGTTCAATCAAAGATAGGAAGGGTTGGGTTCAATGTTGTTCAAGAAGGGCATGGATCAAGGTGGGTGTTAACTGCAGGGAATGGACAGAAGGAGGTGTGGTGCTGCCCTGGTAAACCGACAGAGGTTGGGGTAGTGTCTGGATTTAGAAGGTAGAGTAGTGGTCACCAACCTTTTTAAGCCCAAGATCCCCTACCTTGGCCTTAGTGAAAGGCAAAATCGACCTACTAAATCAGTTAGTCACACACATGCGCACCGGGCAGAAAAGACCAGAAGTAAAACCCCGCAACCTGGAAGTAGAAATAATGTATGTATACCAGGGGTCACCGCCCTTTATTGCACCGCGGACTGGTTAATATTGACAATATTCTTACAGACTGGCCGACAGGGGCGGGGGGGGGGGGGGGGGTGTTAAACACGACCAGAATACAGCGATACTCAAAGCAGGTTCCTTACGTCCAGTCTATTCCGCAATTTAGTTTACGTGGCTCTCAGCACTTAGCTTCTGTCCCGCTTGCCCATGTTTTTTCCATTGAAAAAACTTAATGGGTTTGTCTTTAAGTGCAGGGTGCTTGGACTCAAGGTACCGAAGCAGTTTTGAGGGCTTCATTGCCTCATTAGACAGCCTCTGGGCCCGAACTCCAGCCTCCTGCTCGCCCGGCACCAGACACCTTGGCCAGGTGCAGCTGGTCGTGGTTGGGGTGAGAGGACAAGGTAAGGGCCGGAGGCCCCGTGCCGGGGCAACGGCAGTCACAGTCTGGAGAGAACGACCGACCAAGTGAGGAGTGCGACAGGGCGCGTGCCCGCCCTCCTTGTAGGTACGTAGGATCTATTGGCCGACAAAAGTTTAGCTCGACGGATGACTTTCAGTAGATCACAGCGAGGTAGCTGCTCTGCTACTTACGAAACCCTGAGCCCCCAAATTAGGTCGTCTGCGAATATTTTAGCACCGGGTTCCTCACGAACATTTGGTGTGCTAACCAGGTTTAGAGGCAGCGCCCATCTATCCGCGCTCCAGGCCAGTAACAACGGCACTTCTCGCTGGCCGCATGAGGTGGCTGGTTACCGGAGGTCAACCAGTGATCCCTGGCGCGAGGGTGTCACTGCGTTTAGGCAACTGATGACCTCACGCGCGTTCAAGTTCAACAGTGGGCGTGACAAGGAATAAGGAAAGGTGCAGCTGACTTGTATCGTTTCATATGGCCAAATCATATCATTTCCACTGAAGTACACAGTGTAGTGCGTGGCGGGGGAGCTACACGCATGCGCACTGGGCAGAAAGAGCGGAACTAAAACCCCGCAACCCGGAAACAATCTCTCAACAGTATTTGTGTATTTATTTTTCATTTTTTTGGGGATCTACTGGGAAGGTCTCAAAGATCGATGGGTTGGCAACCACTAAGGTAGAGGGTTTTAGGCAAAGCTACAGAATGGGGGTCGTTATAGAGCATGCTTTTCGGCCCATCGCGTCCATGCTGAAACCATTTAAACTGCCTACTCCCATCGACCTGCACCAGGGCCATATACCTCCATAGCCCTACTATCCATGAACCTGTCCAAGCCTCTGTTAAATGTTGAAATCGAGCTTGCATGCTCTACTTGCGCTGGCAGCTGATTCCGCACTCTTATGACCCTCTGAGTGAAGAATTTCCCCCCATGTTCCCCTTAAACTTTTTACCTTCCACCTTTAAGCCATGACCTTTGGTTGTAGACCCACCCAACCTAAGTGGAAAAAGCTTGCTTGCATATACCCTATCTATATCCCTCATAATTTTGTATACTTCCATCAAATCTCCTCTCAATCTTTTACATTCTAAAGAGTACAGTCCTGACCTATTCAATTTTTCCTTATAAGTCAGGTCCTCCAAACCTGGCAACATCCTTGTAAATTTTCTCTGTACTCTTTCAAACCTGTTTACATCTTTCCTATAAGTAGGACACCAAAACTGCACACAATACTCCAAATTAGGCGTCACCAATGTCTTAAACAATTTCAACATAGCATCCCATCTTCTATTCTCAGTACATTGATTTATGAAGGCCAAAAGCTTTCTTTACGACCTTATTATGATACTTTTAAAGTAACACTGAAGCATGCCTCACAAGGGCGACCAAGGCCTGCTTCTGTACACATAGATAGTAAGAAGGCACTGTTGGATGTGAAACCATAGGTGGAAGTTCCAAAAAGGCTTCTATTTGCACATTAACTACAGTCGTATGTAATCAAGGTCCTGTGTGCATTAATCATCAAGCATATAGAAAACACAGATGGAAACGTGCATCTTACATTTTATTTTTTTGTTGAAATTGAATCATGGAGCTCACAAAAATGTGACACCAAGCAATCTGGTTTCTAAATGCTGCTGTTTGTCATTCACCATTGCATTAGATTTAGTGGTGCACGATACTTGGTTGCAAATGGCAAATAAATTTATAAGCTTTGATTTAAGATATTTTTGCCTTGAAATTTAACACCAGTCAGCTGATGTGCTGCATGTACTCTGCTTCTGAAATTTACTTTTGTTCTAGTCAGTGAACCAGAGAGAATGTGCTGCTACTGTAAATGATATGCTTTCAGAAAGGGAGCGAAATACTAGGTCATCAGCTTACATTTTGTAAGAAATACGTGGAGATAGAATTCAGTGACCTTAAAGAAATATCTCCTCTTTATTTTGCAGCATTTACCGCTATGTTCTGGAACCCGAAATAACATTCAAAGCAGATGGCACTTTTGCACCTGGCCCAGTTGCCAAATTCTTGGATATGCCTCAATCTCCTCTCTTCACACTTAACATCAACACTCCTGAGAGCTGGATGGTAGAATCAGTACACACCTCGTATGATCTTGACAATATTTATTTGGAAGAGGTACGTCCAGATGAGCTATTTCCATCTATGAGTATGATCAATTATATGGGTGTGGGGTATAGTCGCTGTCATCATTTCCACAATCCTGATTGAGAAGTTATAGAACCTGGGCCTCTGTACATCCCTCTGCAGTTCCTAACCGGTAGATCACAATCTGTGTGGATTGTTGATAATATTTCCTCCTCATTAATGATCAATACAGGTGCACCTCAGGGTGTGTGCTTAGCCCACTGCTCTACTCTCTATACCCATGACTATGTGGCTAGGAATAGCTCAAATACCATCTATAAATTTGCTGATGCTACAACCATTGTTGGTAGAATCCCAGATGGAGACGAGAGGGCGTACAGGAGCAAGATATGCCAACTAGTGGAATGGTGTCACAGCAACAACCTTGCACTCAATGTCAGTAAGACAAAAGAGCTGATTGTGGACTTCAGGAAGGGTAAGACGAGGGAACACACAACAATCCTCATAGAGGGATCAGAAGTGGAGAGAGCGAGCAATTTCAAGTTCCTGGGTGTCAAGATCTCTAAGGACCTAACCTGGTCCCAACATAACATAGTCAGAGGCTCTTTCCCAGGGCTGAAATAGCTAACATGAGAGGGCACAGTTTTAAGGTGCTTGGAAGTATGTACAGAGGAGACGTCAGGAGTAAGTTTTTTTACACAGAGTGGTGAGTGTGTGGAACGGGCTGCCAGTGACAGAGGTGGACGCAGATATAAAGGGTCTTTTAAGAGACTCTTGGATAGGAGCTTAGAAAAATAGAGGGCTATGTGTAATCATAAGTAATTTCTAAAGTAAGTACACGTTTGGCACAGATTTGACAATAGACAATAGATGCAGAAGTAGACCACTCGACCCTTCGAGCCTGCACCACCATTCTGAGATCATGGCTGATCATCTACTATCAATACCCGGTTCCTGCCTTGTCCCCATATCCCTTGATTCCCCTATCCATAAGATACCTATCTAGCTCCTTCTTGAAAGCATCCAGAGAACTGGCCTCCACTGCCTTCCGAGGCAGTGCATTCCACACCCCCACAACTCTCTGGGAGAATAAGTTTTTCCCTAACTCTGTCCTAAATGACCTACCCCTTATTCTCAAACCATGTCCTCTGGTACTGGACTCTCCCAGCATTTGGAACATATTTCCTGCCTCTATCTTGTCCAATCCCTTAATAATCTTATATGTTGCAATCAGATCCCCTCTCAATCTCCTTAATTCCAGCGTGTACAAGCCCAGTCTCTCTAACCTCTCTGCGTAAGACAGTCCTGACATCCCAGGAATTAACCTTGTGAATCTACGCTGCACTTCCTCTACAGCCAGGATATCCTTCCTTAACCCTGGAGACCAAAACTGTACACAGTACTCCAGGTGTGGTCTCACCAGGGCTCTGTACAAATGCAAGAGGATTTCCTTGCTCTTATACTCAATTCCCTTTGTAATAAAGGCCAACATTCCATTAGCCTTCTTCACTGCCTGCTGCACTTGCTCATTCACCTTCAGTGACTGATGAACAAGGACTCCTAGATCTCTTTGTATTTCTCCCTTACCTAACTCTACACCGTTCAGATAATAATCTGCCTTCCTGTTCTTACTCCCAAAGTGGATAACCCATTTGAGGGCTGAAGGGCTGGTATTGTGCTGTAGGTTTTCTATGTGTCTATATCGATGCAGTTAATAAAAAGGCAAGGCAGCGACTATACTTCATTAGGTGTTTGAAGAGATTTGGTATGTCAAAAATTATAGGTGTACCGTGGAGAGCATTCTGACAGGCTACATCACTGCTTGGTATTGGGGGGGAAGGGGGTGGGGTGGCTACTGCACAGGACCGAAAGAAGCTGCAGAGGGTTGTAAATTTATTTGGCTTCATCCTGTGTACTAGCCTACAAAATACCCAGGACATCTTCAAGGAGCTATGTCTCAGAAAGGCAGCGTTCATTATTAAGGACCTCCAGCACTCAGGGCATGCCCTTTTCTCATTATTACCATTAGTTAGGAGGTACTGACACACTCAGGCACACACTCAGCGATTCAGGAACAGTTTCTTCCCCTCTGCCATCTGATTCCTAAATGGACATTGAACCTGTGAACACTAACTCACTTTTTTAATATGCATTATTTTTGTATTTTGCACGAGTTTTAATCTATTCAATATAGGTATACTGTAATTGATTTACTTATTTATTATTATTTTTTCTTCTATATTATGTATTGCATTGAACTACTGCTGCTAAGTTAACAAATTTAATGACACCTGCCGGTGATAATAAACCTGATCCTGATTCTGAAATAAAGAAGGCAACTGACACTGGTGCAGGATTATTTTGAAAAGAACGTAGAGAAGTGGATACCTATGTATTTGTTTTCTCTTAAAAAAAAAATCTTTTATCTGGTGTGAACAAAGTTGTGCTAAAAATATCAGAACCAGGTTTAATATCACTGGCCAATGTCCTCAAATTTGTTAACTTAGCAGCAGCAGTTCAATGCAATACATGATGAATATAGAAAAATAAATAAATTACAGTATGTTAAATAGTTAAATTAAAAGTAGTATTACAAAAATACAAACCCCATTTCCAGAAAAGTTGGGATATTTTCCAAAATGCAATAAAAACAAAAATCTGTGATATGTTAATTCACATGAACCTTTATTTAACTGACAAAAGTAGAAAGAAAAGATTTTCAATAGCTTTACTGACCAACTTAATTGTATTTTGTAAATATACACAAATTTAGAGTTTGATGGCTGCAACACACTCAACAAAAGTTGGGACAGAGGCATGTTTACCATTGTGTTATATCACCTTTCCTTTTAATAACACTTTTTAATCGTTTTGGAACTGAGGATACTAATTGTAGTAGATTTGCAATTGGAAATTTTGTCCATTCTTGCTTGATATAAGACTTCAACTGCTCAACAATCCGTAGTCTCCGTTGTCTGATTCTCCTCTTCATGATGCGCCGTACATTTTCAATACGAGATAGATCTGGACTGGCAGCAGGCCAGTCAAGCACACGCACTCTGTGTCTACAAAGCCACGCTTTTGTAGCCCATGCGGAATGTGGTCTCATTGTCCTGCTGAAATAAGCATGGACGTTCCGGGAAGGGACGTCGCCTTGATGGCAACATATGTCTCTCTAAAATCCTAATATATGCCTCAGAGTCAATGGTACCTTCACATACATGCAACTCACCCATGCCGTGGGCACTGATGCACCCCCATACCATCACAGATGCTGGCTTTTGCACCTTTCGCTGATAACAATCAGGATGGTCGTTTTCATCTTTGGCACGGAGAACTCGACGCCCGTTTTTTCCTAAAACTAGCTGAAATGTGGACTTATCTGACCACAGCACACGGTTCCACAGTCTTTCGGTCCATCTTAGATGAGCTTGGGCCCATAGACCTCGCCGGTGTTTCTGCATAGAGTTGATGTATGGCTTCCTCCTTGCGTAATACAGTTTCAAGTTGCATTTCTAGATGCAGCGACGGACTGTGTTAAGTGACAATGGTTTTCCGAAATACTCCCGAGCCCAGGTGGCTATAATTGTCACAGTAGCATGACAGTTTCTTAGGCAGTGCCGCCTGAGGGCCTGAAGATCACGCACATTCAACAGTGGTTTCTGACCTTGCCCTTTACGCACTGAGATGTCTCTGAATTCTCTGAATCTTTTCACAATATTATGTACTGTAGATGTTGAAAGACCTAAATTCTCTGCAATCTTGTGTTGGGAAATGTTCCTTTTGAACTGACTAACAATTCTCTCACGAGTTTTGGCACAAAGGGGTGAGCCACAACCCATCCTTGCTTGCAAAGACTGAGCCTTTAATGGACGCTACGTTTATACCCAGTCATGATTCCTCACCTACTATCAATTAGCCTGCTTAATGTGGAGTCTTCCAAACCAGTGTTACTTGAATATTCTGTGCACTTTTCAATCTTATTTTAACTCTGTCCCAACTTTTGTTGAGTGTGTTGCAGCCATCAAATTCTAAATTTGTGTATATTTACAAAATACAATTAAGTTGGTCAGTAAGACTATTGAAAATCTTTTCTTTGTACTTTTGTCAGTTAAATAAAGGTTCATGTGAATTAACATATCACAGATTTTTGCTTTTATTGCATTTTGGAAAATATCCCAACTTTTCTGGAAATGGGGTTTGTAGAAATAATTAAAACAGTCAGGCAGTGTTCATGGGTTCAATATCCATTTAGGAATTGGATGGCAGAGGGGAAGAAGCTGATCCTGAATCGCTGATTGTGTGCCTTCAGGGTTCTGTATCTCCTTCCTGATAGTAACAGTGAAGAAGGGAGCATGTCCTGAGTGATGAGGGTCCTTAATAAATGACGCTGCCTTTCTTGAGGTACCACTCCTTGAAGATGTCTTGGATACTATGGAGGTTAATGCCCATGATGGAGCTGACTAATTTTACAACTTTCCATAGCTTCTTTCAATCCTGTGCAGTTGCTCTCCACTGTACTTCTGTAGAAGTTTTCAAGTGTTTTATTGATCATGATTACTGGTAGGAACTCTGCATTCAATTTGGGGTTCAATATCTTACATGATGCCAATTCTAGGAGATGATACTTAATAGATTTATTTGATGATTGAGAGACTTTAGTCATGTTGCAGGATGAAAGAAATGAGCATAGTCTGCTATGGAGCAGAGGCTGTGAAGGGATAAACTTACAGAAATGCTGAAATTGGAGGGTTCTGGTTGAGAAACTAAAGATAAACTGTTTTCATTGATGAGTGAGTTTATAACCAGAAGGCATGAATCTCGGGTAGTCAACAAAATAACAAAGGCTGGGATGAGAATTAATTGCACACTAGATTGCTATCATCTGGAAAACACTACTTGAAAAGGTGGAAGTGAATTCAACCGTGACTTCCAAAAGGAAATTAGATGTATACTCCAAAGGAAAAAACAAAATACAGGTTGTGGAGAAAGAGAAAAATAGAGCTAATTGGACACTTCTTCATTAGAAGTGGCACAGATCTGAGTTATGGCTTTTCCTCTGCACTATCCATAGTTGAACTAGCTTTTCTAGTCACCAGGAAGTTGCACAGGAACTCTACTGCAGTCAATGGGGTATGCTGCAATGGTGTGGAGACTGAAACTAATGATTGTTTTGGTTGTAGTCCACTCCATCAAGCTTCAACTGTGACTAGGGCCCATGTTGGATACAGCATTGGACATTTTCATTGTCTTGCTTTGTTCTTTTTCCCCAAGGTGTATCTGAGAGTTTGGTTAGGAGGTGGAGGTGGGGAACAGAATTGCCTTGGATTGCATCTGGTAGAAAAAGAGAGGGCTAGCAGTGGGATGCAGAGATCAGCAGGTTGTGTGGAATGAGAAAGTTAGGAGAAAGGACAGACGTATTGTTGTTGTTGAGCAGTGCATTAGGATCAGCTGGGAGTTTCAAGGGTAGCAGGTTTTATTAAGCCCGAGATTGAGCAGAGGGATATGGCTTCAGAAGCAGGGAAAAGGTACCTTGAGTCTGGCAGTTTGCAGGTTGCAGTGGAAGGTGTTTGGAGCTCAGGGCCCAAGTATATATCTGGGATTATTTGAGCTAGTTGTTTTTTTTGTGGTGAAAGGTATTTAATTTGTTGTGTTATGTACTTAGCCTCAATGTTGCAAGAAATGGTTTGTGTTGTCCTGGCACTGCCCAACAACTGGGAAGTGTGGTGAAACTCCCTGGAGTACTGAATTAGGAATGACATCTTCCAATTTGTTCCTAATGCTGTAATTCTTTTGGGGTGGCAAAAGCAAATTGTACCAGGGTTTTCAGTTGCAAGAAAAAAGTTTTTGAACCCTTTGCATTTACCTGGTTTTCTACATTAATTACTCATAAAATGTTGTCCGACCTTCATCTAAGACAAATGCAAGCTGCCTAAAGTAATAACACACAAACAGTTGTACTTCTTATGTCTTTATTGAACACAATGTTTAATCATTCACAAACCAGGCAAAAGTATGTGAACCCTTGTATTTAATAACTGGTAGAACCTCCCTTAGCAGCAATAACCTCCACCAAATGTTTCCTGTAGCTGCTGATCAAACTTGCACAATGGTGAGGAGGAATTTTGACCCATACCTTTGTACAAAACTGTTTCAGTTCATCAATATTTCTGGAATTCCTTGCAGGAATATCCCTCTTCACAACGTGCCATAGCATCTCGATTGGCTTAAGGTCTGGACTCTGACTTGGCCATTCCAAAACACAAATTTTCTTCTTTTTAAACCATTCTCTTGTTGAATTGCTGTTGAGTTTCAGATCATTGTCTTACTGTCCGGGCCCGAAGGGTGCAAAGCAGCCCCAAACCGCAATACTCCTTTCACAGTTGGGATGAGATTTTGGTGTTGGTGTGCAGTGCCCGTTTTCCTCCAAACAAAGCAGTGTGCATTTCTGCCAAAAAGTTCAACTTCTGTCTCATCTGTCCACAGAATATTGTCCCAGAAGCTTTGTGGAGCATCCAGGCGGTCTTTTGCAAACTGGAGATGTGCAGCAATATTTTTTTAGAGAGCAGTGGTTTCCTCTGTGGTGTCCTTCCATGAACACCATTCTTGTTCAGTGTTTTTCTTATAGTGGACACACAAACAGAGATTTTAGCAAGTTCTAGAGAGTTCTGCAGGTCTTTTTCAATTACCCTTGGGTTTTTTTTCACCTCCTTCAGCATTGCTCATTGTGCTCTTCTTGTGACCTTTGCAGGATGCCCACTCCTAGAGAGAGTAGCAACAGTACTGACTTTCCTCCATTCGTAGACAATTTCTCTTACTGTGGATTGATGAACATAAGAAAATGAGACATAGGACAGGAGTAGGCCATCTGGCCTGTTGAGCCTGCTCTGCCATGCAATAAGATCATGGACTCATCTCCCTCTACCTGCCTTTTCCCCATAGTGCTTAATTCCCCTCCTATGTAAAAATCTATCCAACCTTGTCATAAGTATATTTACTGAGGTAGCCTCCACTGCTTCATTGGGCAGAGAATTCCACAGATTCACCACTCTTTGGGAAAAGCAGTTCTGCTTCATCTCTGTCCTAAATTTAATCCCCCGAATCTTGAGGCTATATCCCCTAGTTCTAGTCTCATCTACCAGTGGAAACAACTTTCCTGCCTCTATCTTATCTATCCCTTTCTTAATTTTATATGCTTATATGTGATCTCTCATCCTTCTTAATTCCAGTGAGTACAGTCCCAGGCGACTTAATCTCTCCTCATAGTCTAACCCCCTCATCCCTGGAATCAACCTGGTGAACCTCCTCTGCACTTTTTCCAAAGCCATTATATCCTTCCTCAACTAAGGAGACCAGAATTGCACGCAGTACTCCAGGCGTGGCCTCACCAGTACCCTGTCCAGTTGCAGCATAATCTCCCTGCTCTTAAATTCAATCCCTCTAGCAGTGAAGGCCAACATTCTATTTGCCTTCTTGATAACCTGCTGCATCTGCAAACCAACCTTTTGCGATTCATGCACAAGCATTGCCAAGTCCTTCTGAACAGCAACATGCTGCAATCTTGTACCATTTAAATAATAATCTGATATTTCATTTTCCCTTCCAAAGTGGATGATCTCGCATTTACCAACGTTGTACTCCATCTGCCAGACCCTTGCCCACTCACTTAACTTATTTATATCTCTCTGCAGTCTCTCCATATCCTCTGTACAATTTGCTTTTCCACTCAATTTAGTGTGATCAGCAAACTTAGGTGCATTACACTTGGTCCCCTCTTCCAGATTGTTAATGTATATCATTGACATTTGCGGGCCCAGCACCAACTCCTGCAGCACACCACTCACCACTGATTGCCAACCAGTGAAATACACGTGTAGCCCAACTCTATGCTTTCTATTAGTTAACCAATTCTTCATCCATGCTAATACATTATTCCGTACTCTATGCATCCTTATCTTGTGGTTAATTCTTTTATGTGGCACCTTATTGAACACCTTCTGGAAATCCAAGTAAATAACATCCATCTGTTCCCCTCTATATACTGCACTTGTTATATCCTCAAAGAACTCCAGTAAGTTTGTCAAAACAGAACCTGCCATTACTGAATCCATGCTGTGTCTGCCTGATGGATCCATTTCTTTCCAGATGCCTCGCTATTTCTTCTTTAATGATAGCTGCAAACATTTTCCCAACTATAGATGTTAAAATAACTGGCCTACATCCTTTTTTGAACAGTAGTGTGACATTCACTGCCTTCTAATCTGTTGGGACCTGTCAGAGTCCAGAAAATTTTGGTAAATTAACACCAAATCCTCAACTATAACGTCTGCCATTTCTTTCAGTACCCTGAAATGCATTCCATCAGGACCGGGGAACTTGTCTATCTTTAGGCCCACAAGTTTGCTCAACACTACCTCTTTAGTGATGGCTATTATATCAAAGTCCTCACCTCCCATCACATCCATAACATCGCTCTTTGGCATGTTAGACATGTCCACCTCTGTGGAGACCAAAACAAAATAGTCATTCAAAGTCTCGGCCATATCCTCATTACCCAATATCAATTCCCGTTACTCCAAGGTACCGACGTTCACTTTGGCCACCCTTTTCCACTTTATAAAACTATAAAAACTTTTAATATCCATTTTTATATTTTGTGTTAGTTTATTTTCATATAATCTATCTTCCCTTTCTTTATTGCTCTCTTAGTGGTTCTTTGTTGCTTTCTAAAAGTTTCCCGATCTTCCAGGTTCCCACTACTCTTGGCGACTTTGTACACATGAGCTTACAGTTTGATGCCTTCCTTTATTTCCTTAGTTGTCCATGGATAGCTCTCTCCATCCTTACTGAACTTGCTTTTAACTGGAATATACTTTTGTTAAGCACTATGAAAAATCTCTTTGAAAGTCTTCCACTGTTCTTCAACCGTCCCACCAAATAGCCTGTGTTCCCATTCTACTGTATCCAACTCCTCCCTTATCCTGTTGTAGTCTCCCCTGTTTGGGCATAATACACTAGTTTTAGATCAACTATTGCACCCTCCATTTGTATGAGAAACTCAATCATACTGTGATCACTCTTTCCAACGGGATCCCTAACTACAGGATTGCTAATTTTACCTGCCTCATTGCACAAGACCGGATCCAAGATAGTATGTTCCCTTGTAGGTTCGGTAACACGCTGTTTAAGAAAGCTGCATTCTCACTCAGGTCTTTAGAATTGTTTTTGTAGCCTTTTGCAGCTTCATGCATCTTTACAATTCTTCTTCTAAGGTTCTCTGAAAGTTGTTTTGATCGAGGCATGGTGTACATAAATGGATCTTTCTTGAGAAGAGCAGGCTCTAACAGTAACCTGACTTTGTCTATTTTATAGGGTAGTACACCTCTACAACCCACACCTCCAATCTCATCTCATTGATTGGAACATCTGACTCTAAATAACTTTTGTAGAAGGCATTACCCCAGAGGTTCATATACTTTTTTGAACCTAGTCTGTGATTGCTTAAATGATGTACTCAGTATTGACAAGAAGAAGTACAATTGTTTGTGTGTTGTTATTTTAGGCAGATTGTGTTTGTTTATTATTGTGATGTGGCTGAAGATCAGACCACACTTTGTAAGTAATTAATGCAGAAACTCAGGTAATTAATTGCAAAGAGTTCACAAACCTTTGCTTACAACTGTATGCAGTCTGAATTTTACAAGTGATGCAAGAGTTTAGAAAAACAGTCGTCATATTTTCCCTTAAAACTAAACTACTTTTTGTGTGCATAACACTAGGAAAAAGCCAGCATTGTGCAGTTGATTTTCCGAGCATATAATAGTTCCCGAAGAAGTGCAAACCATACGAATGTCTCATTTTGACTCTCATTTTCAGGTTGATGGTGGCATAGCAGCAGAGTATGAACTGGAGTATCTTTTGCTGGAAGGACATTGTTATGATGTTTCAACTGGACAACCACCCAGAGGTCTCCAGTTCACGCTGGGTACAAATGCAAACCCTGTAATCGTAGACACAATTGTAATGGCAAACTTGGTAGGTAGTCAGCGTGCTTTGCAAACATTAATATAAATTTTATTCAAAGATTTTAATATGTATTCTGTCCATGGTGTGAATGCTGTGAATGTCCATTGTTTAAATCATTTTTCATTAAATGTCCTCCTTTTTCAAGTTGAGTTGAATGTTATATGCTCTTTTTTGTTCTCCCAATGTCCACGTGGACTTCCTCCCGCATTCCAAGCATGTACAGTAAGGGTTAGTAAGTTGTGGGCATGCTCAGAAGTTTGCTGACACTTGTGGGATTTCCCCCAGCACAGTCCTCGATTTGAGTGGACGCAAACAACATGTTTCACTGTATGTTTCGATATTTCGATGTACATGTGACAAAGCTAATCTTTAATCTATCCCTTGTGTTCAATATTCTCAATATGCAAATCTCATCCCAATTAAAAATCACAATTAGCTACTCATGAAATAATATCTGGAATCCAGAGGCCGTAACTCCAAACAAAATATGCTCAAGGTGAGAAGCTTTTATGTCATTTGATCTTATAAACTATGTTAACGGAAGTCATATTAAGCTTTCGGGAAACATGTTTGTAATCCTGTTACTCTAGACCTTAAGGCTTCTCAGCTCTGCTTCTACTTAATCTATTCTCCATTCACTTGAACTAGCATGCTATCAATTTCTCCACAGCAGGTTTAACCCTTGTGCAGCTGTAGTTCCTGCTTTATCCCACAGCTTTCAGCAAGTGTCCACCCATTTTGTAATTCAGTACTAAGGTGGAACTACCATTAAAAATAGTGCATTCTCATGTTGAGTTCTTGTGCCATTCAAAAACTCTTGACTGTATATCATTTGCACATAAATAATATTTTCTTAATCCCCTACTCTCTCAAGGTTCCCTTTTCATTTGGTTTAATGGAGTATAATTTGTTTCAATTAAACAATACAGAATCGCTTAGAATTTTAAAAGTACTGTTTTAGTTAAATGGAAATGAGTAAATATTGAATTTGCTTTTTAACTGAAAAAAACCCCCAATGTGAACTATAATTAAGGTGACTACATTGAAGCTAAATATCCATGTTGCTTTTTTAAACAGGGCTATTTCCAGTTAAAAGCCAACCCTGGTGCTTGGTCACTCAGATTAAGGAAGGGAAGATCAGAAGATATTTATAAAATTTACAGGTATGGTATCCCTGAGTCCTTGTTGTAGTTGAAGACCTGTGTGGTCTCATAATCACCCAGAGATCCCTCTTTTCCCCTCTCCTTTCTCCCTGGAGAGATCTTTTTAAAGTACTGGCCTACTTCTAGTGAGCCAATGTGGAAATAGTGCAGTAGTTACTCGTTCTAGTCAGAAGCAGTGACTGTGAAATGACATGTTGGTGTTTAATGCTCTTAAGCAAATCAATAATTATTTCTCAAAGCAATAATTTCCAAATTTCAACATTTTGTTTAATTGCAGCTTCTGAGTTTAAAAATGTGACTTTTTTCCCTTCTCTGAAGTTTGTGTTTGTATTTCATTATTCAGTCATGATGGAGCAGACTCTCCTCCTGGTAGTGATGAAGTAACTGTTGTTCTTGACAGCTTCAAAAGCAAAATTATTAAAGTGAAGGTATGCTTGTTACAAGTATGTAAGTATGGATTAAAAAGCTGAAAAGGGGGATTATTGAAGACCAAACACTAAAGTTAGTTCACAAAGTGTTGCTTCTCAGGGATACTCTGTGTATAGTGTTCTTTTTTCAAGCCTGTATCTTGTATATTATGTAGATTAAGAATAAATAAACCAGGTTGGAATAAGTGATTAACACAGCAGGTCTGTTTCTCCCTGTAAAGGACTATTTAATATTCAGATCTACTTTTGTTCCAGTGAAATTCATTAAGTAAGCCCTTTCATTGAGTTGAACAATGGGAGCATTTAAAAGTCAATAAGTCTATTCAAAATTATGTTGATTGAGGAGCTGTTTATAGCATATGGGAAGGTAATTTATTGTATGGGTTATGTATATAAATGTGCATTTGTGAAGACCTTATAGCTACTAGCAGTATAGCAAAAGAAGAATATAATTCACTGGAGCTGGAAAAGAAATAGCTGATGTAATGGAAACGATTGACTTCTGAATAGGACAATTCCATTGATGAGTAGGAGTATTGATTTGTCATTAGGGAATCCCTGATCCCAGAGTACATCCAATGAAGCTGATGAACCCACTTCTTCATGGGAAAGTCCAGTAGCAAGTATTTTTCAAAGATGATTTTGATTTAGATACATGAGTTGCCATTTCTCCATGAAGAAGTTGTTGAATTTGTTGTCATTGCCAGTGGAGATTTAACAAATTATTATACATTTATTTGGTAAAAATTCATTAGAAGAAAATGAAAAATTGAATATAATTTATGAACCAGGGACCAAGTTATACAGTTCTTGCCTTTCACCTGCCGGCTTGTACTCCTCCCACCTTTTGTTCCGGTTTAATAACAAGATGGGTGGCGCATCTAGTCACAGCGGCCACTCGGGCTCTAACTAATGGTGTGACTGTTCGTCCTTTACGTCTTTCTTATGATTGCAAGGCACTGCTGGATACTAAGAACGCCAAGTACTGCGAGTCTACCTCACTAGTGAGTTGTTGGAAAGCAGATGAGCTCTACTGTGCACCATGTTGTTGCCTGCAGCAGTCACCCAGGGGGACGCATTCAGAAGCCACGCATGAAGAAACAGAAGCCTGGAAAGCATGATACGAAAGGCAAAACCCTTTAGTCCAGCTCGCCCGCCCATTTTGCTTGCAAATAATTCGATCACTAGAAAATAAACCGGATACCTTCTGACTAAGACTAATCAGCATGAAATGATGTACAGATGTGTGCTCATACTGACAGAAACATGACTCCGGGGTACCACCCCTGAAATGGTCAGCCAGCTAAAGGGTTTCATCTCTTTTCAGGCCGACAGAATTCCTGTGGTCTTTGACAAGACCTGCGGTGGAGGTGTATGTATGTACGTTAATAAAAACTGGTGTGTGAATGCTTCGGTACTGACAATTCATTCCTATGTTAACTTAAGAATTGTCCTGACTAAATTCCATCAGCATGTTGACTTTGCTACCAGAGGAGAGAACACATCGGACCTGGTTTGTACCAACATCCGAGGTGCATACAAAACTGCTCCTGACCTCAGAATCTCTGACCACTGACCTGTTATGTTAATTTCTGCATGTCAACCACTGATTAAATGAGTTAAACCAGTTCAAAGGGAGACGAAGACCTTGCCAGAAGGAAGCAACGTCAGCATTGCAGATCTGTATTGAAAACACAGACTGGAGTATGTTCAAAATTCAGATTACATTTATTATCAAAATGTATACTATATGCAAACTTGAAATTTGTCTTCTTACAGGCAGCAACAAAAACAAAGAAATCCAATTAGAACCCATCAAAAAAAGACCCAAACAAAAGTCAAAATATGTGGAAAAAAAGAACAAATTGTACAAAAATTGAGAAGTAAAGAAATAACATTCAAAGCTAAAGTGAGTAGACATTTCGTCGTTGCAGCTGATCCAGGAGCCTGTGAGTTGCAGGCTGCAGCCTCAGTTCCACACAGAGATGAGTAAATCTCACACAGCAGTGAGCTGAACACCGACCCCGTTCCTCTCCTCTTGGGAATCCTGCTCTTCAGGGAGTTATCTGCCTCTGACCAGCACATTAACATCAATGATTGTGGGATCTGTGACTGGACAAGTTCATTGAGGATGCACCATTAAACTATGTGTTATTGAACTCTCTATCTGAGGGCAAACCAGAAGCCATGGCTGACAGCAGAGATCCAGGCCTGGCTGTGAAAGTGGGATTCTGCCTTCAGACCAGGGGATAAGACAGCTTTCCTGCACCATCTGGAAGACAAAATAGGATTATTCACAAAGAATATACAGCCTATTTCCATGTCACTCAAGAACACGAGGTGCATGTGGCAGGGCATTCAGACTAGAACAAACCACATCAGTGACAGTGATGCTTCTCTTCCTAATCGCTGACTGTCTTTTACACTTGGTTTGATGCATGGAACGATATGCCAGCGAGGAAGACGCAAGCCAAAGTCAACCCACATAAAGCTACAGTTCCTGATAACATACCTGGTCGGGTGCTGAGGGAGTGTGCAGCCCAGTTAACTGAGGTTCTAACAGACATCTTCAAAACCTCTCTGGAACAGTCCACTGTCCCCTCAGGCTTCAAGGCAGCCACCGTCATCCCAGTGCCCAAGAAGGCAACAGTGATCTCCCTTAATGATTACCATCCTAGTGGTACTGACCTCAGCACTAATGAAGTGATTTGAACAACTGGTTATGGATCACATTAAGTCCCATCTTTTTGCTATGTTGAACCCTTTACAGTTGGCTTATCACTTAAATCAGTCCGCTGATGTTGCCATAGCCTCTACACTCCATTCCGTCCTGTCCCACCAGGAAAATGGCATCTCATATGCCAGGATGGTGTTTATTGACTGAAGCTCAGTGTTCCATACAATCATTCCTCAGAAGCTGGTGGGTAAACTGTTGGGTCTCACCACCTCTCTTTTTAACTGGATCCTAGACTTCTTCACAGAAAGACCACTGACAGTCCGTGTTGGCAAAAACTTCTCTTACTCCATCACACTGAGCACCAACACTCTCCAGGTTCAGCCACAGCTGTTCATACAGCTGACTCTTGACTGCATTGCTAGATCCAGTTCAATGGAATTGTGAAGTTTGCTGATAGCACAAGAGTGGTTGGCCTCATCGGCAAAGACAACAGGATGGCGTACAAGGTAGAGCAGCTCCTAGAGTTGTGCAAGAACATCGTAAGTTTCAACATGGGCTAGACTAAAATATTGATTGTGGACTTTAGGAAGCTGCAGGCTGACCACTCCTCGCTGCATACACACAACTCCTTCACAGAGAGAGAGTTAGGAGTACCACGTTTCTGGGAATACACACAACAGACAATTTCACTTGGTCCCTCAACACCACTTCCATGGTCAAGAAAGCACAGCAGCATCTCCTCTTCCTGATGGGATTGAGTTGAATGAGGCTCCCTCCAACCCCCCCCCCCCCCCCATCCCATTCTAAGCAATATTTATGGGAGCACAGTCAAGAATATCCTGACCAATTGCATCACTGGTACAAGAATTGCAAAGCATCTGACCACAAGTCCCTACAAAGCATTGCGAGACTGCTGAGATGGTCACTTGTTTCTCTCTTACACCCATCAGAGATATTTCTCAGGAGCACTGCGTACGTTGGTCCCCTAGCATTGGCAATAAGCCTTCCCATCGTCTAGGAATCTGTGCCTCCCTGCCATCAGGTGGGAGGTACAGTTCCCATCGTCCAGGAATCTGAGACTCCGTGCCATCAGGCGGGAGGTACCGTTCCCATCGTCCAGGAATCTGAGACTCCCTGCCATCAGGTGGGAGGTACAGTTCCCATCGTCCAGGAATCTGAGACTCCCTGCCATCGAGCAGGAGGTACCGTTCCCATCGTCCAGGAATCTGTGACTCCGTGCCATCAGGCGGGAGGTACCGTTCCCATCGTCCAGGAATCTGAGACTCCCTGCCATCAGGCGGGAGGTACAGTTCCCATCGTCCAGGAATCTGTGACTCCGTGCCATCAGGCGGGAGGTACCGTTCCCATCGTCCAAGAATCTGTGCCTCCCTACCATCAGGCAGGAGGTACTGTAGCATTAGGCCAAGAACTGTTAGGATGGGAAACAGCTTCTTCCCCAGGCCGTGAGACTACTGAACTCCCTGCTGCCAGCCAGGCCTCATCACATATGAAGCGGCATTAGTATTGGTTTACTTTTAACTTGTTTTGTAAATGCAACTTATTATTTGTTAATTTACTTGTAATAATTTGACTTTATGTGTTTTGAGTGTGAGTTATATGTGCTGTGTTGTGCTCCTTGGTCCAGAGGAACATTGTTTCGTTTGATGGTATACATGTGTACTGTTGAATGACAACAAATTCAACTTGAACTTGAATTTCCTCTCCTATCTTGCTGAAGTGACTCAGCCTGAAGCATTGACTGTTTGTTTACCTCCAAAGACGCTGCCTGATCTGCGGAATTCCTCCAGCATTTTGGGTGTGTGTTGCACTAAGTTAAACTCATTGTTTATCAGTGCAATGAGTTTTTTTAAATATTTTCATAGGGATGTTTCCACCAAAATGACATGAAAGCCACCTTAAAGTTTCTGTCATGCCAGTTTCTGTCTAATCCATGTCAAAAGATGCCTAATTAAACCGATATATTCACCAGCTTTTCTACCACTTTGTTCCTGTTGTTTAGCTGTGGAAGATCCTTTTTAGACAAGCGTGGACTTAAAGAACACTGCACTTATAACTGCAGTGTACTTCAGGCTTGAGTGCAGAAATGTTGTTTCAGATAGTTTGAAAAGTGACAAGTTTAGAATTAAGACATGATGATAATCTTGATTTTTCATCCAGAGCCCAGAATTATTTTGCATTTTGCAATATTAAGTTCCAACTGCCTGCTATTTGTCAGCAGTCAGCTTCTTTCTTCACCTCATTAAGTCATTAGGTGTTTAATGCACAGAAACTGCATTTCTTCAAAATGTGGTAAAATAGGGACCACAGAATTAATTGTTTTGCTGTGCTTCTGTAGGTCCAAAAGAAACCTGACAAAATGAATGAAGAACTCCTCAGTGATGGAAATGTGGAAAATGAAGGCTTCTGGGAATCCATTAAGAGGTAGGAACATCTTTGGACATTACTGGAAATACAGGGTGTTTATTATTATATTAATAATTTTAGACAAACCAGTTGTTAATTAGTAAAATCTAAATCAAAAATTTTTTGTCATCATTTGTCATCCCATGCCCTCTGTTTTGTACACAAGCTGGTTCCATTTCTTTTTATCTTCTATAGATACAGATACATAGAGCACACGAGAGCTGTTACACTGTTATTTATAAAATAATTTTTACAGAGCACATTGCTGTTGGCAAAATTGAAATTATTTTATCACAATCTGCAAATTTGTATTGCCACTGCACTGTAGCGAAGGTAATGCACAAGACTCAGGTTACCATAAGGTAAAGAGCATTTTTGTAACAGTAGGTAATAATAATAAATGGAATTTATAGGTCCTTTTAACTTGGTTCCAGTTTCAGGAAAGTTATACTGCTTGTCTCTGTGGCCTCAAATTCAGATTCATTTATTTATCGTATGTACATTGAAACATGCAGTAAAGTGTGTTATTTGCATTAGTAGCCAACTCAACCTAAGGATGTGCTGGAGGCAATCCACAAGTGTTGCCACACATTCCAGTGCCAACATAGTATGCCCACAATGTTCAGCAACAGACATTCCTCCAACGCCAGGACAGGCTGCGCCTCCAGCCTCTATTGGACTCGTGGACTATCAGGCATGAACCTCCGACTTCCCCATTGGTCTTACAGTCCAAGGACTTCGGCCATCAGGCCTTGACATACAGACCGCCGGGCTTTAATCTGTAGTATCAACTCGAGGACTCGCTGATAACAGAACCCCAAACTCCAGGCTTTGAACCTGGAAACACAGATTCACGTACCTCGGGAGTCACCAGCTCCATCTTACGTAGGAGTAGAATTGGGCTATTTCAGCCATCAAGTCTGCTCCACCATTCCATCATGGCTGGTTTACTAACCTTCTCAACCCCATCCTTCTTCCTTCTATCTTTAACACCCTTTACTATTGAAAACCAATGAACCTCCACTTTAAATATACCCAAGACTTGGCCTCCACAGTCATCTGTGGCAATTAATTCCACAGTTTCTGCACACTCTGACTAAAGAAATTCCTTCTCATCTCTGTTCCAAAGGGATGTCCTCTTCTGAGGTTGTGCCCTCTGGTCCTAGACTCACCTACTATAAGAAACATTTTCCCTATGTCCACTCTATCTGAGCCTATCAATATTCAATTGGTTTAAATGAGATATCCCACCCCCATTCTTCTAAACTCCAGTGAGTACAGGCCTAGAACCATCAAATGCTCCCTCATACATTAACCCTTTCATTCCCAGGATTATTCCTGTGAACCTCCTCCAATGCCAGTACATCCTTTTTTAGATAAGGGCCCAAAACTAATCACAATACTCCTGTCCACACAGACCTTCAATTCTCACTGACCTGGAGGAGAGACCTCCTCTCTGACCTTCAAACAGGGAGTGCGGAGCAGAGGCCCAGACTCTGACCTGACCGCTAACTCCCAAGTCCCTGTCCATAAGCCCTAATCCGGCCCATAACTACACTCCCTGTCCCTAAACCATCCCTACACATCTAAAAAACAACGAAGTCTGAGCCATGACCTAAATGGAGACCACAGTTCGAGGCTACCTTGACAGGGATTATTTTACTCCAGATTTAAGATTATACCATGACCGTAGTTCTCTCTGCTATAAGCATAAACTATTTAACCCACTTAGTATACCTGTGCCTTCCTGTGTATAGAACTTAGATTGACAATGTTGCCACAGGTCCAAATATTTTTAATAAGTCATTATTGAGTTACCATCAGGCGGAATTTTTTTTTCCTTAAATCTCAACCCAGTATCCAGGGAGATGAAGAGCCAGACTCTCTCATCAATTTTACAAGATCATCACCTCGTCCCTATAACATTGTTAAAAATTGATCAGACTCTACCTTCTGTTTTCACAGAGGATTCACAGGAGGTCCAAAATCTGAAGAAGTAAAATCAGACAAAGAAGATGTCATTAATATCTTCTCAGTTGCATCGGGTCACCTGTATGAGAGGTTTCTAAGGTCAGTTAAATTTATCTTCCATGCCATACTGTTTCTCAGAGATTTACTGTGACTCCTAATTTATTTGTCCTCAGGTTTGGAACTGCATTCAAAAGTAATTTTCATGGATGTTTCAGATTTTCACTTCTGTGGAAACAGTAACATGAAGAAGAATGTTTTGATCTGGGGTGTTGCATACATTTCGGGTTGCCCCACTGTAGGAAGGATGTTGAGGCTTTGGAGAGGGTGCAGAAGAGGTTTTCCAGGATGGTTTGGAGAGCATGTGCTATCATGAGAGGCTAGATAGACTTGAGTTGTTTTCTCTAGAGTGGCGGAGGCTGAGGGAAGATTTGCTCGAGGTTTTTGAGATCATGAGAGGCATAGATAAAATGGATGGGGAGTATCTGATACCAAAGAGCATGCACTGAAGGTGGGGGGGTGGGTAGGTTGAAGGGGGATATGAGGGGTAAGTATTTTACTCAGATAATGGTGGATGCCTGGAATGGTGGTAGAGGCTAATACATGAGAGGATTTTGAGAGATATTTGGATAGGCACAGGGATACAAGGAAGATAGAGGGATCTAGATGTTGTGTAGTTAGGAGGGATTATTGTTTGGGTGTTTTTGATTTGCTTTTTAACCAGTTCGGCACTACATTGTGGGCCAAAGGGCCGATTCCTGTGCTGTACTGTTCTCTGAAAGACAGCTTTCAATGTTGAAGTACTGTGGCCCCATCAGTTAGGTTTCAGAGTTCAGTTCAGGTAAATATACCATTTTACAAAATGTTACAATAATTATCCCTTGTAATAATGATCAGAGAGGCACAGAGAGATCTGTATTTACTGACAAGTATATTTATTGTCTAAGTTAACAAGTACATGAATTCATACACTAAATTCCTTGTGTGCACACCAACTACTTTTCCTGACCTTCCATGAACAGTTGAAGAACAGAAAAGATATTACCAGTTAAAAAGGAATTTCTGCTGCTAGCCACATGTTCCTCGTAGTCCGGTTTCGAATCTTCGTGTGTCCGTGCAGTACCTCACATTCCCAATAGTTTTTCTTACACAGAGTTAGTGCTGCCAGCAGACTTGAATTTTCTGCTTTTGTCCCCATTTCTTACCAATTCAAATATTGCAGGGGTCATGTGTCTGACCTTTCATACCTTGTTCGTACCTCTGCTCCAAGCCAGCATCCATTTATTGCCCTCTTTCCAGCAAGTGACAATCAGTAATTTATGGCTCTTTGTTCTCAATCAGCTTGAATCACACAGATCAGACACAGACCAACACTAACAAACCTGCATGTTATAGCCAATCAAGAACACCTCACAAATAACTTCTTCTTTGCCGAACTTCTTCCCTAGTTCAGCAGATTACCTGAGGTATTATTATGTCTCCTTTAAAACACTGATCAAGCCAAGTAACAAACTCAAAATGGAGGACATAAAACAGTTCCACAAAATGGCAGCCTCCATAACCAAGCACATGACAGAGACAAAGACAATTGGTCCATCTGCTTCTATAGGCCTTGATTCATTCGAATTCATCGATTTGTGGACTGTAGTTCTTTCTGGCTAACAAAAACAATACTTTGAAAGCATTAGGCCACCTTATGTTTTGCCAGGAATTCCAATGCATGATGCTGACCCATAGTGACCAACAAAGTATCAGGTTTCACCCCGGTGCTCACTGAACCAGATCATAGAATGTTTTCTGCCAGCGGCAAGAGAAAGTCAGCAAAACTTTAATACAAAATAAAAGTTTTATAGATACAGACAAAAAAAGGGGTTGAGGTTGAGTCGGCTTTTATCCCAATTCAAAATAATGAATTCATCTTTTGCAAATGATAAAACAAAGTTATGTACCCTTCTAATTTACCACAGAATGTTCCAATACACCTCTCTGCTTAGATTTTTTTTGTTTTGAATTCCAATCAAATATTCCATCTTGAGGTTCATAAACATATGTTTTAAGCTTTCTTTTCATTAGCATTTTTAAATGAGTTTGAATACACTGAAAATGTGCAAGCAAGATCACTGTTGTAGGGGTCATAAGCATATTTCAGGTCATCATTTTAAGTTTATGCTGATGGAGAAATATATTTTACAGTTAGCTGCAACATCTATTGTTTGCGTGTCTTTTTAATAATGTTCATATTTCTTGGGATTGATGATTTTGAGGAGGTGGTTCTATAATTTGTCAAAATATTCTACTTAGACCTGCATTCGGAGATTTGAATAACACATGAATGTAAGTTTGTGAAAATATAGAAGAGGAGGAAGGGGATAACCTTTCTAAATCTATCAGCAAACTTTTACCAGTATCATATTTATGTTGGTCAGGTTTCCCTTCTTTTCTCCTGTTCCATTTCCCATTCTGGTTCCCCTCCTCTGTTCCTCCCTTATTCAATTCCTTCTTCCTCACCCTTTTGCCTCTTCCACCTATCTCCTCCCAGCTTCTTAATTCATCCACCTACCTCACCCACCCAACTTTTTATTCTGGTTTCTGCCCCCTTCCTTTTCAGTCCCCATGAAAGGTCCTGACATATTGGCTGTTTATTCACCTCCATAGATGCTGCCCGGCTTGCAGAGTTCCTTCAGCATTTTGCGCGTTGCTCAGATTTCTAACATCTGCAGAATCTCTTGTGTTTATGTTCCCTATAATTTATATTCTTTATATATCTATATTTAAAGTCTAATTTATAGTTTGTTGTCCTAATTTCACACCGTTGGGTTGGAATGAGTTCTTTAAAAGCTACCTGGATTTTTTTGTAGGAGGCAGTCTTTCTAAGATATGTATATTTAGCTCTCTGTCTTCCATTGCCCTGCAGAATAATGATGCTGTCTGTCCTGAAGCACACTGAAACACCAGTGAAGTTCTGGTTCCTTAAGAATTACCTCTCGCCAACATTCAAGGTTTGTAACAAAAAATCAAACTCCAGTATGATTAAGAAGAGAGAAAATACTATAACCCATTTCCGTGCTTGTGTAGGAATTGTAGTGTTATATGCCTTTTCAACCCATTTTTTCAAATAAAATGAGCCACTTCTGATCATTATGTTACGTACCCCGTAACTGGGTCACTTACCAGCAAAGATAGAGAGGTCCATTGAAGTCTGATGGTACTATTTTTAACAGTATTTATTGATAGAAATACACAAAAATAATATCAATGCAAACACGCAGATAATATACGTCGTCAATACGAAATCTAAAAGCACGGGTATAGTAATAATAAGAAATAAGCTGTATCGTTGTCTAGGGGATAATGAATTGTCCAATGGAAATATATAGTTCATTCAGTTCATACAGGCTGCAGCCGTTGGGGACCCTGTGTGGCAATTGTTGGAGAGAGAGAGAGACAGGTTAAAACTTGCCCATTCTGTTTAGGATGTCAATCCTTCGAGAGTCGTTGAGAGTTGAGTTCCCTGTTGTTAGCTAAAAACAGTTTTTCCGTGGCAAAGGTCACCGATTCCGGGCAAATGGAAGCGGACGCACGTAGTCTTCCACCGGCTTTCGCTATTACGGGATCGCTAGCGTTTCTTCTGGTGTTTCTGAGGGGCTGTGCCCACAGACCCTCTTTTTATCCTGACTCACAGGGGCTCAGGTGTCAATCAGGTTGGGATGATGCAATCCCTCCACCAACTTCCTCCTTGGTTCATTGCCTGGGGCGTCGATGCATCGTACAGGATGCAATACACAAGTCCGTCTCCAAGAGACAATAGCCGGCATCAATGGGTCCACCTCTCGGAGGCCAAGACACATTCCACCGCCTTGTGGATTCTGCATGTCTTTCTCTCATTTCCTGGGTCTCCTGAATTGACTCAATAGTGATCTTGCGATTCTCACAAAGGAGGGGGCTACCCCGCACCCTTCGGCCCCTCAGAGCTGTGGTACATTCATAACAATTATAAGTATGCTCCAAATTTAGCAAACCTATTTAAACCAAGAATCATAAAATAAAAGTTAATTAGTTTCTCTTTCCAAATGTGTTGTGCGCAGTTGAATTTAAGGATTTGTTTTGATTGCTAAAACATAAAATAAGAAGCACTTAGCAAGTCCTTCAAGCAATATAGGCCAAACACAGACAAACCTCAGGGGAGTATATGGTGACATATATATACTTTGATAATAAATTTTCATTGACGTTGTATTTGAAATGGAATAGCTTGGGACTGGCGGCATGGTCAGCCAAGCTGTGCCAAGAGGTGTGTTTCCATGTTGTGTTACTAGACGACTCTAAGTCATCCAGCACGTATGGAAAAAAAAACAATTTCAGGATAAGGACCTTTCATGAGAAGGTGAGAAAACATGTTGGTTTCAAATTGTGGAGAGGGTGTGAGAAGGATGAATAGGACAACAGGAATATCTAACAGGGTTGGTGTTATGATATGCCGTTTACCAAGTCTTTTGGCCACTGACAGAGATGGAGAAGTGAAGTGAACTTTGAACGAAGGTGCTGTGCATCATTTCTGCTTTGGTGCTTTAGTTAAATACTGATTGCAAGAATATTCCTTGTCTTTCTGGGCTGATATTAGATGTTATAATTGACTAGTCTATTTTACATGTCCCACTAATGCTCTTAGCAAAGTTCTTAATGTCTTCATAGAGATAAGCACAACAGTCAGGAACTGGTCATGTGTCCAGATATTGTATATTTTGTGCCGTCACTCAGTACTGCCATTAAGGGGCAGTTTCAGGTAATAGTCAGGTGAAGGTTTGTTCAGGTCTGTGTTTTGGACCAAGGGAGGTAAAGTTGAAAGCAGAGGCACCATCACCTGGCAGTACAGAAGGTAGGGTGGGGGAGCTGTATTTCGGGATTGACATTGCAATAGATAGATCAAGAACTGGCAGCTCAGAGGAAAAAAGTAAGTGGGAATTGAGTGCCAGTATTCTGGAAAAAGGGAAATGAATTGGAAACAACAGCTTCATTACAGAAGTAACACAGATTGGAACTTTGATTGAAAGATGAGTTATGAATTGGGGGTGGTAGTATTTGGTAGAGAAGGGAGTAAGGATTGATGTTGCATTTGGTAAATATAAGTTGTAGCATCCAAATCTGCCTTGGAAAAAACAAATTGTCTTTGGAAAGCCAAACAACATTGTCCAGATTCATCTTCACTTCTCCAGAAGGAGTATTATTTCTCCAGGAATGACATTGGCAGAGATGCAGGGACACCGCATACTCAGTAGAATTTCATGAACTGACACAAAAAAAAATCCAGAAATGGCTATTATTGTGTTTCACTCCCGTAGAAAATCAATTTCAATATCATATTGTTGGAAAAAACAATGTTTCACAATTAAATTGGATATATAAAATAGAAGGATTTTTCTTCTCCAACTCAATATCCTTCTCCTGTGTATAAGATGATTGACCAACAGATGCTTGAAAAGAATGCTATAACTATATTTGATACTTCAATAATATTTTTTCATTCATGTTCCTCTTCCCAAACTAAGCTAAACAGTCTAAGGCCAACCTTATTTGGTCATTATTTTAAATCCCAAGTGCAAGGTTAATTTAAACGACATTCAGTGGCCACTTTATTGGGTAAACCTATACACCTGATTGTTAACGCAAATGTATAGTTATTTTTATTTATTGAGATACAGCATTGAATCAGTCCTTCTGGCCTTTCGAGCCATGCTGACCTGCAACCCCTGATTTAACACTAACTTAATCACGGGACAATTTACAATGACCAATTTACCTATCGACTGGTACGTCCTTGGACTGTGGGAAGGAACCAGAGCACCCGAAGGAAACCCATGCAATCATGGGGAGAACGTACAAACTCCTTACAAATAGCAGCAGGAATTGAATCTAGGTCACTGATACTGTAAACTGTTGTGCCAACCTCTATGCTATTGTACTGCCTCAAATATCTAATTAGCCAATCATATGGCAGCAACTCAATGCATAAAAGCATGCAGGCATGGTCAAGAGATTCAGCTATTGTTCAAGCCAAACATCAGAATGGGGAAGAAATGCGATCTAAGTGACTTGGACTGTGGAATAATCATTAATATCAGACATGGTGATTTGAGTATCTCAAAAACTGCTGATTTCCTGGGATTTCATGCACAACAGTCTCTTAGAGCCTACAGAGAATGGTGCAAAAAACTAAAAGCATCCAGTGAGCAGCAGTTCTGTGGATGAAAACACGTTGTTTATGGGAGAGGTCGGGAGAATGATCAAACTGGTTCAAGCTGACAAAGAAATGAAAGTAACTCAAATAATCACGCATTACAACAATGGTGTGCAGAAGAGCATCTCTGAACGCACGACACATCAAACCTTGAAGTGGATGGGCTGCAGCAGCGGAAGTCACACTGGGTTCCACTCCTGTACCTAATAAAGTGGCCACTGAGTGTATATGTTACAGCTTAACATGAGAAGGAATTAAAAAATTAAACACAAAAAAGCTACAGATGCTGGAATCCAAAATAAAAACAGAAATGCTGGGGGAGCTCACTAGCTCGGTAGCATTTATGGAAAGAGAAATGGCTGATGTTTCAGGTCGAAGATTCTCCATCAGAACTGAGAAGGAGAGACCAAATCCATCTAGGCCATACACAGAGTGCAGTCAAATTCATTGTTTGTTTGAAGCTCACAGAGTAAACAGTAACACAGTAATAATAAATACAGTGGTGAGAATGGTGCAAAGATTGCAGTGCAGTCTGAAACAGTGCAATAGTTACTAACGTCACAATAGTGGAATAACCAAGGTAGAGGTAAGAGTACAAGAACATAGCAACACCACTGGGAAGGAGGTATGAAGGAGAGGATAGTTTGAAAGCAGGTGATGGAGGGCAGTAGATGGAACAAAAGAAGGGTCTATATTTGAGTAAAATAATTTTGCTATTAAATGGACAATTAAGCTAATTGCATAAGGTGTTATAAATGGTATGCAGTCTGGGTGATGTTGTATAGAAGGGCCTCCTCAGGCCAGAATCTACAAGTGAAAGAATAAAAGGAGAGGAATTGTAGGCAAAATGACCAGTCTTGATACTAATAGAAAGAAAGAGCAAATTACAAAGTTAGAGAATTCAATGTTGGGTCCTGCAGGATGCACTGTACCTGGACACATTTTTTACAGAGTTAAAAAGTTGTTTCACAGAAGTGAATCATGTTAATTAATATAACCATGGCTAATTGCCAGTGTGATTATGGCAAATTGGTGAAATGCAGAATTTAAATCGGTCGCATTTTCTATATTCTGCTTATTGTCTACTCTTTTTTTTGTAGGAATTTATCCCACACATGGCAAAGAAGTATGGTTTCCAATATGAACTGGTACAGTACAAATGGCCCAGGTGGCTTCACCAACAGACTGAGAAGCAAAGAATCATCTGGGGTTACAAGATACTCTTCCTGGACGTGCTTTTCCCACTGGCTGTTGACAAGATTTTATTTGTGGATGCTGATCAAGTAATTATTTTTAAGATGTGAATTTTTGATTGCTAGTTAAATATTTATCATATGAAGACCCTTCAGATGTGAACTGACATTTAAGCAAGCCTGGATAGTAAATATTAATAAGCTGATGGCAAGTAAGAAATATAGCAGTTTAAGTCACAGGAGCTCTTGCCATATCTGTTTTGTGAATATTCCAGCAATAGCAGTGTGTATTGATGTGAAGCAGATGCCTTCAAGCCCCAAAGAGCCAATGAAGGCAATTTGTATATGCCTTTAGAATGCCTGCAGCAACAAAATCTGTGCCCTTAAGTGTGTTGTGTTTTGCAAGAAAGGAAAGACAATGGAATGGTTAAGATAAATTAAAGATGGTTTTCTTACAACTGACTGTGAAGATATAGGGCTCCTAATGTTCTCAATTCTATAGAAAGATTAATGCGGGGCTGAAAACTCATTGTACCTAACATGCATACTTTTTTTGGATATATATTGTATGCTTCATCAAGTTTGAAGCAGCAACAGTACCTGAATATATTACCATCCTGCTTTATCTATCAAACCTTTTCATTGTTCTAATTCCTCAGATCCCACTGAATCCCTTCTATTATCATCCATTCCTTTACTTTGTTGGTAAGTCCAGACAGTGAACATTAGTGGACATTTTGACCGTAGAATCTCTTGATGCACTCAGTGTGTCTCCAGCATGGATTACTGAATGACAATCAGAGTTGAGAGCTTTTTTATCCAGTGGTATGGAAGTCATTTAGTATCCCTTATGCTGCTCTGCCTGAAATGGTCTAACATTTGAAGTATTGGGCACTAAATTGCTGGTCTTCACTATCAGCAAGCTCAGTTTTCAATATCAAAATTGATATTAATCAATAAAGTTATTATGCATCTGTTACTATCTGACAAAATCGATTAGTACTCTCTAAAACAATTCCTGACCCTTTGTGTCTGGTTCTTGAATGTGTGAAAGGGCTCAGTTAAATAGCTTGTATTACAGAATTATTTTAATAATCTTTTAAAAAGCTTTCCATTTGAATCAATTCCAATGCAATTCCTGAACTGAACGCCACACTAAAGATGCATTAAGGGGTGTTTGCAGTTTGCTTTCGGGCAATGAGAGTTTGCAGTAAACTTTTAATTTAGATACAGATCGAACTCCAATATAGTACCTGACACTTCGACACGATATACATGGCTAGAAGGATGCTGCTAGGTAAATTGATTCTGAGTCATAACAAGGAAATTGTGCAAATGGGTTTTACAGTATTTCTTGCAATGTCTTTGTTACTTTTAGCAGCATCACTGACTTTATCGGAAAAAGGTCTTGGAATGGTTGAAGACCGTTCCTTGCCATTTAATGCACAACGAATTGCAAGGTTCTTTGCTTGATCAACTTGCCATTTTTTCCACACAGATAGTGCGTGCTGACTTAAAGGAGCTGCGCGAATTGGACCTTGAGGGAGCTCCCTATGGGTACACTCCTTTCTGTGATAGTCGTAAGGAAATGGATGGGTATCGGTTCTGGAGGTCAGGTTATTGGGCAAATCATCTGCAGGGAAGAAAGTACCATATAAGGTATGATCTTTGCAGCTTAACAATAGTTAAGTTATTGATCAGGAAACATTCAGCCTTTATTTGCCCTATTGATGTTTTAATATTAGACTATAATAGTATATTATTCTATTTTAATTTTATTGGTAGTAAAGTGCTTTGGACTACTCTCAGGATATGAAAGAAAAGAAATAGATGACTTCCTTGTACCTCCATCTGTTTACTCTCTGATTTGTCACTACTTTTCTGAGTTTATGGAGGACAGTTGGGAAAAGCAGATGCAAGCTTTGTATATGTGCTTTCTAAAGAATTTGTGGTGAAGATTAATACATGAGATGCGGAGAAATTTCTTTAGCCTAAGAGCTGTGAATTTGTGGAATTTGTTGCCACATGCAGCTGTGGAGGCCAGGTCGTTGGGTGTATTTAAGGCAGAGATTAATAGGTCCTTGATTTGAAATGGCATCAACGGTTACAGGGAGAAGGCCGGGAACTGGGGTTGAGAAGGAGGAAAAAAAGGATTAGCCATGATTGAGTGGCGGAGCAGACTCGATGGGCATGATGGCCTCATTCTGCTCCTTTGTCTTATGGTCTTATGAAATGAAACCAAAGCTGTGCACAGCTGCAAGAAAGGCAGTTTGACAGTGTTCCATTGTTGACATCAGCCTGTGGCATCCATGCTAGTGTAGAACTCAAACACTTAGGACTAACAGATGTTGGAGGCTAGATTATTTGGGTGTGCCATCGGAGTCTCCATTTATAAGTCAAGATAACTTCTTGTTGCTCTTATTGAAAGTGTGGTTCTGACACCAAACTGTTCTCAGGTTTCAATGAGAGCAATCTTTCATAATGTACACTGAACTGCTAAATCCTTTTAATACTTGGCAGATTTCTTATCGATCGCTCCTATGCAGTAAATACTTCTTTTGACTGAGACAAATAAATTTCTTACATTTATACAGCATTATTATCAAAATGACTCCCAGACCTTTCTAAGTATATCAGTTTGGTGAGCTGAGACTGTTGTCATTTTCCATTCTATTTGTTGCATTGGCAACATTCTGCAATTCAATCATTCCTCGGGATGAGTAACTTGATACTAATAAGCTTTGAAACTTTTGAGAGCATTCTGATGTTAAGTTGCTGTAGTGGGAATGGGTTCCTTGCTTGAAATAAGAATACCTCTGAGCTGCTTCAACATACATTTGCCAGAGGTTAGTCTGGCCTTTAAGCCTCCAAATCTCTGCTGAGCCCTTTATGTTGTAAAACATCATGTACATATAAATAATTTCAATTACATTTGACACTTTGTAATTATTTTTATATTTGGTATGTCTAACTGCATGAATCTGTATGGTGTTTTGAGTGATTTTTACAGTTTATTGGTTTAAATTTTTGCTCTAGATTTTCCTAAAACCAATTACAAATATTGTTATTTAACTACAAATATTTTGAACAACTTTGAATACTATTGTTCAAAAATTCAGAAATTGCTACTTGAGTTGTGTTGCTTCCCATACACTTTAAAAAGAGCTTGATGTCAGCCTCACTGAGATGCTTTAAGCAACATGGGATTACTTCATTTATACAAAGGCGGTAACAAAGCATGCAGTGAATGTTAAGAAGTGTTCACCACAGATTAGGTTATCTTTTAATGATGTTGTGAGGACTAATTAGTAGCAAGAAATTGTTTCACAACCCTTCAATCTGATTGGTTTTGGCTATGTATTTGCTTACCTCATGCACTCAGACCCAGATGTCCAGTTTCCCTCTGTTTTTAATTTTCACTCTCAGCAGTTTGCAGTACAAAAACATCTGCAGACTTGCAAGGGCAAATCTATGTCATGCTTGGCCCAATTAATCGTGCTACCTGAACAAAATTAAAGCACTTTGCCATTGTACAGTTATGTTTAGTGAGAACATTTCATCATTCACAACTACTTGACACAGCTTTAAAATCTAAAACTGCATTGTTCAGTGAGAAGAGAGAAATTCTCAGCTTTCCGTGAATGGAGGCAAGCATGGCTTTCCACGACTGAAGTTGGCAACAACTATAATAACATTTGAATTTATTTGGTTTGGACATGCGTTTCACTTACAGATTAAGTTTATCTATTTACCTTAAATTTTTGTTTCCCTTATTGGAAATTCTTTTGGCTGAATTTGATTGAGATATCCTGGGCCAGAGAGGAGATTGTCTCCACAGTTTATGCAAAATCTTGGAAACTGTAAAAGAGATTTGCGATGTTCACTGTTGACTGTCCCTCCATCTCTAACACCTACACCTGCTTTCACTGCAGCAAATGATTTTTCATCTGCCTGGTTGTACTAAAGGGTCAAAAGAAAACAATATACTAGGACATCCTTTGTTAGATGCAAATCCTCCAACTCTTCCCTGAGCTTCTGTCATTCTCTCGCAAACTCAATTTGTACTTGCACCAGGCCAAGAAGCGTGAGTTGCTGCAGGACCTTTCATCTCTACTGTGCGTTAGTTTTTGCTCAGAGGTTCATAGCAATCTCTACAGCATTCAGGAGGACAAATGCAACCACCTCAGTTTCAGGAATGGGGAGGGGGGTGGAAAGTATGGATTAGTGGATACCAAAGGTCATCATGTGTACATTTTGAGGTGGGTGGCATCCTAAGGCTTGTGTCACCAGTGCGAAGAGCATTTACATCCCATGTAAAATTTAAGAGCCAAGAATGACCAACAGCCACCTGAAAAGACCCCAGGAGTCCCCACTCTCAGTCAACTTGCCTCAACCAAAGGAGGCATTTGGCAAACCAAACATTTCTGTACTGCCAAGTTTGGCAGGATTAAAGTTAAGAGGGTGGGTTTTTCCTTTCACACAGTTAACCTCAAACCAGTACATCGGCCATTGAATTATCTAGATTTGAGTATTATTGTTGACAGTGACCACCCCCAATTTTCTGTCAACAACAGTTACAAGCTGCTTTCCATTTCCTGAAGACATATCAAAGCATTTCAGTTTTGTTCTCTGGTGAAAATGCATTGCTTTCATATACTGATGATTCTGCAAGTATTAAATTAGATAAATGTGTTTATAAACTATGATTGTTTTTGTTGATTCAGCTGTCCACCTGACCAGATTACACCTCAGTTTAGTAAATCAATTGCTTCCAGTAACATACCACTTCTCATCACTGCACTGAAATGTTAGTTTTTTTGCAGGGGAAAACCTGGTTTAGGATTGCATCACATTAAATGCATCTTTTACAAGGAGTTGCAGTGCCACCATGTGACAAAGGAAAGCCCTGCCTAAACAGAGTAAATCATAGACTACAAAGAACACTCAGAGCTTCATCCCTTCCAATTCTGGTTAACATCTCAGTTGGTAACCATACTTCCATACTTCTGATGAGCTCTCAAGAAAGGAAAAACATAATTGTTTTCAAAGAAAGAAGAAAGGCACTTCCATTTCTGGATGTTCCATCTCACCTTGTTGAAGTGAACTGCAGCTGCTGTACTGCAGACAATATAGTAGTAGCCAGTTTACACACGACATACTCCCACAGATACCACTGTGGTGATATCCAGATAATCTGTTCTAGTGATATTAACTGAGGATAAATATTGGCCAGGATGCCAGGAATAACCCCTTTGTTCCTTTTCAAAACAATGACCAGCTGGCATTTCATGTTCATTTGAAATACACTGATGATTTACTGTACTGTTAAAAATAATTGTCCCTCAGTTGCTGGATTGAAGCCTGGTTTTTGTGCTCTGACAAGTAAATAAATTAACCCATCCAGCAGAGACTTGCCAAATAGGAATAATGTAAAATTAATTGTTAGCAAATGTGAATAAGTAATGAACAATAATAAAATGGACATTGGATTCAACAGCAAGTGCTGGCAATAAATCGTAGCCTAAACTGCACACATAGTTGAAGATGTAGGCAAATTCAACTACCTCAGAAGCAAAATCAGTAAATCAGGAGGTACAGATGAGGACATCAGAGCAAGGATCGGAAAAGCCCAACATGCCTTCACAACCCTGCGACCTGTTTGGAGATCTACGGCCACCTCTGTCAAAACTAAGCTCCGTATATTCAGCTCCAATGTGAAAGCCATCCTGCTATATGGATCCGAAACATGGAGAATCACTAGCCCCAGCTGCAACAAGATCCAGACCTTTCTCAACAAATGCCTCCAGCAGATCCTCCGCCTCAAGTGGTACGACAGAGTGTCAAACCTAGACCTATGGAAGAGAGCAAACCAAGAGCCCATTGTATTCCAGATAAGGAGGAGGAAGTGGAGATGAGTTGGCCACACCTTGAGGAAGAGCCAGTCGAATGTCACTCGACAATCACTTGAATGGAATCCACAAGGGAAGAGAAGAAGAGGTCGCCCAAAGCAAACCTGGAGGCGTAGGCTTTTGGATGAACTGAAAGCCGCCAGCCAAACTTGGGAGACTGCAAAAACATCTGCTAGAGATCGCAGGAAGTGGAGGACTTCTGTTGACGTCCTATGCTCCATAAGGAGCGAAAAGGATTAAAGGTAAACTGCACAGATTTACAAAAAAATGATTTAGTTCCTTTGGGAAAGTAAACAAGCAGCATTGCTTGATATGCAACAATAGAGACTATCTTTAAAACAATGTTTTTGATAATTTGTGATCAAAGCATATGGTGTTCAATGTTATTCATCTGTTGGTGCTGCAGTAACTTGAAGCAAAGATAAAGTACTGTGCAGAAGTCTTAGGCACCCTAGAATTTTGTTTTAGATGTTTATTGTTTGGCTTCTGCATTAGTGTGTCAGTAGAAAAGAGTGAATTTTAAAAAATAAAATGTTTCAGAGAAATTTTTGTATTTTGTTCAGAAGTAACAATATTAGTAGACCACTTTTCAATAAGAGCTTAATTACTTTGCAGGTATATAGTCCAGTACATGGTTAAACAAAGATGGCAAACAAGTGCTAATGATCACTGACATGATGAGTTGAATGAATTAAGCAGATTAACTGAAATAGAAATGGGTGAAGAAGGAATCAAACCAGGCAAAGAGCAACCAAACTTAAAGGTGCAGTGTGTGCAGATTTAACCTTCAAATAATCTCTCTTGCTTATACCATAGCAAGAGTGAGCAAAGCAACAAGGCATAAGATGGTTGTCTTGCATCAGCAAGGTCTCTCCCATGCAGAAATTTCGTAGCGAACTGGAGTTTCAAGATACATTGCCCAATTTGAGGACTAGAAACACAGTAGTCAGTCATGGAAACTGAATGCAACAGTCGAGAGATGCATCAAGCTGATGTCCCTTTTAAATCAGAAGAAATCCAGCACTGTTATCAGCTCTGAACTCACAGAAACCACTGGAAACCAAGTAGACATCTCTTTAGTCCGGAGAAGTCTTGCCATCGAAGAGTTGCTGCCAGAAAGCCATTCCACTGAAGTGAAAGCAATGCCGAAAGACTCACCTCCGCACAAAAACACAAGGACTGGGATGCTGAACAATGGCAGCAAGTGCTCTGGACCAACAAGTCAAAATTATATCAGTCAAAATTTGGCTCAAACAGGAGGCTGTTGGTTCATAGAAAAGTGGAAAGCACTAAATGGTTTCTGCTACTTTAGCTGTCTGCTTCATCACTAAAAAGTATTAAAGATATGAGTTTTCTGCCTTGGAGAATAAATAACCCAAGTATGTGAAATTATATCTGTCCCTGATCCCTGTAATGACATACCAGTAAGTTTATCAGGGGCCGAAATTTTTTCATTTCCTTTTCTCAAACCAATAACGTTCTTTCCTCTATTTATCAGCTTCAGCTTGGCACTGCAAATTTTTAAAGTCCTTTGATTTTACAGTTGAAGATTCATTTCTGTTCTCCCAAGTCCCAAATGCGGTTTTGTTTACCATTAGGTTATCTGTTTATCCCTCCTGCACAACACAACTGAAAACAAAAAATGAACACCCTGCAGGGTGCTGTGGTAGTGTAATGGTTAGCACGCTATTACAGCTCAGCTATCGGAGTTCAGAGTTAAATTCTGGTACTGTCTTTAAGGAGTTGTATGTTTTCCCTGTGACCACGTGGGTTTCTCCAAGTGCTCCTGTATAGTCCAAAGATGTACTGGTTAGTAGGGTAATTGGTAATTGTAGGTGGTCCTGTGTTTAGGCTAATGTTAAAAAGGTGAGTTGATGGCAGTGCAGCTTGGTTGGCCAGAAGGGTGTATTCTGCACTTTGTCTCTTAAAAAAAGTTCAAATACAGTGCCTATAAAAAGTATTCACTCCCCTCCCCAGAAGTTTTCCTGTTTTATTGTTTTACAGTATTGAACCACAGTGAATTTAATTTGGCTTTTTTGACACTGATCAACAGAAAAAGACTCTTCTGTGTCAAAGTGAAAACAGATCTCTATAAAGTGATCTAAATTAATTACAAATATAAAACGCAAAATAATTGATTGCATAAGGTTCAACCCCTTCAAGTCAGTAGTTAGTAGATGCAACTTTGGCAGCAATTACAACCTTGAGTCTGAGTGAATAGGTCTCTGTCAGCTTTGCACGCCTGGACACTGTAACTTATCCCATTCTTCTTTAAAAACCTGCTCAAGCTCTGTCAGATTTCATGGAGATCGTGAGTGAATAGCCTTTTCAAGTCCAGACACAAATTCTCAATTGGATTAAGGTCTGGACTCAGACTTGGCCACTCCAGGGCATTAACCTAAAGTTCTCAACCTAGAGTTGAGATTTTTGATTGGAGAAAGGCTAACTTTGAGGAGATGCACAGGGATTTAGAGAGAGTGGATTGGGTCAAGTTGTTTTATGGGAAGGATGTAATAGAGAAATGGAGGTCATTTAAGGGTGAAATTCTGAGGGTACAGAATCTTTATGTTCCTGTTCAGTTGAAAGGAAAGGTTAAAGGTTTGAAAGCGCCATGGTTTTCAAAGGATATTAGAAACTTGGTTCGAAAAAAGAGGGATGTCTACAATAGATATAGGCAGCATGGAGTAAAGGAATTGCTCGAGGAATATAAAGAATGTAAAAGGAAACTTAAGAAAGAGATTAGAAAAGCTAAAAGAAGTTATGAGTTTGGTTTGGCAAATAAGGTGGAAGTAAATCCGAAAGGCTTCTACAGTTATATTAAAAGCAAGAGGATAGTGAGGGATAAAATTGGTCCCTTAGAGAATCAGGGTGGTCAGCTATGTGTGGAGCTGAGGGAGATGGGAGAGATTTTGAACGATTTCTTCTCTTCGGTATTCACTAAGGAGAAGGATATTGAATGGTGTAAGGTGTGGGAAACAAGTAAGGAAGTTATGGAACCTATGACAATTAAAGAGGTGGAAGTACTGGCGCTTTTAAGAAATTTAAAAGTGGATAAATCTCCGGGTCCTGACAGGATATTCCCCAGGACCTTGAGGGAAGTTTGTGTAGAGATAGCAGGAGTTCTGACGGAGATGTTTCAGATGTCATTAGAAATGGGGATTGTGCCGGAGGATTGGCGTATTGCTCATGTGGTTCCATTGTTTAAAAAGGGTTCTAGAAGTAAGCCTGGCAATTATAGACCTGTCAGTTTGACATCAGTGGTGGGTAAATTAATGGAAAGTATTCTTAGAGATAGTATTTATAATTATCTGGATAGACAGGATCTGATTAGGAGTAGCCAGCATGGATTTGTGCGTGGAAGGTCATGTTTGACAAACCTTATTGAATTTTTTGAAGTAGTTACGAGGAATGTTGACGAGGGTAAGGCAGTGGATGTAGTCTATATGGACTTCAGCAAGGCCTTTGACAAAGTTCCACATGGAAGGTTAGTTAAGAAGGTTCAGTCGTTAGGTATTAATGCTGGAGTAATAAAATGGATTCAACAGTGGCTAGATGGGAGATGCCAGAGAGTAGTGGTGGATAATTGTTTATCGGGATGGAGGCCGGTGACTAGCTGGGTGCCTCAGGGATCTGTTTTGGGCCCAATGTTGTTTGTAATATACATAAATGATCTGGATGATGGGGTGGTAAATTGGATTAGTAAGTATGCTGATGATACTAAGGTAGGAGGTGTTGTGGATAATGAGGTGGGTTTTCAAAGCTTGCAGGGAGATTTATGCCGGTTAGAAGAATGGGCTGAACGTTGGCAGATGGAGTTTAATGCTGAGAAGTGTGAGGTTCTACATTTTGGCAGGAATAATCCAAATAGAACATACAGGGTAAATGGTAGGGCATTGAGGAATGCAGTGGAACAGAGAGATCTAGGAATAACAGTGCATAGTTCCCTGAAGGTGGAGTCTCATGTAGATAGGGTGGTGAAGAAGGCTTTTGGAACGCTGGCCTTTATAAATCAGAGCATTGAGTACAGAAGTTGGGATATAATGTTAAAATTGTACAAGGCATTGGTAAGGCCAAATTTGGAATATTGTGTACAGTTCTGGTCACCGAATTATAGGAAAGATATCAATAAATTAGAGGGAGTGCAGAGACGATTTACTAGGATGTTACCTGGGTTTCAGCACTTAAGTTACAGAGAAAGGTTGAACAAGTTAGGTCTCTATTCATTGGAGCGTAGAAGGTTGAGGGGGGATTTGATCGAGGTATTTAAAATGTTGAGAGGGATAGATAGAGTTGACGTGAATAGGCTGTTTCCATTGAGAGTAGGGGAGATTCAAACAAGAGGACATGATTTGAGAGTTAGGGGGCAAAAGTTTAAGGGAAACATGAGGGGGTATTTCTTTACTCAGAGAGTGATAGCTGTGTGGAATGAGCTTCCTGTAGAAGGCCAGTTCAGTTGTGTCATTTAAGGTAAAATTGGATAGGTATATAGACAGGAAAGGAGTGGAGGGTTATGGGCTGAGTGCGGGTAGGTGGGACTAGGTGAGATTACGAGTTCGGCACGGACTAGGAGGGCCGGAATGGCCTGTTTCCGTGCTGTGATTGTTATATGGTTATATGGTTATATTAACTTTGTTTTTTTTATGCCATTCCTGTGTAGCCTTGGCTTTCTGCTTGGGGTCATTGTCTTGCTAGAATACATATCTTCTCCCAAGTCACAGTTCTTTTGCAGACTACATCAGGTTTACCGCCAGGATTTCCTTGTATTTTGCTGCACTCATTTTACCCTCTACCTTCACAAGCCTTCCAGGGCCTGCTGCAGTGAAGTATCCCCACAGCATGATGCAGTCACCACCATGCTTCACATTAGGGATGGTGTGATTTGGATGATGTGTGGTGTTCGGCTTACAGAGTTTAATCTGATAGCCAAGGAGCTCAATTTTGGTTTCATCAGACCATATGACCTTCTTCCAGCTGACTTCAGAAGCTCCCACATGTCTTCTGGCAAACTAGCTGAGATTTCATGTGAGTTTTCTTCAACAGTGGCTTTGTCTTTGTCACTCTTCCATAAAGCTGCGACTGGTGAAGCATCTGAGCAACAGTTTTGTATGTGCAGTCTCCATCGCAGCAACTGAAGCTTGTTCAGAGTTCACAGTTGTCATAGGTCTCTTGGAGGCCTCACTCATGAGTCCCCTTCTTGCACGGTCACTCAGTTTTTGAGGATGGCTTGCTCTAGGCAAATTTATAGCTGTGCCATATTCTTTCCATTTCTTGATGATTGACTTTACTCCAAGTGACTCGGAAGTTTTCTTGTATCCATCTCCTGACTTGTGTTTTTCAATAACCTTTTTGTGGAGTTGTTCGGAGTATTTTTTTGACTTTATGGTGTAGTTTTTGCCAGGATACTAACTCACTAGCAGTTGGACCTTCCGGGTATAGGTGTGCTTTTACTACAATCAGTTGAAACCTTGGCTGCACCAGTGGTTATTTGGTGTGCCATATTGAAGGGGATGAATACATATGCAATCAATTATTTTGTGTTCTATATTTGTAATTCATTTATATCACTTTGTAGAGATATGTTTTCACATTGACACAAAAGAGTTAAATCCATTGTGATTTAATGTTGTAAAACAATAAAATATTAAAACTTCCAAGGGGGGCAGTGAATACTTTTTATAGGCAGTATATAATAAACCTGCAAAGGAAGTCTGATGATTAGGAAACTCTGATCCACAAAAGATTATGGTCCAACGAACTTCACTCCAATTAATTTGATTTGTTATCTTATATAGAGAATGCATTGTGCAAAAGTGAAATTACTCACTAACTTGGTATGCTGTAGTCATGTTTATGGTGATTTCACTTAAATATGAATGCCACTTTAATTGTATTCTCTTTTTAGTGCCTTATATGTAGTGGACTTAAAGAAATTCAGAAAAATTGCTGCTGGTGATCGACTCAGAGGACAGTATCAAGGCCTCAGTCAAGATCCCAACAGCCTGTCCAATCTTGACCAGGTTTGTGTGCATGGTTTTATTGCTGTACTATGGGAAGAAGGTAGGAATATTCATATCATTTGTGGTATACGCCAAGACTAATCTGCTTAGCTGTTTACCTTTTACAAGGATGTGGATATATTTGTGGCTCAGATTCTAAATTCTAGGAAAATCTTGGACAATTCAAAGGTATCCACTACTTTCTGAAACTGAAAATCCAGGTAAAGCCTCATTGATGTTCGATTGATGTTGAGGGATCTATTGAGTTGTAAATGGCGTCATGTGGCAAGCTGAAAACTCAGAATCCTCTATGCAAAAACATCTATGTTGTTGCTCTTTAGCAAAAATCCTGTTCTTTTCAATTTATTTTATCACGATCCCTAAAAGGTGAAAAATAATTCCTCCCTCATCTTCCTCACTAAATTTGTTGTAGTTGATGTACCTCACTGTATTGATCCATTGTTATTTGTAGCTCTTTAGTAGAAATTGGATGTTTTGTTTTTAACATTGCAATAATAACAGCACTAAAAACTAAATTGTAGTGCAGTTTGGAACAATCCACAAATGCAAAATGTGCAAAGTAAATGCAAGATTATATTGTATTAATGTGTCACTTATCCTTCAATACTTGGAAAATCAGGAATTCACAATACTTTGCAAAAGGAGCCCAAATCTTAATAATTTTAACCTTATCTCTGTTGAAATCACTCCACTTGGCTAATTCAGTGTTTTCAATTCAGTGAAGACAGTGATTTTGCTATACCATCATTAGACCTGGATGATTGTTTCATCCTCTGGAACAGTAACTGGTGTATTTGATTATCCAAACAGTTCTGCTATTATCAACTATCATTCCTCTTAAACTCTTAAGATTTAAGATTATTTAATGTCATTTCCAGTACACAAGTGTAAAGAAGAAGAAAATAATTGTTCAGATGCAATGTACCACAAAATAACACAAGATAAAGAATGCAATAATGAAAAATAACAACAAATATAAATATATAAAATAGCTCCTATGCATAGATTGTTGTATATTCATAAAGTGATGCCAGGCACAAGAGTGTCTGTGCATAAGGTGGAGGTGTTGATCAACTGTATTGCTTGGGGAAAATAACTGTTTTTGAGTCTGGTGATCCTGGCATGGATGCTACGTGGCCCCCTCCCTGATGGGAGTGGGACAATTGGGTCCATGAGTAGTATGGATAGGATCCTTCATGATGTTACTGGCCCTTCTCTGCACCTTTCTGTATATATGCTCTTGGTGCCAGTGATGCGTTAGGCAGTTTTGACAACCACTGTAGAGATTTCTGTCTGCTGCAGTGCAGTTTCCATACCATGCAGTGATGTAGCATGTTAGGAGGCTCTCTACTCCACATCTGTAGAATGATGTGAGTTATAGGTGTGCATAGTCCAGCTGTCTTCAGTCTCCTCAGAAAGTAGAGGTGTTGTTGAGCTTTCCTGACTGTGTAGGATGTGTTCTGAGACCATGAGAGGTTGTGCGAGGTGTGCTCTCCCAGGAAGTTTCCACTGCTGTGGCACCAATGTAAAGAGGAGTGTGGGTGGTGCAAATTCTCCTGAAGGTGATAACCATTTCCTTTGTCTTGTTGGCATTGAGGAAAAGGTTATTTGCCCAGCACCAGGCCTCACTCCCACCTCCTCTCTGTAGGCCATTTCATCGTTGTTGGTGATGAGCCCTCCCACTGTCGTATCTTGACAATGTGGTTACTCAGGTGTTTGGCCGTGCATTCAGTGTGTGAGCAGGGTGTACAGCAGTGGGTTCAGCTCACAGCGCATTTTAAACTTGTGAATTCCAATTTTAAACTCCTTAGCTAGTTGAACAACCTCCTTGGATCTACCCTATTGAGCCTTCTATATTTACCAGGAACCAATGTGACGTGTCTTTGCTGCACTTCCTCTTTATCTTGCATTTCCTTCTTTAGTTCAGCAGATAAAAATACTCAGTACTTTAGGGGAGACAAAACTGACTACAGATGCTAGAATCTGAAGCAAAAAGCAAACTGCTGAGGGTATCTTAGTGAGTCAGGCAGGTCTGTGGAAGGAAATGGATAGTTGTCAGAATGAACTGCAGATGCAATTATGGAACGTTGATTCATATTCTTTCATTGTCCATGAAATATTTCTAAAATCAGTGCAAGGGAATTAAGTTGTGTGGGTGCAGCCCACACTAAATTGTTGATCTCATTCAGATTTATGTAGTGAGTTGGGTGCTATCGATGTGGCCCATTATTGGCAAGTAAGTTGAGGATAAACATTTTAGCCCTCTAGATAAGCTGGCCCTTGATATTTTTCAGTCAGCTTTTCTACCTTTCTTTCTCACATTGTAGTATTCCAAGCTCCAATGCAAGTAAGTTTGCCTTACTGTTTATCCTATGAACACTAATTGGCTCTTCTCCTTAACGTGTCTTTTGCATTCTTTAATCTGTTTGTTCCCCCAGTGAACTCCTAATCATGATAGTAGCTATTCTGTAAAATAAAAATACAACCAAATTTATCCTCATTGGTCATCAATTCAATTTATATTTTTACTCTTATTATTTTTCCTTTGTGGAAATTTTCTTAAGTTCATACCGTACTTAAGGAGAGTGCTTGTTTTTGTCTTTCAAGTTAACAGCCTAGCGTTTCTAAGATACATTATTCAGTTCTCTTAAATGTTCCCTCAGCAAAATTTCAAAGAGCCTCATTGTATAATTCTGAGTTTATGTGCAGGGTATTTTGACCCAGAATGATAACAACAGATTTGGAAGACAAAGAGTATTGGATAAAAACTGATCAGCCAAGCCTGCAAAGGGGCAACAGAGGACTTGATCCCTGGCTCTTCCTGTAATATGATTTTATTTCCATAATCACTTTAATATTTTAGTTGAACAATTTTCTTCTTATTTGACCTCTGTTGTTCCTTTGCAGGCTTGCATAATCCAGTCTTATCCATTGCCCTCACATGAATCTCCGTTAGGAATAGCAATCGTTTAGGGAGCAAAGCCTGAATTTTTGTTATCCCCCCCAGACATAATGAGACACTTGTAAATGATGCCCTGCCAGGACAATCAGTCTCTGCAGAGACGAGGAAAAATAATTCTATTTTTAATTAAATGTCATGAGAAATGGATTTTTTCTCCTAAATGCATCAAATTGTACCATTTTTAATTATAAATTTACAGTGAGTAATGCCAGTTCACCCACTGTAACAGTGTGATATAATACAACCTTTAATGCAATCGGCATTGTTTAATGCTTTTACATTAACCCACAAGTGTGTGTAAAAAAAAAAAGCCAGTTCGTTTTTTCCCTGTCTTATGGATGTAAGAGCTTCAGCAGGTTAGATTATCAGTACTTTTTTTTAATTAAAATCTTTCCTCACATAGCTCTTGAGGAAATTATTAATGTTGAAAATTGCATGCACTCCACTAAGCTTTTTAATAGAAGAGCAGACCACTTGAAAGGTGTATTATTTGCCCAATTATTTCTATAAATCATAATGAAATTTATACTTCTGCTAATTTTGCAATTTGAGCTTTCCCTCCAACTCTCAATGCCCATGATCACAACCAAAATTTGTGCAAAGCCACATCTATGATATGAAATTTGTGTTTCTGTCTGTGATTAAAGTGGGTGTTGCATGTTTAGTAATAGATGATCACAGCAGCAATTTTACACCATTAATCTGTTGTGTGCTACTGCTGCTCAAAAACAATAAAAACATCAAATCGTGTTTTAAGGGCTATAATTGAACTATTAGCCCCAATTTATCATTGCAAAGGCGCCAAATAGTATGGAAATATGCTAACAATACAAATATCTAGGAAAGATAATTTTTACATTAATAATCCTCTTGAGCAAATATGACTTATTCAGCATGGTAACCTGATACTAATGTGTTGTTTGTATTATGCAATATCAATGATAGTAAGGAACAGTGACCCATAATTTGCTGTTACAGTGATAATAATGACAAATGCCATAATTTTGACTGTTGCATTTTACAATGCTCTCTGATGCATTTAGGCTGTAGTTTGCCAGAAAATAATCAGGACATGTTACAACAAGCATAGCTGTGGATTAGAAGCAGCCTGAATACTGTCTGATGCACACCCAAGCTACAGGAGGCCAGCACAGATAGATGAGGGATTATTTAACAAAGACACATTTATCTGATAACATGGGAAAGAATTGTAGAAGTGCCCAAATAATTTCATTTATTTTCATGCTGAAGCAGTGTAAATATATAGGTGGGAGATTATAAACAAGTCTGTATTTCCTGAACTGTGCAATCCAGGGCCATATCTTATTAATTGTTTCCATCCATGTTCACTGCATATGATAAAATGATAGGATACAATATATGATCAACATAAAAATACACTCATTTAGATAAAAGCATTTAGTGCTTGGTTGTCAAATACATTTTTGGATTTCTCAATTGAAGGATAAGACTTCAGTAAAATTACCTGGAACAGATAAGTAGAAGTCATACCCTTGGGTAGCCTGATAAACAATTGGAAAATTTACTGATTAAGTTTGCTGAAGCCACTCAGTTAATGGGGTATTATTACAGTAGCATTAATTCAACAATTCAGTCTTTGTACTAGTTTAGCAAAGCTGGAGGATGTGTGGATTTATAATAATTAGCTTTTCAACCGTTATAGTGAGAGTTAGTTTGATGAGAGAATCCCAATTTATCATAGTGTGACTTAAACTTGATGTGACTCAACTTGACTCAACCAGATTTCCAATCCCCTCCTATATGCTCATTCATCACTACCTTTGATTTGGCCTACAACAGTGGTGTCATCAGCAAACGTGAATACGGCATTGGAGCTCTGCTTAGATGCAAATTGTGGAGGAGATGTTGTTGCCAATCTGAACTGACAAGTCTACCAGTGAAGAAATTGAGGGTCCAATTCACAAGAAGATACTGAGGCTAAGGTCCAGGGGTTTATTGATTAGTTTTGAGGGGATGACGATATTGAATGCTGAGTTGCAGTAGATAAAGAGCAACCTGATGTATGCATCTTTGCTGTCTGGATGTTGAGTGAGGAGTCAATGACATGGCATCTATTGTTCCAGTAGGCAAATTGGAGCAGATCTAAGTCACTTCTTAGGCAGGAGTTCATATGTTTCATCTCTAAGCACTTCATCACTGTGGATTTAAGTGCTACTGACCGACAGTCATTGAGGCAGGTAACCAGTCACCTTGGGCATTGGTACCATTGAAGCAGGTGAATAGCTCAAACCACTGAAGTGAGAGGTTAGAGATCTCAGTGAACACTCCAGCCAGTTGATCAGCACAGGCCTTTAGAACTTGGCCAGGTATCCCTTCTGAGCTAGATACTTTTTGTGGGTTCGTCCTCCTGAAGGCTGCTCACATGTCAGCCTCAGCGGCTGAAATCATAGGATCGTTGGGGGCTGGGAGAGGTTCTGATGACTCCTCCATGTTTTGACAGTTAAAGCAAACATGGAAGTCATTGAGCTCATCTGGAAGCTAAACCCTGCCGCAACTGTTGAGCATCCTTCGTTGATTCAGGTTTAGTCCAAAATTGCCACTTTGCTTGTGAGCTAGCTTCCCAGAGATTGCACCTTGACCTCTTGTAATTTTCTTGGTCATTGGATTTGAATGCCTCTGATCTGGCTCTCAGCAGATTATGGATCTCATGGCTTCTGATTGGGGAATTCTTTTGAATGATTTTGTGGGGACACAATCATCTACAACTGTTTTAATAAAGTCTGATACAACCATGGTGTATTCATTGAGATCCATAGATGAGTCCTTGAACACAGCCCAGTCCACTGACTTGAAGCAGTCCCGTAGCCACTCCTCTGCTTTCTGCAACCACATCTTCATTGTTTGAATCTCTGCTCTTTAGCCTCAGCCTGTATGCAGGTAGGAGAAGGACAGCCAAGTGACCTAATTTACCAACGTTAGGTGACCATGGCCAGAAAATTGAAAGTTGGTGAGATCAAGAGCATGTGAAGTGTCGTGAATGTATTAGGTGGGAAGGGACTGAACCTAGGGGGATAGAATGGAGTCAAGGTATGCAGAAATGAGTTCAGTGGGTAGGAGCAGGCATAGGTAACGGGCCTATCTAGACAGTCAGGTTTGTGGATCTTGGGTAGGAGGTAGAAATGACCAGTGCAGGTTAAGGGAATTATGAGTTTGGTGGCAGTGGATGGGAGTTCTCCAGAGTTGATGAAGTTAGTAATGGTGTGGGAGACTGTTGGTTCTGAGTGGGGTCTTTTTCAAGGGAGTAGATAAGGGGAAGAGTCTGAGAGTTGCCGTCTGGCCTCAGCAAGGTAGAGGTCAGTCCACCAGACTGCAACAGTGCTCCCTTTGTCTGTGGGTTTGATTGTGACGTTGGGATTGGAACAGAGAAAGTGAAGGGCAGTGTGTTCAGAGTGGGTAAGGTTCAAAGAGGAGAGAGGAGTCTGAAATTGAGTCGGTGATGTCTCGTCAGTAATTAGAGATGAAAAGATCCAGAGCAGGGTGTCCAAGAAGAGGAGAATGGGTCATCGGTGCAGTTTGTGGAATTCTTGCCAAAGAAGTGGGTTCTGAGACGGGGGCGTCAGAGTATCTTAATGTCATGGGTGGGCGTGGAACTCATTGAGCTGCGGATGAAGGGGGATAAAGGTAAGGCCCTTGCTGAGGACAGAACATTCCGTCTCAGAGAGGGGAAGGTCAGAGGGAATGGAGAAGACACAGCAGGGATTAGAGTTGGGGTCAGAGGTGGGAGAAGAGTTGGTGGTATCAGATGAGTTGTGGGGAGGGTTGGGGTGTGCAGGGAATGTAGGAAGGTGGAGATTTCCAGAACCCAAGAAGTGACGGGGAGTCTGAGAGACTCAGGGCTGGAGAGATGTGGTGGGGAAAGGATGTTTGGGGGCTCAGCAAGGAAAATCGCAGCCTGGGGTTGGTGACATGAGGTCCAAGCTGGAACTGGAGCTAGAGGCTGCATAATTCGCAGTCTGAAGGTGTCCACTGTTGTTGAAACTGGAGCTGGAGACAGCAGGAGTTATGACTGAACGTCTATTCTAAAATTTCAGTTGCACCTTATAAGTTAAGATGCAATTTTCAGTGGTTATCAAGATATGTAGAAAAATATGAATTTGACACTTAATGACTGATATCATTATTGTTTGCAAAATGCATCCTGTGGAGCACTAAGTGAGTCGTTGATGGCAGCTTCAACTGCTTTAGCTGTTCATTTGCAGATTCTAGCCATTGTATCCATTTTATTGATTGTGACAGTAAGTACTAACAGTCCTGCATTACAGTTGCAAATCTGTGTTTTAGTATTCTTTCTTTCAAAAGTCCAGCCCAGGTGATGTTAAATTCACAATATATCGAATTTTAATATAAAATTGTGATAAAGATTTCACTACTGTGTAATTCTGCTATTACAAAGGGCTTTGAATAGAGAACAGCTAATACTGCTTTGCAGTATAGGTGCAGAAGTAGACCATTCGGCCCTTCGAGCCTGCACCGCCATTCTGAGATCATGGCTGATCATCTACTATCAATACCCGGTTCCTGCCTTGTCCCCATATCCCTTGATTCCCCTATCCATAAGATACCTATCTAGCTCCTTCTTGAAAGCATCCAGAGAATTGGCCTCCACTGCCTTCTGAGGCAGTGCATTCCACACCCCCACAACTCTCTGGGAGAAGAAGTTTTTCCTTAACTCTGCCCTAAATGACCTACCCCTTATTCTCAAACCATGCCCTCTGGTACTGGACTCTCCCAGCATCTGGAACATATTTCCTGCCTCTATCTTGTCCAATCCCTTAATAATCTTATATGTTTCATTCAGATCCCCTCTCAATCTCCTTAATTCCAGCGTGTACAAGCCCAGTCTCTCTAACCTGTCTGCGTAAGACAGTCCGGACATCCCAGTGTTAACAAGTATAACACTGATTAATCTTAATAAAGCAGACAGTTTACAGTTCAAATTCTTTTTAGACATGTTTTGTAGCTGAAGTATTCATTCAAAACAGTGTGTACAGTCTTGTTAAGGTTGCTGTGAAAATTGAATCAGGACATGAGAAAAATGATGCTGACAACTTAAAAGCACACATTATCATGATTGCTTTGGACCTGGTACCTCCTTTGTGACTTGTGATTTATGCACTGTTATTTGATGATTCACAAATCATACAGTTAACATGATCCCATTTGATAACTCCTATAATGTTTCTCTGTGACTCCAGAATGATTGTTGATGGGCTTTGAGTACTTTTTGTGTCACTGAGGAGAAAATGTTTAAGTTATCTTATGATCACCTGAGGTTGAGGTTTTTTTTTGGAATGACTCTCTATACAGGCTACACGGAACGAAGTATGTATGGCCTAAAGAAATTGCACCTCTCCAACACATTGTCCAATATTCCTTCATGTAGGCTTGCTGATGCTGTCAGACAGGGCTTAAACTAGCTGACTCTAGATTCAGAAGGGGAGCAGAATAGACAAAAAAGGAATCTGGACATGCTGAATATTAATACCTGAACAGAAGGCAAAGCACAAACATATTTTATATCTTATGTATGATTTAACTGTAGCATAAACATGAGCAGGAATGATAACTCAGTGTTCCTGCTTATCTGAGATAGCGGAGGATAAAGAGTGATTAACAATTTTAGTTCTGGAATAATCATTGTGAGAAAAAATATGTTCATATCACATCAGGCTATACATGTTGAACTGCAGAATTGAAAAGGGGCAATCAAGATGCTGTCATGTACTATGGACAGTCCAAGGTAGAGCAATTTTGTGATGTGCAAAAACATTTGCACAGTAAAAGTAGGAGATTTCAATAACCCTGCTATAAATTGGTATAAGGTACAGAGGAGAAAAATACAACATCTGAGAGTATTCCTTTTAACCAATTTCTTACAAGTATTACAAAATACAGACTTAGTTTTATGGGTTGAAGCTGGGCATTTGGTATGAATAATAGAGAAATCTTACAATGGTCATAACTCACTTAAATTTGTCATTGTGAAAAATGCTAAAGATAAAGGTTTTAAAGTGACAAATGTTAATTGGCTGACTACTGGTTCAGTAAAAGTGCATTGGAACAGCTACTTAAAAGTAATTTAGTGGTAACCATGGAAGTACTCTCATGGAAGACAGAGATTCAAGGGATTCCAGATTAAGAAGTTACCATATATTAAAAAAATGTGAAACTGCCAAAAGCTATAGAATGTACTGTGGAGTATCAAGAGGGAGATGTATGTGAGAGTGGGAGCCATTGAAAAAAGCAGGTCTCATTGCATGTGAGTTTCCCTATGAAGTAACAAGAGGGAGATCTGTTTGAAAGCAGGAACCATTGAAAAGAGCAGGTCTCATTGCATGTGAGTTTCACTTTGGAGTAGCAAGCATGAGATCTGTGTGAGAGCAGGAACCATTGAAGAGAGCAAGTCTAACTGCTTTGTGTTTCACTTGGGTCAATAAAAAGAAATGAGGTTTAAGTAGAGCGACCATTATGGTACATTCATTGTCAGAGCGCGACAGAGTTAAGAGAGGAGAACTGAGGCTTTGGCTCAAGATGTTTCAGTGAGAAGTGGTGGAGGCCAAGGCCACAGAGGCCATTTTGAAGCAATCGTTGTGTGAATAGGCCAGTGTAGGAGTTTGAGGTCTGAGGCTATGGCTCAGAGGCACAGATGAGGTTATACAATCAGATAAGGTTTTTTTGTAGTAGTTAATGAAAAGGATGCCAAATTACAACTAATTAAATTAAGTAGGGATGTATGGTGGTTTCAGATGATGAAATCTGCAGGAAATGTTGGTTGCTCAAGAAACTCGGGTTCAAAATGATAACCTGGAATTTGAGCTTCGTACAGTATAATGCATTGGGAAGGGAAAAGTTATCTGAACACACTTTTTTTCAGGAGGCTGTCACACCCATTAGGTTAACTACTTCAAATCTGGTCTGTAGCCAAGAACAAGAGGGTGTGACAGCTAGTGAGCTAGCTAAGGGAATCCAGAGATAGTGCTGGAGGACCCTCAGTCCTTGACCTTGTCCAACAAGTATGAGATTGTTGCTTCCTGTGTGAATGACAGTGGGGGCTGTAGGAAGGATGAGCAACAGAACCATGGCACCTAGGTTCAGGAAGCCATTCAAGAGGAGAGTTGTAATTTGGAATAACGTAGTAAAGAGAATATACACAGTTTTCTTTTGTAAGGACCAAGAGACCCTAGCATATGTTGTCTAGCTGGTGTTGGGGTTCAGAACTTCTTACCTGACTGCAGAGTGGGAGTGGGTCGGGAAAGATTCCGTTGTTGTGGTCTATATAAGTATCAACAATGTATGAAGAACAGGGAAGGAGGTTCTGCTGAGAGAATTTGAGCAGCTAGAGACTAAAATAAAATACTGAACAAAAAAGGTAATCTCTGGATTGTTATCTGAGACACATGCAAATTGGCACAGGATTATAGAGTGCTAAACGTGGGGCTCAAAGGTTGATGCTGGAGAAGTGAGTATGAATTAATGGGACATTGACAAGGTATTGGGGAAGGAAGGAGCTGTTCCAATTGGATGGGCTCCATCTGAACCATGTTGGACTAGGGTCCTACCAGGTTGCAGAACTGGGGCAGTGGGTAGGGCTATAAACTAAATAGCTGGGGCTGGGTTTAATAGCTTGGAAAAGTAAGGATAAAGAAAAAGATAAGGAGAGGTTATTAAAGTCTTCAGAATAAAGAAGTTTAGAAGGATAAGAATTTAACATAAGGCAACGTGGAAACAAAATTGAAAAGAGAGATGGTGAATACAGGACCGAAGATGTTATATTTGAATTCGTACAGTATTCAGAGTAAGGTAGATGATTTTGTAGCGCAGATAGAAATTGCCAGATATGATGTTGTAGGCATCACTGGATTAAAGATCACAGCTGGGAGTTTTAACATCCAAAGATACGCATTGTATTGAAAGGACAGACAGGTGGGCAGAAGGAATGAAATCACAACTTCAGAAAGAGGTGACATAGGATTGGAAGGGGTAGAATCCTTGTGGGTAGAGTTAAGAAACTGCAAGGGTAAGAAGACCCTGATGGGAGTTATATACAGATCTCCGAACAGTGACCGACCGGGATGTGGTGTACAAATTATAGCGGGAGATGGAAAAAGCCTGCCGGAAAGGCAACATTATGTTAGTCATGAGGGCTTTCAATATGCAGATGGATTGGGAAAATCAAGCTAATGCAGGATCCCAGGAGAGAGAATCTGTGGATTTTTGGAGAAACTCGTGGTTGAGTCCACTAGGGGATCAGCATTCTGGATTGGGTGTTGTGTAATGAACCAGATGTCATTAGAGAGCTTAAGGTAAAGGAACCCTTGGGAAACAGTGATTATAATACGATAGAATTTATTCTACAATTTGAGAGGGAGAAGCTAAAGTCAGGTGTATCAGTATTACGGTAGAGTAGAGGGAATTACAGAGGCCTGAGAGAGGAGCTGGCCAAAGTTGATAGAAAGGGGCCACAAGTAGGGATGACAGCAGAACAGCAATGGCTGGAGTTTCTGGGAGCAATTCGGAAGGCACAGGATAGATAGATCCCGAAGAAGAGGAAGTATTCTAAAGGCAGAATGACACAACTGTGGCTGACAAGGGAAGTCAAAGCAAAAGAGAGAACATATAGGAGCGAAAATTAGTGGGAAATTAAGAGGATTAGGAAATTTTAAAAAACCAACAGAAGGCAACTAAAAAAACCACAAGGTGGAAAAAGACGAAATATCAAAGTAAGCTAGCCAATAATATCAAAAGTGATACCAAAAGTATTTTTCAGATATATAAAGAGTGAAAAAGAGGCAAGAGTATATATTGGACCACTGGAAAATGATGCTTAATAGTAGCAGGGGGAAACAATGAAATGCCTGACAAACTGAATAAGTATTTTGCAGTAGTCTTCACTGTGAAAGACATTCATAGTATGCCAGAAGTTCGAGAGTGTCGAGGGGCAGATATGAGTTCAGTTGCTATTACTAAGGAGATGGTGCTTAAGAAACTAAAAGGTCTGAACGTAGATCAGTCACGTGCACCTGAAGGACTACACCTCAGGTTCTAAAAGAGGTCGCTGACAGGATTGAGAAAAATTAGCAATAATCTATCAAAAATCAGTAGATTTTGGCATGGTTCCAAGGGCTGAAAAATTGCAAATGTCACCAGTCTTCAAGAGAGGAGAGAGGGAGAAGAAAGGAAATTAAAGGTCAGTTAGTCTGACCTCAGTGGATGAGAAGGTGTTGGAGTTAAGGATGTAGTTTTGGGGTACTTGGAGGCATGTCATTAAATAAGCCAAATTTGGCATGGTTTCCTTAAGAGAAAATCTTCCCTGGAAGAAATCTGTTGGAAGTTTTGAAGAAATAGCAAAGGAGAATTGGTGGATGTTGTATGCTTGGATATTCAGAAGGCCTTTGACAAGGTGCTGCACATAAGGCTGCTAAACAAGATGAGAGCCCAGGAGAGATACTAGCATGGATAAGCATTGACTGATTGGCAGTAGGCAAAGGGTGGGAATAAAGGGATCCTTTTCAGATTGGCTGTCGGTGACAAGTGATGTTCCATGGGGTGTCAGTATTGGAACTACTTCTTTTTACATTCTGTGTCAGCGATTTGGATGATGAAATTAGTAGCTTTTTGGCCAAGTTTGCAAATGAAGGTAGATGGAAGGGAAGATAACAAGACCATAAGACATAGGAGAGAATTAGGCCATTCACCCATCAAGTCTGCTCCGCCATTCCATCATGGCTGATCCCGGATCCCACACAACCCTCTACACCTGCCTTCTCATCGTATCATTTGATGCCCTGACCTTTCAGGAAACTACCAACTTTCGCCTTAAATATACAAATGGACTTGGCCTCCACCGCTGTCTGTGGCAGAGCATTCCACAGATTCACTACTCTTTAGCTAAAAGAATTTCTCCTTACCTCTGTTCTAAAAGGTCGGCCCTCAATTTTGAGGCTGTGCCCTCCAGTTCTGAAAACCCCACCATAGGAACCATCCTCTCCACATCCACCCTATCTAGTCGTTTTAGCATTCGGTAGGTTTCAATGAGATCCCTCCACATTCTTCCAAATTCCAGTGAGTATAGGCCTAAAGCTGCCAAATGCTTCTCGTATGTCAACCCCTTCATTCCCAGAATCATCCTCGTGAACCTCCTCTGGACTCTCTCCAATGACAACACATCCTTTCTGAGATGTGGGCCCAGAACTGTTGACAATAACAAGTGCCACCTGACTAGTGTCTAATAAAGCCTCAGCATTATCTCCTTGCTTTTATATTCCATTGCCCTTGAAATAAATGCCAACATTGCATTTGCCTTCTTTACCACAGACCCAACCTGTAAATTAACCTTCCGGGAGTCTTACACGGGGACTCCCCAAGCCCCTCTGCACCTCTGATGTTTGAACCTTTTCCCCATTTAGATAGTGGTCCGCACTATTGTTCCATGCATTATTGTACATTTCCCAACACTGTATTCCATCTGCCACTTTTTTGTCCATTCTTCCAACTTGTCCAAGTCCTACTGTAATCGCATTGCTTCCTCATCATTACCTTCCCCTCCACCTACCTTCGAAACATCCACAAACTTTGCCACAAAGCCATCATTTTCATTATCCAAATCATTGACAAACAATGTGAAAAGTAGCGCTCATCATACTGACCCCTGAGGAACACTAGTCACCGGCAGCCAACCAGAAAAGGCCCCTTTATTCCCACTCGCTGCCTCCTGCCTGTCAGCAATTTTGCTATCCGTGCCAACATCTTTTTGTAAGGCCATAGGATTTCATCGTGTTAAGCAGCCTCATGTGTGGCACCTTAGCAAATACCTTCTGAAAATCCAAGTGAGTGATATCCACTGCCTCTCCTTTGTCCACTCTGCTTGTTACTTCCTTGAAAAACTCTACCAGGCTTGTCAGGCAAGATTTCTCTTTACAGAAACTATGCTGACTTTGATTTATTTTGTCTCCAATTGCCTCGAAACCTCATTCTTAATAAGAGACTCCAACACTTTCCCAACCACTGAGATTAGGCTACCCTGGCCTATAATTTCCTTTCTTTTGCCTTCCACCCTTCTTAAAGAATGGAATGACATTTGCAATCTTCCAGTTCTCCAGGACCATGCCAGAATCAAGCGATTCTTGAAAGATCATGACCAATGCATCCGTTATCTCTTCAGCAACCTCTCTCAGGACTCTAAGATGGAGTCCATCTGGTCCAGGGTGACTTATCCATCTGAAGATCTTTGAGTTTGTCTAGCACTTTTTCCTTTGTAATAGCAATGGCATTCACTCCTGCTCCCTAACACACAAAGATCTCTGGCACACTGCTAGTGTCTTCCACAGTGAAGATAGGTGCAAAGCACCCATTAAGTTCATCTGCCATTTCTTCGTCCCCCCATTACTACCTCACCGGCATCATTTTACAGTGGCCCAATATCAACTTCCTTTTCCTCTTTATATAACTGAAAAAAAACTTTTAGTATCCTGCTTTATATTATTTGCTAGTTTGCCCTCATATTTCATCTTTTCCCATCTTACAGCTGTTTGATTTGTCTTTTGTTGGATTTTAAAGGCTTCCCAGTCTTCCAACTTCCCATTCACTTTTGCTACCTCATATGCCCTTTCCTTGGCTTCCCTTGGTCCTTAACTTCCCTTGATGAGGAAGCAGAGGCTGCAGAAGGACTTGGATTAGGAGAATAGACACAGAGATGGCAGATGAAGTACAGTGTCAGGAAGTGTGTGGTCATGCACTTTGGTAGAAGGAATAAAAGCATGAACTATTTTCTAAACAGGAAAATCAAAAATCCGATGTGCAAAGGGATTTGGGAATCCCTTTGCAGGATCTCTAAAGGTTCATTTGCTGGTTGAATTGGTGGTGAAGAAGGCAAATGCAATGTAAGCATTCATTTCAAGAGGACTAGAATATAAAAGCAAGGATATAATGCTGAGGCAGTATAAGGCTCTGTCAAGCCCTCGTTTGGAGTATCTTAAGCAGTTTTAGACCCCTAATTTAAAAAAGGATGTTCTGACATTGGAGAGGGTTCAGAGGAAGTCCAGGAAAATAATTCCAGGAATGAAAGGATTATCACACGAGCAGCAATTGAAGACTCTAAGCCTGTACTCATTAGAAGTTAGTAGAATTGGGAGGGGGATCTCATTGAAGTCCATCAAATGTTGAAAGGCCTAGGTAGACTGGATATGAAGAGGATGTTTCCTTTGGTGGGGGAGCCTAGAACCAGAGGGCACAGCCTCAAAATAGAGGACATTCATTTAGAACAAAGATGAGGAGGAATTTCTTTACCCAAAGGATGGTGAAGTGTGGAATTCTTTGCCACAGGCCGCTGTGGAGGCCAGGACACTAGGTGCATTTAAGACAGAGATTGGTAGGTTCTTGATTAGTCAGGGCGTAAAAAGTTATGAGTCGAATGCAGGAGAATAGTTTGAGAGGGAAATGGATCAGCCTTGATGAAATAACAGAGCAGTCTCAATGGGCTGGATGGCATAATCCTTCTGTGTTACGAACTTATGGAATAGGTGGAACTGTGCACAATACTCAAGCTGCATCTCACAAGTGTTGTGTGCACTTCTATTTGTCACATAATGAGAGAAATGTGTTTGCATTGTAGAGTGAGAAAGTCCTTTTCCAGAAGGAAAAAATGGTTCAGTAACAATGGCAAATACGAGTATGGCCCTGAATGGTAGTGAGGGAGGAGGTGTAAGGCTAGGTGCACCAACATTCAGGAATACCTTGCCCTAGTTCTTCTTTCTCAGTACCATTCAGGGTACACCTCCTCCCTCACTACCATTCAGGAACACCTGCCTCTATACCTCCTCCCTCACTACCATTCAGGAACACCTGCCTCTATACCTCCTCCCTCACTACCATTCAGGAACACCTGCCTCTATACCTCCTCCCTCACTACCATTCAGGAACACCTGCCCCTATACCTCCTCCCTCACTACCATTCAGGAACACCTGCCCCTATACCTCCTCCCTCACTACCATTCAGGAACACCTGCCCCTATACCTCCTCCCTCACTACCATTCAGGAACACCTGCCCCTATACCTCCTCCCTCACTACCATTCAGGAACACCTGCCTCTATACCTCCTCCCTCACTACCATTCAGGAACACCTGCCCCTATACCTCTTCCCTCACTACCATTCAGGAACACCTGCCCCTATACCTCTTCCCTCACTATCATTCAGGAACACCTGCCCCTATACCTCTTCCCTCACTACCATTCAGGAACACCTGCCTCTATATCTCTTCCCTCACTACCATTCAGGAACACCTGCCCCTATACCTCTTCCCTCACTACCATTCAGGAACACCTGCCCCTATACCTCTTCCCTCACTACCATTCAGGAACACCTGCCCCTGTACCTCTTCCCTCACTACCATTCAGGAACCCCTGCCCCTATACCTCCTCCCTCACTACCACTCAGGAACACCTGCCCTTATACCTCTTCCCTCACTACCATCCAGGAGCACCTGCCTCTGTATCTCTTCCCTCACTACCATCCAGGAGCACCTGCCTCTGTATCTCTTCCCTCACTACCATCCAGGAGCACCTGCCTCTGTATCTCTTCCCTCACTACCATCCAGGAACACCTGCCCCTGTACCTCTTCCCTCACTACCATCCAGGAACACCTCCCCTTATACCTCCTCCCTCACTACCATTCAGGATCACCTGCCCCTATACCTCTTCCCTCACTACCATTCAGGAACACCTGCCCCTTATACCTCCTCCCTCACTACCATTCAGGATCACCTGCCCCTATACCTCTTCCCTCACTACCATTCAGGAACACCTGCCCCTATACCTCCTCCCTCACTACCATTCAGGATCACCTGCCCCTATACCTCTTCCCTCACTACCATTCAGGAACACCTGCCTCTATACCTCTTCCCTCACTACCATCCAGGAACACCTGCCCCTATACCTTCTCCCTCACTACCAATCAGGAACACCTGCCTCTATATCTCTTCCCTCACTACCATTCAGGAACACCTGCCCCTGTACCTCTTCCCTCACTACCAATCAGGAACACCTGCCCCTATACCTCTTCCCTCACTACCATTCAGGAACACCTGCCTCTATACCTCTTCCCTCACTACCAATCAGGAACACCTGTCTCTATACCTCTTCCCTCACTACCATCCAGGAGCACCTGCCCCTATACCTCTTCCCTCACTACCATTCAGGAACACCTGCCTCTATACCTCTTCCCTCACTACCATTCAGGAACACCTGCCTCTATACCTCTTCCCTCACTACCATCCAGGAGCACCTGCCCCTATACCTCTTCCCTCACTACCATTCAGGAACACCTGCCTCTATACCTCTTCCCTCACTACCAATCAGGAACACCTGTCTCTATACCTCTTCCCTCACTACCATCCAGGAACACCTCCCCTTATACCTCTTCCCTCACTACCATTCAGGAACACCTGCCCCTATACCTCTTCCCTCACTACCATCCAGGAACACCTGCCTCTATACCTCTTCCCTCACTACCAATCAGGAACACCTGCCCCTATACTTCTTCCCTCACTATCATTTAGGGTACACCTGCTTCTACACTTTCTCCCTCACTACCATTCAGGGTCCCAGCAGTCCTCCCAGCTGATGCAGCATTTCACCCGCAAGTCTGTTGGGTTCATCTACTATATCCAGTGCTCCCAGCGTAGCATCCTGTATATCGGTGAGACCCGACATAGATTGGGAGACCGCTTCACCAGTGTTTCGCCTGCCTGAAAAGGCGGGATCCCTCTGGAGCCACCCATTTCAATTGCACTTCCCATTCCCATCCAATGTGCCAGTCCATGGCCTCCTCTACTGCCATGATAAGGCCACACTGAGATTGGGGGAACAACACTTTCTTCTGCCAGGGTAGCCTCCAAGATGATGGCATGAACATTGATTTCTTGAACTTCCAGTAATTGCCCCCCTTCCCTTCACCATTCCCCATTCCTGTTTCCCTCTCTTACCTTATCTCCTTACCTCCCTCTGGTGCTCCTGCCCCTTCTTTTTCTACCATGGTCTTCTGTTCTCTCCTATCAGATCCCCCTCCTCCAGCCCTTTATCTCTTCCACCAATGAACTTCCCAGCTCTTTTACTTCACCCCTCCCAGTCTCCTTATTTCACCTATCACCTGCCAGCACGTACTTCTTCCTCTCCTCCCTTCCACCTTCTTACTCTGACTTCTCCCTTCCTTTCCAGTCCTGAAGAAGGCTTTTGGCCCAAAATGTGGACTAAGAATGGCAGATGCTTAGGATAATAAGCATGTTCTTCCTGTTCTTGGTGGAATAATGTATAAATTGTATAAATCCTAAACCCAGTTGATCGCGTTCTGAGTCAAAAATGCATAGGATTAAGTCCATTTGTAGATTTGAGTAGAGAATCCATCACTTTAGTTGTAGTGGTTCAAGGGCATCACTGTGTCATATGCCTTCTTGAGACTAAACTCATTGTTTTCTTCAAAAAAAAAACAGGAAAAAAATCAAAGGCTGTGTTATGAAGAAAATTTCCCCAATTAAATAAATAGTTCTAAAAATCTGCAGATACTGGAAATCTGAAATAAAAATAAAGTACTGGAAAAAATTAACAGACCAGAGAATACTCTGTGGAAAGAGAAACAGGTAGCATTTGAGTATCCAAATGGAAGAAAAACAGAGAAACGCAGGCAGAAATGGCCACTCCTGATGTAAACAGAAAGAAAGAGTGAATTACCTAAATTTGGAAAAATCAGTGTTGAATCCTGTTGGCTGTATTGTGCCTTGGTGAAAGATGATATGTTATTCCTCAAGTTTGCACTGGTTTTCATTGTAACAGTGCAGGAGATCACAGACAAACATATAGTTGGGAATGGGATGCTGAATTAAAAAGGCAGGCCGTCAGAAGTTCCAGGTCACTCCAGCAGTCTGTTCACAAACACACAAAAGAACTAAATTTCTGTTTTAAAGTCGCATTTTTGCACCCAACAAATCAACAGCTGATCAACATCAATGGGTCTGCAGCTGCTAGGGTGAGTAGTTTCAAGTTCCTCGGTATACATATCCCAATGATCTCAGCTGGACTCCATCAGCTTTGTGGCAAAAGAAGCACAACAGCGTTTCTTCCACCTCAGGTGACTGATGAAATTCGGCATGGGCCCCCAAATCCTCAAGACCTTCTATAGGGGCACTACTGCCTGGCTGTGTCACTTCCTGGTACAGGAACTGCACCAACCTTGATCACTGGGCACTGCAGAGAGTGGTATGGACAACCCAGTGTATCTGTGGATGTGAACTTCTCTCCATTGAGGACATTTACAGCAGCAGGTGCAGAAAGAAGGCCTGAAGGATCATCGGGGACACCCCAACCATAAACTGTTTCAGCTGCTTCCGTCTGGCAAGCGCTACCGCAGCATTAAAGCCAGGACCAACAGGCTATGGGACAGCTTCTTTCTACAAGCCATCAGACTTTTAAATTCACATGTCTGTACATTGCAACAGAGTCAAAACACAAAGTTTTTACTCCCTCACCTTGTGGGATGGATGTAAGATTTAAATAAATTCTAATTGAAAGAAATTCCCACACCACTTTCTCTGCAATAGATAGATTAATGCATTTCTCAACTCCAAAGAGGGTGTCAGACTTGAAACTTTTTTTCACAAATGTTGCCCAAACTGCAGAAAATTTGCAGCATTTTCTGCTTTTAATTTTATTTTTCTGAGGTATCTTAGTGAATATTCATCTGTCAATAGAACAGTTTATCTGCTTGTCATCATACTGTGGTTTGTGGGCATGCTAAGCATAAGTTATTTACGAGCTGCTATATTTCCTGAAGTTTTTGAAAAAGTGCTTGTATTTTGAAATTGGCAGTGAAGGGCTTTTGACAGTTGTCAAAAATGCTGTATAAATTTAATCTAAATTGGAAATTTCAAAGGTTAACTGAAGACAGTATGATTTGGTGTGATGACTAATGTGCATACAGTCACACTGTGCAACTTTGTATGGGCAGCAGCAGATTTATTTGTAATGTAAACAACATTAAGTTGAGGTAATAGTAATTCATGGTACTTATTAATGTAAAGGTATTGAAATCCGTGGTAATCAAAAACTGATTAAAATTACTTCCTTTGTTTAACTGCTAAATGTGTTTTACAGGATTTGCCTAACAACATGATTCATCAAGTGCCTATTAAATCCCTTCCACAACATTGGCTGTGGTGTGAGACATGGTGTGATGAAGCATCTAAGAAGAAAGCTAAAACTATTGATTTGGTAAGTACGCTGTTAGAATGTCTGCTGCTCACCGAAACATCATAATTCATTCTGATGTTTCAGTGAGATCTAGATATAATAGAAAATGGGTTTGTTTTTGGCAAGTTTCTATCCATTAGAGACAAGAGTAATATGATGCACCATACATGCTCTCAGCTTTTCAGTGGAAGAAGTTATAGAGAATGAACCCTTAAAAAAGCTCATAAGGCTGTTGTAAAAGTGAAAAGGGTCTGGGAAAAAAACTGAATACAGAACAAAATAAACTATTCTCTTTGTACGAACCCTCAGTCTGGTCATACCTTGATGACAGAATATTCTCCTGTACGCCCCATCACTTTGAAATATGGACACTGAAGAGAGGGCTAATTGTTGCCTCTTCAAATGTTCCTAGTTGCCAGAAACAACTAAGGGAACCAGTGATGTTTTTTTGGCTTTTAAAAGATTCTTGACATTGGGCAGATGTAACTGAAGTTTTTAATAATGGAAGTATTTGACAGTTGCACGATTAGATGGAGACTAGCTGTTTGAGCTGATTATTAACTAAAAACATGCTTTTTTGTGGCCTTAATAGCAGCTATTCCTGTTGCACAAAGCACAGCACCTGATCCCATGAGCTCTGGACATTGAAAGGGGTTTACAGCCTGAAATGGATTGAATATTTTGTCGACCAAGAATAGATCCCTATAAAGTGAAAATGTTTGATGTACTGTGTCAGATTGTTGATGATACCCATTTCCACCCTTCTAAACAATGTTGAACAAATTGAAAGCACAGTGGTGCAACTGGTCAAGCTGCTTCTCAAAGTTCCAGTGACCTAGATTCATCCGTGTCTGCATGAAGACTGCACATTCTCTCTGCGACTGTGTCGATTTGCCCGGGTGGTCTGCTTTCCTCCCACATCCCAAAGAGATGGTAGGTTAATTGACCACTGTAAATTGTCCTCAGAATGCAGTAAATGGAAAAGGACGGGAAGGAATTGATGGGAATGTAAGGAGAGTCAAATGGGAATGGGTAGGAATGGTTTTTAAAAAATCGGTGTTTGAAGGTCAGTGTTCACTCAGTGGGTTTTCCTGCCTCATCTCACATTGAATGAGTTTCATGAATCAAATATTAAAGTCCTTATTATATTTGTGGGTCTTGACCATCACTGTCTGTAAAATTCTAATAACCAGCATTTAATTTGACATTTCCAGTGCAATAACCCTATGACTAAAGAGCCCAAATTGGAAGCAGCTATGCGAATTGTCCCTGAATGGCAGGACTACGATCAAGAAATTAAACAATTCCAGAGGCTGTTGCAAGAGGAGAAGTTGAATGGACGAACTCGTGCCAGTACGAAAGGTGAGGCTGGTAACCTCATTACACTTCAGTATATTTGAAACCTCTTTTAATTTAGTGAGCAAAGCATGTTTGCAATAAGAGCATACTAAAAAGAAATCAAAATGATTGCATTGATAGTTTGAGCTTTATGCTGAAAAGTAAATATTGATGACTAAGCAGGTTTCAAAATATATTTGTGATAGTTTTCACTAAAATAAGCATTAAAGGCAAATCATGGAATCAGAAACAAGAGAAAATTTGCAGATGTTGGAAGTCCAAGCAACAAACACAAAATGCTGGAGGAACTCATGGGGCAGCATCGGACTGGTTTTGAGTCAAATTTTATGGTTAAGAGGTGTATTACAGGCTCATCACAAGGAGTCACAACACCTAATCAGATTCATTAACATTTGGTTAAATACACTTTAGTAGACTGTTGCAATTCTCAACACATATGACTGAGCAAGTAAGTAGTTGAAGTATGAATGTGTAAAGCAAGTGCTTGCATGGGAATGATTGAACATTGCTCTCTATGCAACTTGCAAAGCATTAGGGAAAAGAAAACTAATAAAAATACTAATATCAAGAATTCTCATCAAAGTTTCCATGTTCCTTATTGAATGTTCAGTATTGTGATTTGTTTTTCGGTTTAATAAATAATGACTTTTTTAAAAAAAAAAAGTGAAAAATGAATGTGGTCTATAATGTTTAGATTTCTTGTTTAAACATTTGTTATACGTCTAGAAGTGTAATACATTTATTGATGGCTACCTGCAGCAAAATAATACAAATTACATGTCCTGTAATTTGTAACTATATAAAAATAAAGGAAATTCAGCATTATAAGGAAAGTTCCCAGGAAATTAGTTATGATGAGAGCCTAGGTTAGGATTCCAACAGTGTCATTGAGTGTCAAAGAGAGTAATTGTGGAAACAGGCAATGTTGGATGTTTCCTTGATTTTTTTGTGTGAGACCTAATTTATGGATTCTCTTTCACTTTGCAGATCATGTCCCACATTCTGAGCTCTGAGATGTGAACATGAGACCAGTTTAACTCTGTTCAAGGAGTTGTTCTTTTATTCCTACATGAAATCTTCTCAAATATGGCAAAGCTCCAAGATTGGAATGAGAATGTACAATTAGTTCTGTTCTTTTTTAAGTATAAGGTGTATTATAATTGGGGTTCGGTTCTGTGGACAGGTAAAGCAATGAGGTTGCAAGCATCATTAGAAAATGTATAGGTATTCACCTCAGGGACAAAGAAAATCATGCAAAATTTGACTGTTCTGCATATTTGTCAATGAAGTATAGGAAAGCCAAGAACTATAGGGATAACCTGAGTTCCCAATAATAAAATCTTAAAATCTTTCAAAGTATTGATTTTCAGATTCCTGGATTTAACTTATCTCCATTAGTCAGTGCAATGTTGGTGAGGCCTGAAACTCATTTACAGCATCTGTCTGTCTTTTTCTCTTTACCCCTCCCTCTCCCGCTCCCTCTCCCACTTCCCACACTCCCCCTGCCACCCCCACTCTCCCTCTCTCTCTCTCTCCCCCTCCCCTGCTTGCTCGCTCACTCACTCTCTCTCTCACTCAAACACACGCACGCACACTCACGCAAATACAACTGCTTACATTCTGTTTCGCTTACCTGCCCTATGTGTTTTTGTCATACATATGGTGTGTTACTCTCTACTGACTGACCACCAGATCAAGATGAATTTCTGTTTGAAGTTAATATATTCTATTCTACAAGCTATGCTTTCAGCATGATACTCAGAAGCTTCAGTTGTGATGTTAAATACATCAGTGTTTTGAGTATTCCAGATAACATAATGCAAAACTGCGATGCAAATGGGATGTTAGGTTGAGGAATAGGTATTTTATATTGTTTGGTATTTTTTACTCTAGAAAACAGTTCTGCTTTGAAAGGTGTTAAATGCAGCTCACTATCTGATGTATAGATTTTAGAATATTTGCACACTAGAATTTATTGATAATGTATATTTGTTGTTTGCGCCTCCACAATCAAGAACCCAAAAGTTGCTCTACTGTCAAGCATACATTGGAAGCCTTCAACTAATGCAATTCAAACCTAATTTTCACAATGCTGGTTTTCAGTATGTACAAATTTACTATTGTATCCTTTCAGAATAATCAACAGCCAGATTACTGCCTCCATAAATAATTCAAAGTGCATTTCATAACACAAGTCACAGTTCCTATGATGCATGTATATTACTGTTCTGTGATTTCTAGATTTTCTTTTTTTGTTCACTCTGCTTAATTGCAGTATAACAGGGAGGAAGATTAGTAAAGAATTCTTTATTTATTCTTGAAGAAATTTGCAAGAACGCAATTGATTGTATCATTACTGATACAGATTATGTCCAAAACTGGTATATCGCTGGTTTGGTAGCACACTTTATGGAAGGAAATTCTTATCATGCTTAACTATAGAGAATATTACCTGAAGCTTGTGTACAAATCTGAGCCAGTTGGATTTTACTGTTTTCCCATTGTTTCGGTCAAAGTATGAAGTTTGCTTTCTTTGAGTACCATTTCAGTGATAGAACATGAACTATTCACTTTGGCCTCGAGGTATGATATTGTTTCAGATGCAATTCCATTATTAAATGTTTCAGTGAAATGTGGATATTTCTGATGCCAAAGTGTACAGAAGCTGAACTGTAAATTTTCAATATCTGCCTGATGGAAAGCATTAACTGAACCATTCCTTAATTACATAGTATGATGTTGACTGTCACATATTAATCATTCTTTTTTATTTTGATATTATTTGCACTCTGCTTTTTCTGTTGGGATTGTTTTCCTACACTGGAAAGGAAAGAGATTTGCAAGTTGGAAAATGAATACAAGAGCCTGAAACTTTGAGAACATAGCACATTACTGGACAACTATGTATCAAAATTTAGCTTCTGAATGATGTCCTGACAGGGTCTATAGTATAAAAAATAAAATTAAAACTGGGGGAATAGTCAGGTATTCCAGAGAGCTGGTGCTTTCCAATCACTGTTGTGAGCAATGTGTGGTTCTTATTCAAAGCTGAATTTCTCAGTTGCTCAAATAAATTGACTTGAGATATCTTAATAGTTTTGGATCAGAATGGACAGTTGGCCTTTACTTGTACTGAAGGAAGCTAGTGTGGGAAGTAGTATTTAGCAGTAACCTTGTGTCCACAGGAAGTGACTGTCTTATTGAGATAATTAAAAACAAAGATACTTCAAATGAAGTGTGTAACATCCAGGCAATTGAAGTATTGAAGTGCTTATGAGTGGCCTGAAACATACCAAAAATTGACCTGGCTCTGATGTTTTTTTGGGTCCCACTGTTGCTTTGGAAGAATCTTTCCAGTCCCAGTCAGTGCTATAATGTAGAATTTTTTTAAGGTTAAGAATGTTCAATTCATTAATAAATACCAATGTTTAAATGTTGCATGATTTTATTTTGCTTTTGAACTTTCACATTCTACAGCCAAAATGTGAACTTTTGGGATATTTATGATTCTGAATTTTTGTTTTGGAAAAGTCTTTTCAATATTTTATGTAATTGCAAGACTGTTATCTGTAATGTGTAAAATACAAATCAAACTCTCTCTTCTACATTTTCAACATATTGGATTTTGTTCCTTAAATTTGAGCAGTGGGAATTAGAGACAGGTAAGCTTTCAGTACAGTTCAAACTCCAACTGTTATTTTGAAATATCTAAAACAGATGCTTTCAAAATTATATGGAAAGCTACACTATTCCTTTCCAGTCCTGAAGAAGTGTTTGGGCCTGAAACATTGACTGTTTATTCATTTCCATAGATGCTGCCAGACCTGCTGATTTCCTCTAGTATTTAGTGTGCTGCTTTGGATTTTCAGCATCTGCAGACCAACTGCTAAACGTTAAATATATTTCTCTCAACTTTTCCACCATCAGTATGAAGTTTGCTTAAATACAAATTGGCTTAAGTGTCCAGGTGAGGCAACACTTCACCTGTGAGTCGATAGGGGTCATCTACTGTATCTGGTGTTCCTGGTGTGGTCTCCTATTTATCATGAGACCTGACGCAGATTGGGAGACTGCTTCACCAAGCACCTACCTCCATCTGCCAGAAAAAGAGAGATCTCCCAGTCGCCACCCATTTTAATTCCACTTCCCATTCCAACATGTCAGACCTTGACCTCCTCGACTTTCGTGATGAGGCCACACTCAGGTTGGAGGAGCAACAGCTTGTATTCCATCTGGGTAGCTTCCAACCTGATGGCATGAACATTGATTTCTCAAACTTCCGCTAGTGCCCCCCCCCCCCCCCTTCACCATTCCCCATTCCCATTTCCCTCTCACCTTATCTCCTTGCCAGCTTATCACCTCCCTCTGGTGCTCCTCCCCCTTTTCTTTCGTTCATGGCCTTCTGTCTTCACCCAATCAGCTTCCCCCTTCTCCAGCCCAATATCTCTTTCACCAATCAACTTCCCAGCTCTTGACTTCACCCATTCCCCACCCCCCTCTCGGCTTCACCTATCGCCTTGTGGTTCTTCCTCACCTCCACCCACTTTCTTACTCTGACCCATCTACTTTTTCCAGTTCTGATGAAGGGTCTCGGCCCGAAACATTGATCATACTCTTTTCCATAGATGCTGCCTGGCCTGCTGAGTTCCTCCAGTCTTTTGTGTGTGTTGCTTGGCCTAAGGATCATTTGAAGGGGATTTATAACAATTATCCCTTTTCATACCTGGATCGTGTGATGTTCTCTGATAAAGTTTTACTTACTTTATACCTACATTAACCCATATATTTGTCTTCTAAAAAAAAATCAAGGGAAGACTTATGCTCTCCAGAGACAGTGAAAAACATACACTGTACTTCAGTTCTTACGCTAGTGTGTTAGGTCTTTGCATTCTTTATTATTTTTAGTTACTGGCCGAGAGTGCCTTGAGCTTATCCCTTGATTTACAATACCAGCACTGATGTGGAACTCTCAAAGGACTTGAAATCAGAATCATACTCAGGTTTAACATCACCAGCATATGCTGTGAAATTTGGTGTCTTTGCTGTAGCAGTACAATACAGTGCATAATAGTAGAGGGAAAAAAACTGAATTACAGTAAGTATATATATTAAATTGTTAAATAAGTGGTGCAAAATAGAAATAAAAAATAAGTAGTGAGGTAGTGTTCGTGTTTTCAATGTGCATTCACGCTTCTGTACCTCCTTCCTGATGGTAGCAAGGAGAACAGGGCATGACCTAGGTAATGGGGGTCCTTTATGAGGCATCGCTCCTTGAAAATGTCCTGGATACTACGGAGACTAGTGCTCATGATGGAGCTGACTAAGTTTACTTGGCAGTGTGGAGGATCAGAGGGATCTTGGGGTCCGAGTCCATAGGACGCTCAAAGCAGCTGCGCAGGTTGACTCTGTGGTTAAGAAGGCATACGATGCATTGGCCTTCATCAATCGTGGAATTGAGTTTAGGAGCCGAGAGGTAATGTTGCAGCTGTATAGGATCCTGGTCAGACTCCACTTGGAGTACTGTGCTCAGTTCTGGTCGCCTCAAGGGTGCAGAGGAGATTTACAAGGATGTTGCCTGGATTGGGGAGCACACTTTATGAGAATAGGTTGAGTGAACTCGGCCTTTTCTCCTTGGAGCGAAGGCGGATGAGAGGTGTACAAGATGATGAGAGGCATTGATTGTGTGGATAGTCAGAGGCTTTTTCCCAGGGCTGAAATGATTGCCACAAGAGGACCAGGTTTAAGGTGCCGGGGAGTAGGTACAGAGGAGATGTCAGGGGTACGTTTTTTACTCAGAGAGTGGTGAGTGTGTGGAATGGGCTGCCGGCAATGGTGGTGGAGGTGGATATGATAGGGTATTTTAAGAGGCTTTTAGATAGGTACATGGAGCTTAGTAAAATAGGGGGCTATAGGTAAGCTTAGTAATTTCTAAGGTAGGGACGTGTTTGGCACAACTTTGTGGGCCGAATGGCCTGTATTGTGCTGTACGTTTTCTATGCTTCTAACTCTGCGGCTTGCATCGATCCTGGGCAAGAGCACTGCCCCCCCCCCCCTCCATACCAGACAGTGATGCAGCCAGTTAGAATGTTTTTTGAGACATATTAAATCTCAAAATCCTCATGAAATACAGCTGCTCTCTTGCCTTCTTTGTAGCTGCATCAATATGTTGGGTCCAGGTAAGATCCTTAGAGATATTGACACCCAGGAACTTAAAACAGCTCACTGTTTCCATTTCTGTATAATGAAATGATACGACAGTTTCTATATTTTGTTAATTTGGGGTTATTGAGTACAAGAAATTGTAATTGTGATTTCTACACAACCTGTGAAATGGAAGATTGTTCTTCTTTCAACACTACACTTTTTAAGTGCTGTATATTGGGAAAGATTCAAAGGGCATCATAAACTAATAAGGATGAAAGAAGTCACTTGAATTTCACAATCTAGGAACAACGTGGGGAAGGAAATTGTAAAAAATGCAATGTAGTATATTTAATTGACATGCACCCACATCATTACTCTGTTATGGAGAAAAAGAAATCAGAATCGTGATTTTTTAAAGAATTTGTGACATGGAATATCGTTAATTTTTCATCACCATACTTTTAAGTAATGTGTAATGGAAACATAGAACATTACAGCACAGTAGAGGCCCTTTGCCTCACACTGCTGTGCTGATGTTCCAACCTACTCTCAGGTCAATCTAACCCTTCCCTCCTACATAGCCCTCCATTTCTCTATCATCCATGCGCCTTGTTAAGATTTTTTTATATGTTCCTAATGTATCTGCATCTACCACCACCCCAGCAGGATGTTCCACGCATCTGCCACTCTCTGTCTAAAATAAACATGCCTCTGACATTCCCCCTATTCCCTCCAATCACCTTATGCCCCTTATATACACAATTCCACCCTGGGAAACGTCTCTTGACTATCCACTCGATCTATGTGTCTTATAATCTTGCACACCTCTGTCAAGTAACCTCTTATCCTCCTTTGCTCCAAAGAGAAAAGCCCTACCTCTCTCGACTTATCCTTAAAAGACATGCTGTCTAGTCCAGGAAGCATTCTGGTAAATCTCAGCCCCCTCTCTAAAATTTCCACATCCTTTCTATAGTGAGGTGACTAGAACTAAATACAATATTCAAAGTGTAATCTAACAAGGGTGTTATAGAGATATAACATTACTTCATGGCTTTTGAACTTAATCCCCTGACTAATGGAGGCCAACATGCCATATGCCTTGATAAGAACCCTATCAACTTGTGCAGCAATTATGAGGAATATATGGATATAGATCCCAAGATTCCTGTTCCCCTACACTGCTCAGATTCCTGCCATTAACCCTGCATTCTGCCTTCAACTTCTACTTTCCAAAGTGAATTATATCACACTTTTCCAGGTTGAACTCCATTGCCAATCTCAGACCACCTCAGCATCCTGTCAATATTCCATTGTAACCTATGATAACCTTTTACACTGTCCACAACTCCACCAAACATTGAGTCATGGAGATGCACCGCTCAGAAACAGGCCCTTCAGCCCATCTAGTCCATGCCAAGACCACTTAAACTGCCTTCTCCTGTTAATCTTCCTTGGGGTCCATACCCCTCCCATCCATGTATCTATTAAATGTTGAAATTGAACTGGCTTGCACCACTTGTGCTGGCAGCTCATTCCAAACTCACAGCTCTCTGAGTGAAGAGGTTTCCCTTCATGTTCCCCTTAAACTTCTCACCTTTCACCCTTCAACCATGGCCTCTGTTTGCGGTCCAATCAAACCCCAGTGGAAAAAGCCTGCTTACATTTAGTGTCTATACCCCTCATTATTTTGTATACCTCTATCAAATCTCCTCTCAAACTTATACATTCTAAAGAATACAGTCCTAACGTATTCAATCATTCCATATAACTCGGGTCCTCCAGACCTGACAACATCCTTGTAAATTTTCTCTGTACTCTTTCAACTTTATTTATATATTTGCTGTAGGTAGGTGACCAAAACTGCACACAATACTCCAAATTAGGCCTCACCAATGTCTTGTACAACTTCAACATAACATCCCAACTCCTGTTCTCATTACATTGATTTATGAAGGCCAATTTGCCAGACATTTTCTTTACAACCCTATCTACCTGTGATGTCACTTTCAATGAGTTATGGACCTGTATTCCCAGATTCCTTTGTTCTATAACATCCCTCAGTGCCCGGCCATTTGCTGTGCAAAACCGGCCCTGGTTGGTCCTGCTGTAGTGTAATACCTTGCACTCGTCTGTACTAAATTCCATCTCCCATTTTTCCAGCTGATACACATTCCTCTGCAAGCCATGATAGCCTTATTCACTGTCCACTACACACCCAAACTTGCTGATCTATTTAACCACATTATCATCCAGATCATTAAAATAGGTGACTGACAACAAAGGTCTCGGCACCTATCCTTGTGGGACACCACTAGTCACAGGTTACCAGTGAGAGATGCTGCACTCTGGCTTCTCTCACAAAGCCAACGTCTAATCCAAATTACTACCTCATTCTGAATACCCAGTGACTGAACCTTCTTGACCAGCCTCCCATGCGGCACCTTGTCAAATGCTTTACTAAAATCCATGTAGACAACATACACTGCCTTGCCTTCATCCACTTTCCTGGTAACTTGCTTGATAAATTCTATTAGGATTGGTTAGACACGACTTACCATGCATGAAGCCATGTCCTTAATCAGTCCACATCTATCCAAATACCTATAGATCCGGTCTCTTAGAATACATTACAACAACTTTCCTACAACCGATGTCAGACTCGCAGGCCAATAATTTTTTGGTTTATGTCTAGCGCCTTTTTTTTAAATCGAAGCAAGATGCGGAGAGGGAAGAGGTAAAAGAAGTTCGGAAAGAAACTTTTTTAAAACAGATCGGGGCAAAGAGGCTAGACTGCGCATGCGCGTGACGTCGTGCACCAAAGGTTTAAAAGAAAGACCGCCATATACAGTGACCATCGGCATAGCGGTCATTGTCGGAGGCAGAGTGGGATGGCTTTGGCTCAATCAGGCAGAGGCGAGGTTCAACAGTGCACGACTGCACAAGCAGGTGGAGATCGGCCTCTAAGATCAGCGGGGGAGTTTAAAAAGCCAGCTGAGTACGAGCTTCACTCCAGGTGAGGTAAGGCCGGGTAAGTTCCTTTAATTAATCTAATTAGTTTAGGATTAGGTCATGGAGGCAGCAGTTAGGGCAGTTGAGTGCTCCGTTTGCAGTATGTGGGAAGTCAGGGCGAGCACAGTTGTCCCTGATGACTACACCTGCAAAAGGTGCATCCAGCTGCAGCTCCTGGCAAACCGTGTTAGGGAACCGGAGCTGGATGAACTTCGGATCATTCGGGAGGCAGAGGCAGAAATAGACAGGAGTTTCAGGGAGATAGTCACCCCTAGGAGTCAGGAGAGGGAAGGGGAACAGACAGGAAGAGCAGAGCACCCCTGTGGCCGTTCCCATCAACAATAAGTATACTGTTGGTGGGGATAACCTAACAGGGACGAGTTGCAGTGGTTATGTCTCTGGCACCGAGACTGGCCCTCAGCTCAGAAGGGAAGGAGGGAAAAGAGGAGAGCAGTAGTGATAGGGGATTCAATAGGGGGACAGATAGGAGGTTCTGTGGAAGAGATCGAGAATCCTGGATGGTCTGTTGCCTCCCTGGTGCCAGGGTACACGATGTCTCAGATCAAGTTCTCAGTATTCTCAAGAAGGAGGGTAGGCAGCCGGATGTTGTTGCCCCATGTAGGGACCAATGATGTGGGTAGGAAGAGTGAGGAGGTCCTGAAAGGTGAGGTTAGGGAGCTAGGTGGACAGGACCTCCAGGATAGCAATCTTAGGATTGCTACCAGTGCCACGTGCATGTGGGTTTAGAAATAGTAAGATAGTGCAGATCAACACGTGGCTGAAGACATGGTGCAGGAGGGAGGGCTTCAGATTTATAGATAATTGGGCAGTTTTCCAGGGAAGGTGGGACCTGTTCCAGCCGGACAGTTTACATATGAACTGGAGGGGGACAAATATTCTTGTGGGTAAGTTTGCTAGAAAGGCTCCAGTGGATTTAAACTAGATACGAGGGGGGAGGGGAACCAGAGTGTAGGAACAGATGTATGGGAGAAGGAAGAAAGAAGACAGTAAAGTTCTTTGTACTGTTAGAGATAAACAGAGAGGAAGAGGTGGATAATTTCTTAAATGCATTTATTTTAATGCTAGGAACATTGTAAGAAAGGTGGATGAGCTTAGAGCATGGATTGATACCTGGAAATATGATGATGTAGCTATTAGTGAAACATGGCTGCAGGAGGGGAGTGATTGGCAACTAAATATTCCTGGATTTCGTTGCTTCAGGTTTGATAGAATCAGAGGGACAAGAGGGGGAGGTGTTGCGTTGCATTGTTTGTCAGAGAAAATATTACAGCGGTACTCTGGCAAGATAGATTAGAGGGCTCGTCTAGGGAGGCTATTTGGTTGGAATTGAGGAATGGGAAAGGTGTAGAAACACTTATAGGGGTGTATTATAGACCACCTAATGGGGAGCAAGGATTGGAGGAGCAAATTTGCAAGGAGATAGCAGATATTTGTAGTAAGCACAGGGTTGTGATTGTGGGAGATTTTAATTTTCCACACATAGACTGGGAAGCCCATACTGTAAAAGGGATGGATGGTTTGGAATTTGTAAAACGAGTGCAGGATAGTTTTTTGCAGCAATACATAGAGATACCAACTAGAGAAGGGGCAGTGTTGGATCTTCTGTTAGGGAATGAAATAGGTCAGGTGACGGAGGTATGTGTTGGAGAGCACTTCGGATCCAGTGATCACAATAGCATTAGTTTCAATATAATTATGGAGAAGGATAGGACTGGACCCAGGGTTGAGATTTTTGACTGGAGAAAGGCTAACTTTGAGGAGATACGAAAGGATTTAGAAGGAGTGGATTGGGACAATTTGTTTTATGGTTAGGATGAAATAGAAAAATTGAGGTAATTTAAAGGTGAAATTTTGAGGGTACAGAATCTTTATGTTCCTGTTAGGTTGAAAGGAAAGGTTAAAAGTTTGAGAGAGCCATGGTTTTCAAGGGATATTGGAAACTTGGTTAGGAAAAAGAGAGATATCTACAATAAATATAGGCAGCATGGAGTAAATGAGGTGTTCGAGGAATATAAAGAATGTAAGAAGAATCTTAACAAAGGAATTAGAAAAGCTAAAAGAAGATACGAGGTTGCTTTGGCAAGTAGGGTGAAAATAAATCCAAAGGGTTTCTACAGTTATATTAATAGCAAAAGGATAGTGAGGGATAAAATTGGTCACTTAGAGAATCAGAGTGGACAGCTATGTGTGGAGCCGAAAGAGATGGGGGAGATTTTGAACAATTTCTTTTCTTCAGTATTCACTAAGGAGAAGGATATTGAATTGTGTAAGGTAAGGGAAACAAGTAGGGAAGTTATGGAAACTACAACGATTAAAGAGGAGGAAGTACTGGCATTTTTAAGGAATATAAAAGTGGATAAATCTCCAGGTCCTGACAGGATATTCCCTTGGACCTTGAGAGAAGTTAGTGTAGAAATAGCAGGGGCCCTGACAGAAATATTTCAGATGTCATTAGAAACAGGGATGGTGCCGGAGGATTGGCATATTGCTCATGTGGTTCCATTGTTTTAAAAGGGTTCTAAGAGTAAACCTAGCAATTATAGGCCTGTCAGTTTGACGTCAGTGGAGGGTAAATTAATGGAAAGTATTCTTAGAGATAGTATATATAATTATCTGGATAGACAGGGTCTGATTAGGAACAGCCAACATGGATTTGTGCGTGGAAGGTCAGGTTTGACAAATCTTATTAAATGTTTTAAGAGTTTACGAGGAAAGTTGATGAGGGTAAAGTAGTGGATGTTGTCTATATGGACTTCAGTAAGGCCTTTGACAAGGTTCCGCACGGAAGGTTAGTTAGGAAGGTTCAATCGTTAGGTATTAATATTGAAGTAGTAAAATGGATTCAACAGTGGCTGGATGGGAGATGCCAGAGAGTAGTGGTGGATAACTGTTTGTCAGGTTGGTGGCCGATGACTAGTGGTGTGCCTCAGGGATCTGTACTGGATCCAATGTTGTTTGTCATTTACATTAATGATCTGGATGATGGGGTGGTAAATTGGAGTAGTAAGTATGCAGGTGATACTAAGATAGGTGGCGTTGTGGATAATGAAGTAGGTTTCCAAAGCTTGCAGAGAGATTTAGGCCAGTTAGAAGAGTGGGCTGAACGATGGCAGATGGAGTTTAATGCTGATAAGAGTGAGGTGCTACATTTTGGTAGGAATAATCCAAATAGGACATACATGGTAAATGGTAGGGCATTGAAGAATGCAGCAAAACAGAGTGATCTAGGAATAATGGTGCATAGTTCCCTGAAGGTGGAATCTCATGTGGATAGGGTGGTGAAGAAAGCTTTTGGTATGCTGGCCTTTATAAATCAGAGCATTGAGTATAGGAATTGGGATGGAATGTTAAAATTGTACAAGACATTGGTAAGCCCAAATTTGGAGTATTGTGTACAGTTCTGGTCACCGAATTATAGGAAAGATGTCAGAGAGAGTACAGAGGAGATTTATTAGAATGTTACCTGGGTTTCAGCTCCTAAGTTACAGTGAAAGGTTGAACAAGTTAGGTCCTTATTCTTTGGAGCGTAGAAGGTTGGGGGGGACTTGATAGAAGTATTTAAAATTATGAGGGGGATAGAGTTGACGTGGATAGGCTTCTTCCATTGAGAGTAGGGGAGATTCAAATAAGAGGACATGAGTTGAGAGTTAGGGGGCAAAAGTTTAAGGGTAACACGAGGGGGAATTTCTTTACTCAGAGAGTGGTAGCTGTGTGGAACGAGCTTCCAGTAGAATTGGTAGAGGCAGGTTCGGTATTGTAACTTAAAGTAAAGTTGGATAGGTATATGGACAGGAAAGGAATGGAGGGTTATGGGCTGAGTGCAGGCCAGTGGAACTAGGTGAGAGTAAGCATTTGGCATGGACTAGAAGGGCCCAGATGGCCTGTTTCTGTGCTGTAGTTGTTATATGGTTTTATGGTTAAAGACCAGAACAACATTGGCTATCCTCCAATCCTCTGGTACCTCACCTGTCAATAAGGATGATTTAAATATGTCTGCTAGAAAATCTCTCCTTGGAAATTTCTGCACTTGTCTCCGGTAGGGTCCAAGGGAACATTTTGTCAGGCCCCGCAGATTTATCCACCCTGATTTGCCTCAGTAATCTGAAGTTGATACAGCTTTGCCTCACTTATATGTACGCTGTGTCAGTCTTCAGAGTAAATACAAAGATTTAAGATCTTTCCCATCGTTTTTGGCTCCACGTGTGCATTACCATTCCAGAGGATGAATTTTGTCCTTTCCAGTCCTTCTGCTCTTAACATATCTGTAGAATCCCTTCAGATTCTCCTTCACCTTGTCTGCTAGATACTTCATGCCTTCTTTTAGCCCTCCTGATTTCTTTCTTCAGTGTTCTCTTGCATTTCTTATATTCCATAAGTACCTCATTTGTTCCTGCTTACCTATACCTGTGATGCATCTCCTTTTTTTTTTCTCTTACCAAGACCTCAATATCTCTTGAAAACCAAAGTTCCCTATGCTTGTCATCTTTACCTTTTATTTTGTCAGGCCCATTCAAGCTTTGTACTCTCCAACTTAGTTTCTGAAGGCCCTGTTTCTACTTACAAAGCACACCTTTGCCAGAAAATGGCCTGTCTCAATCCACACTTGCCAAGTTATTTCTGAAGCCATCAAAGTTGGCCTTCCTCCAATTGAGAATCTCAACCCTCAGACCAGACCTCTCTTTTTGCATATTTGAAACTAATGCCATTGTGGTCACTGGATGCAAAGTGTTTTCCTACACAAACTTTTGGCACCTGCCCTGTCTTATTACCTAATAGCAGATCCAGTATCATACGCTCTTTTGTTGGGACTTCTACATATTGATGAAGGAAATTTTCCTGAACACATTTGACAAACTATCCCAACTCATCCTTTTACAGTATGGGATTCCCAGTTTAATATGCGGAAGTTAAAATCACCTACTGTAACAGCCTTATGTTTTTTACAACAGTCTGCATCTCTTTACGAGTTTGTTCCACTAAATTCCTAGGGCTGTTCCGAGGTCTTAATATAGTGCTACTAACGTGATCATAACTTTCTTATTTCTCAGTTCCATCCATAACGCCTCAGTAGTCGAGTTCTCCAGTCTGTCCTGACAAAGCACTGCCATGAGATTTCCCTGACTGGTCACACCACCCCTCCTCTTTTAAACCCTCCCGCTCTGTCACATCTAAAACAATGGAACCCCGGAATATTGAGCTGCCAGTCCTGCCCTCTCCTGCAGCCAAGTCTGACTAATACTACCATGTCATAATTCCAGGTGTTGATCCATGTTCTGAGCTAATCCACCTTTCCTACAATACTTGCATTGAAGTATAGATGGCTCAGGACACTAGTGGTACCATGCTCAACCTTTTGATTCCTGAGATCTCCACAACCTCTCCACTATCTATTCTGGCACTCTAGTTCCCATACTCCTGTATCTCTAGTTTAAACCCTACCATCCAGCATTAACAAACCTTCCCACTAGGATATTAGTCCCCCTCTAGGTCAGGTGCAAAATATCCCTTTTATATGGGTTCCATCTTCCCTGAAAGAGAACCCAATGATCCAAAAATCTTATGCCCTCCCTCCTACAACAAATCTTTAGCCTTGTGTTAACCTGCATAATCTTCCTAGTTCTGGCCTCACTAGTACATGACACAGGTAGCAATCCAGAGGTCACAACCATGGAGATCCTGCCCTTTAACTTAGCACTTAACTCCTGATGCAGAACCTAGTTTCTCATCCTCCCCATGTATTTCAATTGTTCAGGTGATCCAAGGCCGAGTGAACAGCACAGATTGCATCTACTCTAGATCTATTGTGGTGATAGGCTAATTGCAGTGCACCCAGGTCCTTGCTTTGGCAGGAGTTGATTCTGACCATGCCCAACCTCTCAAAGCACTTCATCCCAGTAGATGAGAGTGCCACTGGACAATAATTATTGAGGCAGCTTACCCTTCTCTTCTTGGGCATTGGTGTGGTTGTTGCCCTTTTGAAGCATTTGGCCACCTCTGCCAGAAGCAGTGAGAAATTGAAGATGTCTTTGAACACTACCACCTCCCTTGATCATACCATACCTTCTTGGTCCTCACCTCTGGAAAGTCCAATCATCTGGCTGTACTTCAACTCCTGGTATATAAGCAGAGATTGAAGACTGCAGCACCAAAATGTGGGCATACAATTTTATAGTAGGCATTTTAATGGCGGTATAACAGTGGTCAATTGTGTTGATTCCTCTGGTTTCACAGATGATATGTTGGTGATAGTTGTTCAGAGGCTTCTTCAAGCACTGATCGTGAAGACATCAGGGTATGTTGATTGATGCGGTGCTCAGTTCCACCAGTGCCTGCCTGATGTTGGCCGGAGGTGGAATATACACCACTACAGGATGATGGCAGGAAACTCTCACGGCAGATAAAATGAACAATGCTTGACCACTAGATGTTCCAGGTCAGGTGAGCAGGATTGAGAAGGAACTGTCATATCTGTGCGCCATGTTGAGTTAATCATAAAGCTTACCCCATCTCCTCTGCATTTAGAAGATTCAAAATGCTGCCTATCTTTTCAATGGATGATGAAACCCTCCTGCTGCAGTGCTGCATCCAAAATGGCAGGGTTGAGCCATGTTTCCATTACACAAAGTAGACAGCAGTCCCTGATGTCCCTCTGGTACTGCAATCTTAGAAACATAGAAAACAGGTGCAGGAATAGGCCATTTGGCCCTTCGAGCCTGCACCGCCATTCAGTATGATCATGGCTGATCATCCAACTCAGAACCCTGTACCTGCTTTCTCTCCATACCCCCTGATCCCTTTAGCCACAAGGGCCATATCTAACTTCCTCTTAACTATAGCCAATGAACTGGCCTCAACTGTTTCCTGTGGCAGAGAATTCCACAGATTCACCATTCTCTGTGTGAAGAAGTTTTTCCTCATCTCGGTCCTAAAAGGCTTCCCCTTTATCCTTAAACTGTGACCCCTCGTTCTGGACTTCCCCAACATCGGAAACAATCTTCCTGCATCTAGCCTGTCCAGTCCCTTTAGAATTTTATACGTTTCAATAAGATCCCCCCTCAATCTTCTAAATTCCAGTGAGTATAAGCCTAGTCGATCCAGTCTTTCTTCATATGAAAGTCCTGCCATCCCAGGAATCAATCTGGTGAACTTCTCTGTACTCCCTCTATGGCAAGAATGTCTTTCCTCAGATTAGGGGACCAAAACTGCACACAACACTCTAGGTGCGGTCTCACCAAGGCCTTGTACAATTGCAGTAGAACCTCCCTGCTCCTGTACTCAAATCCTTTTGCTACGAATGCCAACATACCATTTGCCTTTTTCACCGCCTGCTGTACCTGCATGCCCACCTTCAATGACTGGTGTACAATGACACCCAGGTCTCATTGCACCTCCCCTTTTCCTAATCGGTCACCATTCAGATAATAATCTGTTTTCCTGTTCTTGTAACCAAAGTGGATAACCTCACATTTATCCACATTAAATTGCATCTGCCATGAATTTGCCCACTCACCTAACCTATCCAAGTCACCCTGCATCCTCTTAGCATCCTCCTCACAGCTAACACCGCCACCCAGCTTCGTGTCATCCGCAAACTTGCATTTAATTCCCTTGTCTAAATCATTAATATATATTGTAAACAACTGGGGTCCCAGCACTGAGCCTTGCGATACCTCACTAGTCACTGCCTGCCATTCTGAAAAGGTCCTGTTTACTCCCATTCTTTTCTTCCTGTCTGCCAACCAATTCTCTATCCACATCAATACCATACCCCCAGTACCGTGTGCTTTAAGTTTGCACACTAATCTCCAGTGTGGGACCTTGTCAAAAGCCTTTTGAAAATCCAAATATACCACATCCACTGGCTCTCCCCTATCCACTCTACTAGTTACATCTTCAAAAAATTCTATAAGATTCGTCAGACGTGATTTTCCTTTCACAAATCCATGCTGACTTTGTCCAATGATTTCACCGCTTTCCAAATGTGCTGTTATCACATCTTTGATAACCAGCTCTAGCATTTTCCCCACAACCGATGTCAGGCTAACCAGTCTATAATTCCCCGGTTTTTCTCTCCCTCCTTTTTTAAAAAGTGGGGTTACATTAGCCACCCTCCAATCCTCAGGAACTAATCCAGAATCTAAGGAGTTTTGAAAAATTATCTATAAATATCTATATTTATCTATAAATATATCTTTAAAAATCTAAAAAAAATCTATAAAAGTTTTTACAATCAGTTTTTATGTTCCCTGCCAGCTTCCTCTCATAATCTTTTTTCCCTTTCCTAATTAAGCCCTTTGTCCTCCTCTGCTGGTCTCTGAATTTCTCCCAGTCCTCAGGTGTGCCGCTTTTTTTTGCTAATTTATATGTTTCTTCTTTGGACTTGATACTATCCCTAATTTCCCTTGTCAGCCACGGGTGCACTACCTTCCCTGGTTTATTCTTTTGCCAGTTCTTTGGTCTTGCTGATATTGAGGACATCAAAAGTTATTTTTTGATACCATTTGATCAGCCATTCTCCATATGAAAGTCAAAATGCACATCAACAGTTTCTACTGTTTCAAGCCTCTTGATCATTTGCCAAACATATTTTATCTTTAACAAACTTGGCCTAAATTTATTAAGCTATACTCTCATATGCATATTGACTTTGTCATAATTTATCATTTATTAATATGAGGCTGAATTGCCTACTGAATGTTTTCCCCTTGATAATTCCTAAACAGGAACAGGACATCAAAACCACTTCATTCACCTAAATAATATTTCTCTTGTACCAAATATAAGACTCTCAAACAATGTGAACAGTTAAAACAACACTTATTAGGAGTAAGGATAGAACCACATTAATTGGAGGACATTTTGGGATTAGACAGGGAATAAGAAAGGTTAAACAAGTAATTCAGCAGGGATTTGTTAGTAGATATATACTTTGAGGAAGGAGGATCAAGTACCCTTTGAAGTCCTAAAAGCAAGCAATGTAACTTAAATGGTGGGGAATTTTATTTGATTGTTGTTCTTAGGACACTGGCATCCATCTGTTATGTTTTGTAGCTCCAGAAACTAATCAAAAGAAAAATGCAGGAGCTGGGGATAAACATGTGTACTTTATTTCCTTTAGTTGAGTGCACACATGATGTGGTGGCGTAATGACGTGCTTTGTAACTATAACTCAAAATTAATTATGTAAACAAAGAATGCTTAATCAAACAATATATTTACAATATTACTCAAACATTATTGAAATATTAAATACAGAACACTCCTCCTTGCTTAACTATAAGCTCCAACACAATATCGAATGCATCTTAACTCAAATGTGTGATGTTTCACTCTCTGGTCATCTTCTGTTGTATACTGTATACACAGTTTAAGACCATAGGATAGAGCAGCAGAATTGGGCCATTTGGCCCATTGAGTCTGCTCCACCATTTCATCAAGGCTGATCCAATTTTCATCTCAGTCCCAATCTCTTGCTTTTGCTCCGTATCCCTTCATGCCCTGACCAGTCAAGAATCTGTCAACCTCTGTCTTAAATGTACATTAAAAACTTGGCCTACACCGCAGCCTGTAGCAACAAACTCCGTAGGTTCACCTCTCTCTGGCTAAAGAAATTCCTCCTCATTTCCATTCTAAAAGTATGCCTCTCGATTCTGAGGCTGTGTCCTCTGCCACCATAGGAAATATCCTCTTCACATCCACTGTATCAAGGCTTTTCGCTGTTCCATAGGTTTCAATGAGGTCACCCCTCATTCTTCTGAATTTTAGTGAATACAGGCCTAGAGCTATCATATGACAAGCCATTCAATCCTGGAATGATTTTTGTGAATCTCCTTTGAAACCTCTCCAGTTTCAGCACATCTTTTCTAAGATGAGGGACCCAAAACTGCTCACAATACTCCAAGTGAGTCCTCACCGGTGTTTTACAAAGTCTCAATGTTACCTCCTTGCTTTTATATTCTAGGCCTCTATCACCATATTTGCCTTCCTCACCACAGACTCTGCAAAGTAACCTTTAGGGAATCCTGCACAAGGACTCCCAAGTCCCTTTGTGCCTCAGTTTTATGTATTTTCTCTCCATTAAGAAAACAGTCAATTCTTTCATTTCTTCTACCAAATTGCATGACTGTACATTTCCCAACACTGTATTCTATCTGCCACTTCTTTGCCCATTCTCCTAATCTGTCTAAGTCCTTCTGCAGCCTCTCTGCTTCCCTAACACTAGCTGCCCTTCCATCATTCTTTGTATCATCCCAAAACATGACCACAAAGCCATCGATTCTGTCATCCAAATCATTGACATATAACATGAAGAGAAGCTGTCCAAACACCAATCCCTATGGAAAATCACTAATCACCAGCAGCAAACCCATCCTTTTGTAGCCTCTCTACTTCATCAAAAACTTTGCAACAAAGCCATTAATTCCATCATCCAAATCATTGACATAGAACATAAAAAAGAATCAATCCCATCCCAGACCCCTGTGGAACACTCATCACCAGCAGCCAACCAGAAAAGACTCCCTTTATTCTTAATCCTTGCCTCCTGCCAATCAGCCACTGCTTCATCCATGCTAGATTCTTTCCTATAAATACATAGGCTCGTAGCTTGTTAAGCAGCCTCATACGTGGCATCTTGTCAAAGGCCTTCTGAAAATCCAAGTACACAACATCATCCAATTTTCCTTTGTCTATCCTGCAAGTTATTTCTTCAAAGAATTCCAACAGCTTAGTCAGGCAAGATTTTCCTAAGTACCCTGAAACCTCATCCTCAGCAATCAACTCCAATATCTTCCCGACCATTGGTCAGACTGACTGGCCTATAGGCTCCTTTCTTCTGTCTCTCTCCCTTCTTGAAGAGTGGAGCACCATTTGCAACTCTCAAGTATTCTGGAACCATTCCTGGATCTAGTGATTCTTGAAAGATCATTACTAATGCCTCTATAATATCTGCCTTTAATATCTCAGTTGCTGTCCTGATTGAAAGCTAGCTCTTCTTATGCACTCTCTGATATCAATTGTCCAACTCAAGGAAAACTGCCATGAAGCAGTTTTATTACTACATAATAAAACTACTATATAGACATCAACAGCATAGTAAGTTTTAAATTGTCCCATTCGGGCCTAAAGTTTTCATCGCTGTGGAGAATTTCATATTCTTGTGGGATAACACCTTTCCTGACAAGAGGGGAATCACTCTGTTGGCAGGTGAGACTTGTGGCTATGAAACTATTTCACGTTCTGGGCCCCACTCCGTTGTGGTTGTAGAAATTGACTCTGGGACTGCAGGAAGTGGCTCTACCAACTCTGGCCATCTTTCTTCTCTAACAATTGTCTCTGCTCTCCTCAGCTGATTGATGTGTTGGCTCCAGATGACATCAGAAGCAATCTCCACTGTGTAGGAGAGTGGTCGAGTTCTGTTCTTAATCTTTCCAAGTACCCACTTTGATCTCCTCCTTAGACCCTCGCTGGGAATGCTTGACCAGGAGTGAAACATTGACCCTTTCTGTTTGAGAAGCCCTCAACTTGTCTCAGCTGTTTGTCCTGCTTTCTGAGATTGGGTTGGAGGAGACCTAAGTATGAACACTAGAGACAATGCTGAAACAGCAAAACTGGTGAGTTGTCGGTTGTGGAGTCTGCGATATGCAAGGGGCGAGCTTGTGATTCAGTGTCATTGTAGTGAGTTCTACTCACACAGGTCGCAGTGCATTCTTTAGACTCTGGGAAAACCATTCCACCAAGCCATTTGTAGCTGGGTCATACGGTGCAGAAGTAATTAGTCTTATTCCACTCATTTTCAAGAATGACTGAAACTGTTCTGCAATAAACTGTGGTCTACTGTTCCTGACTAAATGTTCTGGAACAAGGGTCCTTGAGAAGAGACTTCTCAACACATCAACTGTGTGCGAGGCTGTAATGGAGGCCTTTGGGGACCCTAGCCACTTTCTAGCTGCATCCAAAATAACCAAGAAATGTTGGCCCATGAATTGTCCAGCAAAATCCACATGAACCCTCTGCCAGGGCAATGCACGCCAGAGATGGGGAGATGCTGCTATTGGCATCTTCCTGACCTGTTGGCATCCCGAACAGTGCAAGGTAAACTGCTTGATCTGCTGATCTATTCCAGGCCATCAGACAAAGCTTTGAGCCAACGCATTAATTTTGACCGTGCCTAGATGACCAGCATGTACAGTGGCTCCTCCTCCTCCAACACTTTAGCTCTCAGCTTCGTTGGTCCAACAACTCCAATCCTCACATAAGGCAACACCAGTCAAGGGCAAGTTCATCCCGGCACTGGTAAAAATGGGGGATCTGCAATCTCTGCTGCATAGTCCAGACAGTATAGTTGGCCACATAAACCTAAGACTGGGTGGGTCATTTATAGTTTCCCATTCAATCATCTCTGCCATAGTAAAGAGACTTACAATTTGCATTATGCATCAGGGGAGTGTCTTTTGTAAATTTTTCAAATATTTCGTTTAACAGGGTAAATAGAACAATCGAAGAGCATTTCCATGAATCCTCTTGAATCTGATCTTGTAATTGTGTCCTCCCAGAAACAGGGCCCATCTCAACATTTGTTGTGTTGCTGTTACCCTTTCTGAAAGCCACTTCATACTGCTTTGTCCATTGCCATTTCTTCCTGACCTGTAGTAGTGAATTCAAGGGGTAGCTAGGTTTGTCAGGAACCTGTTAAGGCAGTTGACAAATCCTAAAAAGGACTGCAACTCTGACATGTCCTTTGGCTTTAGGCCAACCATCACTGCTTAAATTTTCTCAGCACCCTTGTGTAATAAAGGTGTGTCAACGGTGTGACCACAGTAAATGATGCTTGGTTTTAAGAATTCACACTTGCCACTTCATATTCTGAGCCCACAATCTTCTCACTTTTTTTATCACTGCCTTGAGATTATGGAGATGTTCCTTGTCATCTTCACTTGTGAAAATTATATCATCCAGGTAACACTGAGTGCCTGGGCGTCCTTGCAGCACTTGGTCCAATAGCTTTCTGCCTGAGCTACTACTCGAAGAATGATCCTATTATGGTGATGAAGTCCTTTGTGAGTGTTTATGATGAGAAGCAGCTTGGACTGTTCTTCCACCTCCATCTGCAGGTAGGCCTCAGCTACTGTAAGTCCACTTTACTGATATGTTTCCCTACAGAAAGGTTTGCAAGAGTATCTTTTATCCTGGGTATAGGGTATTAATCTACTTTGAGTACTGAGTTGATGGTTGTTGATCACCACAGTTGTTGATAGACCCATTCTTCTTGGCTACTGGGACCATTGGTAATGCCCATGGGCTCCACTCAAACTCAGAAAGAATTCCCTCAGCCTCTTTGTGATCTAGCTCACTGGTTGCTTTATCATGGATGGTATAAGGAACTGGATAGGCTTTGTAAAACTTGGCATTTTAATTTAACAGAATTTTACCCTTGATATTTTTGAGTTTTCCAATGTCATCTTTGAACACTGCTGTGGCATCATCCAGTAACTTTCTTAATTCACTCTCAATTGACTTTATTGCAGTTGATGTGGCATGCAAATTGTGGATGATCTCCAATCAACTTGTAGTTGTCTCAATGATTCACAGCCCCACAATGTTGGTCTTCATATTTTTACCACATACAAGTCCAATTACATTTGTTGGTTGTTATATTTCACTGTTATGAATGTCATGCCCAAGTAGTTATCTTTTCTCCAGTATAAGTTCTTGTTGGATATCTGCAGGCTTCAGTTCAGTGTCTTTCAATTGCCATTCAAATTCATTTGTGTAATGACTGAAACAGCAAAGCCAGTGTCCAATTCATTTTTAGTTAATTTGCTGTTCACTTTTGGTGTAACCCATATTGCTTGTCTCTTGTCAGTGTTCACATTGTAAATCTCAAGTCTACACAGTCCTGTGTCACTCTCATCATTATATTTTCCACCAGAAGCATGCAGATTAGTTCTCTTTCTGAAGCTGCAACATGACTTTTTTAAAAATCTTTTTCTCTTCTCTTTGCCTGACATGCTCTTTGTATGTGTTCTACTTTGTTCCATTTTTCTGCAAGTTTTCCCTTTAAGCCTCCATTGGTCTGGTATATGTGAGCCCCTGCCACAATGGTAACATAATTTGTCTGGCCAGGCAGATTTTTGTTTAGACATTGCAATTCAGTTCATGCTCGCAATTGTTTCTGATTGCAACTCAATCGCATCTCTGGCTGCTGTTTCCATTGATACAGTGATCTCAACTGCTCTCGTAAATGTGAGTTGTGCTTCAATTGATTGCATTTCAATCTGCCATCTTGACAGAGAGTCCACAAAGTTTTGAATGGAAATAAGTGCCGAGAAAACCAAGCTCAAGGCAAATGCCAGTGGTGCCATCACAACAGACATCTCAGTCCATGGTCAGAAACTTGAGACAGTGCAGCAGCTCAAATACCTGGGGGCAATCATCAGTGATGAAGGATCAAGACCAGAAGTCCTGGCAAGAATCGCACAAACAATGACTGCACTGTCCAAACTCAAGACAATATGGAGGGACAGCAACATCACCATGAAGTACAAGATCAGACTCCTGCATGCATTGGTATTCTCCATCTTCCTGTATGCATGTGAGACATGGACCCTCACAGCAGAGCTACAGGGGAAGATAAAGGCATTGGAAATGAGATGCTATCGCAACATCTTGGCCATCTCATACTTGGACCACATCACAAACGAGCAGATCCACAAGACCATTCAGCACCACATTGGCCCCCATGAAGACCTTCTCACAACGGTGAAGAAAAGAAAGCTGAGATGGTACGGCCATGTAACAAGATCCAGTGGCCTTGCAAAGACGGTTCTACAAGGAACTGTGGAGGGGAAAAGAAGGAGAGGCAGACAGAGGAAAAGATGGATGGACAACATTAAAGAATGGACAGGGAAAACATTTGTGGTGACCCAGGCCCTGGCACACAACCGTGACAATTGGAACAGACTGGTGCAAAGCTTGTCATGATGACACCCCGACGACTCCACCAGGAGTTAAGTGTGCAAGAAGAAGAGGAAGAAGTAGCTTCAATTAGTTTATAAGATTCCACAAACTACATGATCTCTCAGATGTATCCTTAAGCCCATCACTGAACTGACAATGCTCAGACAATTTCTTCAATTCAGCCACATACGCTGAAATGGACTCCCCTTTGTTTTGATTCCACTTACGAAATCTAAAGCTTTTTACAATGAACAATGTTTTTGGTTCTAACTCTTCTTGCGTTACTTTTATGAGATCAGCAAAGCTCAGTTTGGCTGGTTTGGTTGGAGTAGTTAAACTAAGCGAGCTGTATACTTTTTCATCTATTGCTTTCCAAAACTGGGACTTGCTTTTCATTAGCTATTACATAGGCCGTCTGGTGGCACAATGGCATCAGTGCCAGACTCTGGAGCGAAGGTTCCCGAGTTCAAATCCAAGTCAGGCGCCCCCGAGCGCGCTTTCCATCCATGCCGGGTTGAGCATTGAGCTAGCCACTCGGCCTCGAAAAAAAACAAAGGTCGAGTCAAGAACGTTCATATCGTGTTAATCCGAAAGGAGACAAATCCTGACGCCACGTGCCAGACAAGAATGGCTGACTGATGGAACATTTGCTTCAAAATACTGCTCAATTTGTTCAGTATACATCAGCCACTTATCTGTTGCATCAATCTTTCAGATGTACAATATTGTGCAAAAGACTGACACATACAGCACAGTACTGTTGTAATTCTGTGTATTGTATTGTACTGCTACTGCAAAAAAAAACAAATTTCATGGCGTGTGAGTGACGATAAACCTGTTTTCTATATGGGTCTCTATTGTAGATTGAGAGTGGGAAGGGGGCAGGGAGAGAGGGAATCATGATAGGGAAAAAGGGAAGAGAAACAACTGGGAGCAGAAAGCACCAGAGAGGCATTCAGTAATGATGAATAAACCAATTGTTTGGAATTAAATACCATGCTTGATTTCTCAAGGCTGGATGTATCTGCACCTATGCTGTCCACCGCCCCTGGCATGCCTTTTCTGTCACCTGTCCGTCACCCTTCCCACAGAGCTCCACCCTCACCATTCCTAACATCCTTTACTTCCGTCAGATTTACAAGCTCACTCTCGCTCCATATTGATAAATAGAATGCTGTGCAAAAGTCTCAGGCACCCTAGCAATACATGTATATATCTGTGCCTAAGACTTTCGCATAGTACTGTAGCCAGCCATTTCTGTTTTTTTTTTGTTTATTATTATTACTGCCCAGTACTCACTGTTCATGAACATGTGAATTTCATCCGTTTCTGCCTTTTTAAAAATTTGACCATCTCTCTTCCCTTGCTAAGAAAAAAAAGTGCTGTGCTTTTTTAAAAATTCTAATGTCCCTCTTTCCCCTTACTGAGGAGAAACATACTGCATTTCAACAGGAAGATAGTCGTTTCGGGTTCATTTTAAAACTTACTTGTTGTCACCATTATGTTTTGTAACTCTAGAAGCTAGACCAAAGAAAAACACAGGAGCCAGGGAAAAATGGGTCTACTTCATTAGTAAGGTGCATACTTATGATGTGGTGACATAATGACATATGTCATTCCCATACTTCTAACATATAACCCATGATGATTTATGTAAACAAACAAGGAATACTTAATTAAACAATTTATTTACAATATTACTGAAATATTCTTGAAATGTAAGTACATGGCACCATCATTAAAAGTTTCAGAGAGCCATGCCCTTTTCGTCAGCATAATGATGGGGCTAGATGGGATCCTTCATTAAGATTAGAATTGGAGAGAGAGAGTCAGCTAAAATAAAGGCCCAGTTTGTCTTTTCAAAAGCTTAGCAATCATGTCAACTGAGTGGAAGTGAATTTCCAAAAAGCTGCTATATGTTTCAAGGCAAAGCTGAATACAATAACTGGAAAAAAAAACTTAACATAAAGCTACAAGAAGCAGGCGTATATGCTCAGGATAGCTTTCCATAAGCAGGGTTCAAGTTGTGGTTCATTTGAGCCACCTTGCATTTTCCCAACAATGTCAGACTCCTGTGAATCTTTGTGCAATTCTATTCCATTGACAGCCCTAACATTGTATACTGTAATCTTTGAAGAGCAAAAAGACTTCTAAACTAAACGAGTTGAAACAGTTCCATCTCCGCTGGTGTTTAACAGTTAATTCAATTGCTCCCTCTGTGCAATGTTAAAAATGTCTCTTGGGATTGACTGTAAAAGCAAATTCTCCAGTCAATTTTTTAAGGAGGCTGTAGTTATCTCAGAGATGTTATTAATGTCTTTCAGGCTGGAATAAAAGACATTTCATGTTCTGTAATGTAAATCATATTCAAAGGTATGAAACCTGTTCCAACTGGAGTGGCTTTTGTCTGCTCCAGAGAAATACGTGATCAATCAACTTAATAAAAGGAATTCTTAATGTTTATCTAATGAAGGAACCTGGAGACAGACAATAGTTCCCTCCTTCCCTATCTTACCTGTTCTAATCTTCTTCCAAATCACCTCAGTGAAAGATAATCTATACAACAGGTGATAATGCTGCTGCATTTTAATTGAAAAACTGCATGCAAATTGTGGTCCAAGTAGAGCAGGAATGTTCCCTACTCAAAATATGACATTAGTTCACTTTAGACAGGGAATTAAATTAGCTTTATATAACATCTTTAATACAGAAAAGTGTGTAATACGAGGGGTGATTGATAAGTTTGTGGTCTAAGGTAGAAGGAGTCAATTTTAGAAAACCTAGCACATTTATTTTTCACCCTCCCCTAGTGTTGCCGCCATCTCCTCGTGGACCTCCCTGAGTGATAAACCCTTGAGACCAAGGTAGCGGATGACTGCACGAAGGCCGATGTTGTCCTTTTTCTCAGACAGTGCTTACTTGCAATTTTCAATTATCTGAAACAGAAATACCACAAAAATTAACTGCAAACTTTCTGCATAATCACTCAGAGTTGAACTGCACATACATGTAACGAGAGTTGTATATCATCTCCTTCTACCTTAGGCCACGGACTTCTCAATCACCCCCTGCTGTGGACACTTTCTGGAGGTCCAAGAGGCTGACTTCTACAAAGACGGGATCCGTATGCTCTACGACCGCTGGACAAAGTGTGTAAATGTAGGAGGGGACTATGTTGAAAAATAAATGTGCTAGGTTTTCTAAAATTGACTCCTACCGTAGGCCACGAACTTATCAATCACCCCTCATAGAGTGTCACATGAGCAAGCAGGTAAAAAATGTTAGCAACTCAAGGGAGATATGAAGACAATTGATTAAAGGTTTGGTTAACAGGTGTTTTGTTCATTGACTTTTTGATATTCAGACATCGGTGCCAGTGCCAGCAGTTATTGCCCATTTTCCATTCCTAACTGCCCCATCACGTGATGGTGGTCTGCCTTCATCAACAACAGCTGTCCGCTTGGTGAAGCAACTCCTGTGGAAGTGTTTTGAAGTATTTACAGGAGAAAAGGGGAAGAGGTAGAATGAGGATACTATCAACCTTAAGACTTTTGTCTCAAGTAAGGGTTTGCCTTCCTGTACCAAAAGCAAAATACTACAATCGATGAAGTATGACAGCACCTTATCTTCCAACTTGACAAAGCTGTCCATTTTTATTTTCCTTCCTTACATTTTCTCACACTATTTCTGTAGTCCTCAGTAACACTGGGCAAAATTTTTTTCAAAAGAGTTGCTTCCTCAGAACTTTTTGTTTGTTTACGATAGACCACTTAATAATTGCAGTCCAATTCTATCACGCAGGAATTTGGACAAAGAAGAAATGAACTTTTATTAAATGTTATGTGTTCAATTGCATAATCGTGCTGATGCTTTGCAATAGTTCAATTGAGCTAAAAATGTTTTGTTGATGGTTTTCATTTGTACTCAGTGTCTGAGGCTGAGAAGTCCAACAATAAGTCTAACAGCTTAAGTGTCCAACAATAATCAGCCAGCATTGATGGATTCCAGTTGCCATGATTCCATTTCTCCATGACCACAATGTCCTGGTGAAACCTTTCACCATGCTCAATTGGTGACAGTGCCAAGATGTGCAGGGAAGAAGTCTAAATGGGAGCGTAGAAAATGAATCTGTAGTGACATGTTGCACTTAATGGTTTTGTATGCTTGAAGCATGTTGTCAACCAGCTGCATGTAGTTCGGTGCTCTGCAGTTGGCAAGAAAATTTTCATCAACATTCCATGCAATTTTCTCCGGTCCCATTAGGAGTTCTTTGTCATTACCTGTTTGAGTTGTGGACCAACAAAAATACCTTCCTTAATCTTGGCATCAGTAATTCTGACTTGAATTATGAATTGAAATAACAAACATAGGTGATTTCAAACAAATAGTACATGATAGTGAAATTTCATGTTGATTTTTATAATCAGCCTAAAATCCATAAGATACACCCAAAAGTATTCATAAAACAAAACCTTTGTTGTCCAGTGTAATTTATGCTTAGCGCATATTAAAAACAGAAAATGCTGGAACAAATTAGCAGGTTTGTGAACAATAAGAGACAAAGTTAAGATCAATGTCTGGAAGAAGGACAAAGCTAGCATGATTTATTCCTGGAAGAGAACTGGCCTTTAGAGGCTCCTCTGAGAGTGAGGACATGACGTATTATCAGGTTTCAGTTATTGAAACTCTCTGAGCATTAATATGGTAGCATTATTTGTCTGCCATCACCTTTCATACTCCCTTACCTTAACTGATGATCATCATGTAAATGACCTGTTGTAGGAGAATTGGACCCTATTTGCTATTGACCACTCATATAAAATTTGCATTAGTTCTTATGACTGTAGGCCAGCTCTAGGTACTTAAATAAACCCTATTGGGTAACGATAAAGAATATCAAATGCCTTTGTTCAAAAACTAATTAATTGCTTTAATGACTCGAACAGCTTGTTTGAAATAATATATGCAAATAGACAGACAGTGAGATGGATGAATCTTTTCTTTTTGAATGGTAAGCCATCAGAGGAATTGATTAGAGAACAAAAGTCAATCGGGGAAATGTACTATATAGAAAATATGCACATAATAACATGCCTACCATACAAGTTTCAAGTCTGTTTGTGTAGGTGAATTACCAGAAAACAGAAGTAGCTGACACAGAGTGAATCACAGCTCAGGATATTAACCTCATAATGTGGCAAAATAAACCATACTCCCTGGGTGAACTGGATTTGAGCAAAGTCTCACACTTTCATCCAAAAATTGCTCATTAGGATTCAGACAACACTGAATAACGTACAGTAGGCCCTCCTTATCTGCGAGTTCCACATGTGCGAATTCAACCAACCGCAAATTGAGAAAACCTGGAAGTGCTCTTCCAGCACTTGTTGCTCGAGCATTGTTCACCTCGCGTCTCGTTCGTTCACTACTTTGTTCCTGTCAAAAAATGGCTCCTAAAAAGCAATTATGTGGTCAAAGCAATTCCTCAAAGGCTAAGAGGGAGCATAAAGTGCTACCTCTCACCGAGAAAGTAGAAATATTAGATCTTTTGAAAAGTGGCGTGTCGCTTTCCGAAGTGGGCCGTAAGGTTGGTAAGAACGAATCGAGCATTTGCACAATAAAGCAGAAAGAAGCTGAAATTCGTGGAAATGTTAGTGCTGCCCCTACAACGGCAAAAATGGTCTCTCTGGTTCGTGACAAAGTGCTTGCGAAGACTGAGAAAGCACTAAATGTGTGGCTATAGGACATGTCACAAAAGCATATCCCTGTCGATGGCCAAATTATATGTGAAAAAGCTCTTAGTCTCTGTGAGCACTACTGTGACGGGGTTGGTGAGAGCGAGAGAAATGAGTTTAAGATTAGTAAGGGATGGCTGGCTGGCTATGTAAAGCGCTACAACCTCAAGAACGTAAAGATCATGGGAAAATCGGCATCTCATTCGTTCGCTGCTTGTATTGTGATCAAGAGGAACATGTACAGTTCTTTTTTCTTGTCAATATTCCCTAAACAAGACAGTGTAACAACTAGTTACATAGCATTTCCATTGTATTAGGCGTTATAAGTAATCTAGTGATGATTAAAAGTTTTACTCGTTTGATCATTGTTCGTCTCGCATCTCGTTCGTTCGCTGCTTGTGTTGTGAGCGATAGGAGCATGTACAGTCTTTTTCTCTTGTCAATATTCCCTAAACACTGCAGTATAACAACTATTTACGTAGCACTTACATAGTATTAGGTATTATAAGTAATCTAGAGATGATTCAAAGTATATGGGAAGATGTTCGCAGGTTATATGCAAATACTACGCCATTTTATATAAGGGACTTGAGCATCCACATTTTTTGGTATCCGCGGGAGGTCCTGGAACCAATCCCTCGTGGATAAGGAGGGCCGACTGTATTGTGTTGTTTGAAGATCGTGACTTTTTTCTGCATTCTGGTTTGCACATAAATTCCAAGTGCTCCTGTCACGTTTTGTCACCTTGTAACCTTATCCTTCAATCTCTCTGAATTACAGAGGACAGCATGTGTATAAATGTCTACAGATTTATGTTAGTTTGCTGCTCATGATTAGACATCTCCATTACAAAAATAAGTCTAATGAATCTTAAGGGGGCTAAAAATGTGCATAGTGCAGTGCTCAAGAAGTGACCGCACCAATTCCCTGTACAATTATAACAATACTACCTAAACAACAATTTTTTACAATAATTTGCAACATGCTGTTTTCCATCCGAACCACTTTCTGCACCTGCCTACTAACTTTTTTGTGATTCATACATACAAGAATCCTGTACTTCAATAACATAAAACCTTTCTCCATATACAGTATATAAATACTCTTCTTTAAGACTCTTCTTACCAAAGTGCATGGCCTCACACTATCACATATTAAACTCTGTTTTAAAGTTTTCGCTGCCTCACTTAATCCACCACATCAATTTTTAGATTTTTAATAATCCACTTTTCATACCTATACTCTGCCCCTCCTCTAATGATTGTAAGTAATTGATCCTTCTTGTATCCTGATCCACTAGTTATATCCTTCTAGCCAGAACCTCCCCCCCCACAATTTATTCCAAATCTCTGTCTTCTATGTTCTAAAGAATCTCAATCCATGCTACTACATTTCCCATAATATCATGAATGTTTATCTTGTGCATCTGACTTTTATATAGCACCTTGTCAAGAGTATTTGAGAATCTAAATGCATAACATCCACAGGTTTCCTTATGGAGATCTGCTTGTATAATCGAACTGCAGGAAATTTGCCAAGCCTAATTTACCTCTCATAAAACCGTATTGGCTTGATTTTATCACATTAAGCTTTTTTAAATGACTAGCTAATTTTTCCTTATAAACTCCAGCATTTTGCCAAGAACAGATGTTAAGCTAACAGGTCTCTAATTACCCATGTTTTTACTTCCTCCCTTCTTGAACAACAAACACATTCTTCCAGTTTTCCAAACCGCTAGTATCTTCCCTCAGCTCAGTGAGTTCAGCCGATGGCTCCATTACCTCACCAACCCCTTTCTTTAAAACCCTTGGGTGTAGGCCATAGGACCTTTAGTCAAATTAACTTTTCCAGTGCCTTGACTCTCAATGATTCTAAGTACAAGTTCTTCCATACTGTTTGAAACAACCATATCAGAAATCTTTGAGATATTTGCAGTATTGTTCAGCAGAAACAGGTATGCACAGTGTTACTAAACTAATTGGTCATTTCTCTGTTTCTGTTTATTAGGTCCCATTCAACGCCCCTCAAGGTCATACACTTATCCTAGCTACACTCTTCTATAGATACTTTTGCTGCTGGCTTTGATAAAACCTGCCAGTCTTCCTTTGGGATCTATCTTTAAGCTTTGAGTTTCTCACTACTGATTAAAAAATATATATTCACAAAGTTTCAGAGGTGCATAGAGTTATACAGCACAATGTTAGACCCCTGACCAAGGTGCCTATCTTATGTTAATCCCATTTGTGTGCATTTGGCCCACATCCCCGAATGTATTTTAAACATTATACAGTAATTGTACCTGACTTTACCACCTTTTCAGATCCTCATCCCATATACCCAGAATACTCTGTGTAAGAATCTTTCCCCTCTTCTTCCCTTTAAATCCTTCCACTCTCACCTTGAAACTATAATTTTTAGTTTTAGACTCCCATACCTTCAGAAAGAAACCGCGACTATCTGTCCATCATTTATAAACCTTCAGAGCGTCATCCCTCGGCCTCCTTTGCTCCAGGGTAAACTGCCTCAACGTGCCAATTTCTCCATGGAACCCGAGCCCTCCAATCCAGGCAGCATGCCTGTGATTTTTTCTGTGTCCTCTTTAGCTTGATCTCCTTCTTACACCGTGGTGACCAGAACTGCCCCAAGTGCAGCCTAGCCAGCAATTTTACTCTGATACTCAGTGTCATGGCTGAAGAAGGCAAGCACGCCATATGTCTTCTTCATCATCCTGTCCACATGTGTCACCACTGTTGGGGAACTATGTACTTGTACCCCAGGCGCTCTCGGTTATCGTCTAATCTTGGACACCTGTCTCACCCTTTCTCTCTTTGCACTGCTCATCTCTCCTCTCCATTCTCAGTTCTGTGACCTGAACTGTTACCGTTACAATTTCCAGCATCGTAGTTCTAAAACAGTGGCCTCAACAGAACATCTGCAGTGATGCCACACTTGGAACTCCTGTGCTCAGTTTTATAGCTGTACGGTGATGGAAGGGTTGTCTGCTGTTGCATTCTCTGATGGTATTGTGTTCCCTGACTGTAAAGCAATACACTCAAAAGAAGATTTTAAGCCCTACGCAATATGGTTATTTATGGGTACCCTCACTATAGGGAGCTTATACTCTTTAAGGACTAGCTTACTTCCCTATCTAGCCTCTGCTGCGAAGTAAAGCTGTTAATGCTAACTTCCTGATAGGTGGATCCTCCCTCCCTACTGAGGAGGAAATACTTCTAGCTAACAGTTTAACCACAGCTTATTTTATGTTTAATGATACACATTTTAAATTTAGACAAATAATTCCTAACACACACTTATCACTTACAAAGGATATCTGATGTTCTGATGTATAAAATATTTTCAAATTGTATGTTTTACAAACTACAAAGGATTTCCAAACACAAGTACAATCTTTATGAACTAGAAGAACATACCAATGGATTGCCCATGAACGAGTCGTCAGTCATAGCAACTGAAAGTTGAGGAAGTTCTTGTTTCTGTAACCCCATCTTTCTGTCATTCTCCTTGTCATTCCTAACAATTCCCAATGATTCTGATATTTATATTTTCTACTAGATGACATCATCTGCATGTGATATTTTCCAGATACCTTTGTTGAGACAAAGTAACTCGCACAGATTGTCTTCAAAGCTTCTAGCGACAGAGATCCCAAACATTCACAATTAATCCTCTATGTACACAAATGTACACTTGTAATCATGTTTGATGTGTAAGTGACATAACCCTATTGTCTTGCATTTGGCGAATGGAGACGAGAAGTCTCCTCTTCATTCACTTTGCAACCAGCTACTGGCTGTGGTGAGCAACCCCATGCTCTGTAACACTGTCGTTTGCAAAACTGCGTCTCCAACTTCAAACTGGCTGCTGCTTGCAATTTACATTAAGAACTGTGGACTGGTTCTTACTTACAACAAAAAGGTGAGCAAAGAATGTTTTTTGAAAGTTTAACTTTATCACTAGCAATTCTGACCCTTTGCCACTGTGCTAGAAAGCGGAAGTTAGCTGTAAGTGTCTCAGGTCCTTGAAAGCGAATATCCATCACAATACTTGATCTGCAATAGTAGGTACACCTAACTTGAAAGTTAATATTGCTGCTGGAGCTTTACATTGTCATGAAGTTAGAGATTCTGCCCAGTAAAAAATTGTTTAATTGATGTCTGAACTCGAGAAATTCTAACCACTTCTTTGATTTATGTGTTATCATGCTCATTCCTTGTGAGAATATGAAAAGGAAAAATGGATGGGTTTCTGATGCCCCTCACCTATCATCTGGCTGATCTTAGCAATTAGATCAACAAGTGGCTTTCATTGCAAAAGGTCTTGAGTATGGGAGAAAGTATGTTATATTACAATTAGCAAGGCCTAGATAAGACAACATCAGTATAGGGTGTGGAGTTTTGATTTCCTTACCAAAGACGTACTTACCATAAAGGAAGTTGAATAACAATTCACCAGAATATGAGACTGTTCCATCACAAAACCTCAGGTCAATTGGGCTTGTATTTACTGGATCTTGGAAGAATGAGAAGGGATCATATTGAAACATTCAAAGCTATCTCAGACGTGACTGTCTGGATATGAAGAGGATGCTTCCCTGGTTGAGGGCCTCAATCTCAAATTATTGATTAAGGTAATTATGACTGAGATGAAAACAAACTTCTTCACAGAATGATGTGAACCTGTGGAACTGTCTACCACAGAACACTGTAGAGACCAAGTTATTAACTAGATTTAGAAAGAAGATAGATTTCTAGGTGCAAAGGATGAATGGGAGAGAGGCAGAATATGGCACTGTGGTAGCGATTGGGCCACTATCACAATGGATTCCAAAGAAGGCTTGGTGGACCAAATGATCTACTCCTGCTGATTTGTTTTTTTGTTTTTTTTCTGGCAATGATCTAGAGCAATAACCATTTGCAACAAATCAACTGACTGAACAGGTCTTACCAGATTAGATTTCAGAGCTAGGACTTTGCTACGATTCTCTGACCTTATAACCATATAACAATTACAGCATGGAAACAGGCAATCTCGGCCCTTCTAGTCCATGCCGAATGTTTACTCTCACCTAGTCCCACCGACCTGCACTCAGCCCATAACCCTCCATTCCTTTCCTGTCCATATACCTATCCAATTTTACTTTAAATGACAATATCGAACCTTCCTCTACCACTTCTACTGGAAGCTCGTTCCACACAGCTACCACTCTCTGAGTAAAGAAGTTCCCCCTCGTGGTACCTCTAAACTTTTGCCCTGTACTATCAACTCATGTCCTCTTATTGGAGTCTCCCCTGCTTTCAATGGAAAAAGCCTATCCACGTCAACTCTATCTATTCCCCTTCATAATTTTAATTACCTCTATCAAGTCCCCCCTCAAACTTCTACACTTCAAAGAATAAAGACCTAACTTGTTCAACCTTTGAAATTTTTGATTGGAGAAACCCAGGTAACATTCTAGGAAATCTTCTCTGTACTCTCTCTATTTTGTTGACATCTTTCCTATAATTCGGTGACCAGAAGTGTACACAATACTCCAAATTTGGCCTTACCAATGCCTTGTACAATTTTAACATTACATCCCAATTCCTATACTCAATGCTCTGATTTATAAAGGCCAGCATACCAAAAGCTTTCTTCATCACCCTATCCACATGAGATTCCACCTTCAGGGAACTATGCACCATTATTCCTAGATCACTCTGTTCTACTGCATTCCTCAATGCCCTACCATTTACCATGTATGTCTATTTTGATTAGTCCTACCAAAATGTAGCACCTCACACTTATCAGCATTAAATTCCATCTGCCATCTTTCAACCCACTCTTCTAACTGGTCTAAATCTTTCTGCAAGCTTTGAAAACCTACCTCATTATCCACAACGCCACCTATCTCAGTATCACCTGTATACTTACTAATCCAATTTACCACCCCATCATCCAGATCATTAATGTATATGACAAACAACATTGGACCCAGTACAGATCCCTGAGGCACACCACTAGTCACCGGCCTCCAATCTGACAAACAGTTATCCACCACTACTCTCTGGCATCTCCCATCCAGCCACTGTTAAATCCATTTTATTACTTCAATATTAATACCTAACAATTGAACTTCCTAACTAACCTTCAGTGCAGAACCTTGTCAAAGGCCTTACTGAAGTCCGCTTAGACAACATCCACTACTTTACCCTCGTCAACTTTCCTAGTAACCTCTTCAAAAAATTCAATGAGATTTGTCAAACATGACCTTCCATGCACAAATCCATGTTGACTGTTCCAAATCAGACCCTGTCTATCCAGATAATTACATATACTATCTCTAAGCATGCTTTCCATTAATTTACCCACCACTGACATCAAACTTACAGGCCTATAATTTAAAAAGCAAACACGAGGAAATCTGCAGATGCTGGAAATTCAAGCAACACACACAAAATGCTGGTGGAACGCAGCCGGCCAGGCACACATCTGTAGGGAGAAGCACTGTCGACGTTTTGGGCTGAGACCCTTCGTCAGGACTAACTGAAAGGAAAGATAGTAAGAGATTTGAAAGTAAGAGGGGGAGAGGAAAATGCAAAATGATAGGAGAAAACCGGAGGGGATGAGGTGAAGCTCAGAGTCGGAAAGGTGATTGGCAAAAGGGATACAGAGCTGGAGGAGGGAAAGGATCATGAGACAGGAGGCCTAGGGAGAAAGAAAGGGGGAGGGGAGCACCAGAGGCCGATAGAGAACAGGCAGAGTGATGGGCAGAAAGAGAGAAAAAAAGGAGGGGGGAAAAAACTAAATATGTCAGGGATGGGGTAAGAAGGGGAGGAGGGGCATTAATGGAAGTTAGAGAAGTCAGTGTTCATGCCATCAGGTTGGCCTATAATTGCTAGGTTTACTCTTAGGACCCTTTTTAAACAATGGAACAACATGAGCAATACGCTAATCCTCCAGCACCATCCCCTTTTCTAATGACATTTGAAATATTTCTGCCCCTGCTAATTCTACACTAACTTCTCTCAAGGTCCTAGGGAATATTCTGTCAGGATCCAGAGATTTATCCACTTTTATATTCCTTAAAAGAGCCAGTACTTCCTCCTGTTTAATCATCATAGTTTCCATAACCTCCCTACTTGTTTCCTTCAATTCAATTCCCTTCTCCTTAGTGAATACCGAAGAAAAGAAATTGTTCAAAATCTCCCCCATCTCTTTTGGCTCCACACATAGCTGTCCACTCCCTCACTAACTTTTTGCTATTAGTATAACTGTAGAAACCCTTTGGATTTATTTTCACCTTACTTGCCAAAGCAACCTTGTATCTTCTTTTAGCTTTTCTAATTTCTTAAGATTCTTTTTACATTCTTTTTATTCCTCGAGCACCTCATTTACTCCATGCTGCCTATATTTATTGTAGATATCTCTTTTTCCGAACCAAGTTTCCAATATCCCTTGAAAACCTTGGCTCTCTCAAACTTTTAACCTTTCCTTTCAACCTAACAGGAACATAAAGATTCTGTACCCTCAAAATTTCACCTTTAAATGACCTCCATTTCTCTATTACCCGGTACATCCTTCCCATAAAACAAATTGTCCCAATCCACTCCTTCTAAATCCTTTCGCATCTCCTCAAAGTTAACCTTTTTCCAATCAAAAATCTCAACCCTGGGTCCAGTCCTATCCTTCTCCATAATTATATTGAAACTAATGGCTTTGTGATCACTGGACCCAAAGTGCTCCCCAACACATACCTCTATCACCTGACCTATCTCATTCCCTAACAGGAAGTCCAACACTGCCCCTTCTCTAGTTGGTACCTCTATGTATTGCTGCAAAAAACTATCCTGCACACATTTTACAAACTCCAAACCATCCAGCCCTTTTACAGTATGGGCTTCCCAGTCTATGTGTGGAAAATTAAAATCTCACACAATCACAGCCCTGTGCTTACTACAAATATCTGCTATCTCCTTACAAATTTGCTCCTCCAATTCTCGCTCCCCATTAGGTGGTCTATAATACACCCCTATAAGTGTTACTACACCTTTCCCATTCCTTAATTCCACCCAAATAGCCTCCCTAGATGAGTCTTCTAATTTATCCTGCCAGACCACCGCTATAATATTTTCTCTGACAAGCAATGCAACACCTCCCCCTCTTGTCCCTCCAATTCTATCACACATGAAGCAGCAAAATCCAGGAATATTTAGTTGGCAATCACACCCCTCCTGCAGCCTTGGGATGCATTTGGTGGATGAAACTCTCCAGCACTCTTGGATGCCGTTTCTATTAACACAGTAACTTTAACTGCAAGTTTAAAAGTCAGGATGCACATCCTCAATGGCTTTGATTTGATTTGTTTTTCTGTCAGTGCATACACAATCTTAAAACACCATCTAAATAGACACCAAAATAGCAATACAACATTAGCTATTTCATGAAACAATATATACACTGTCTCGCATGCTTCTTTCCCTTGACCAAAATACAACTCAAATATTAATGGTTTCTAATACTTCTAAATTAATTATCTATTTTTTGCACAATGTCTTTCAACAAGAAACCTTTCACTTTGAGTCATACAGTCTAACCTGAGTCCAGTGTTTCCACTGGCTGCCTCACCAAGTCTGCACACAGACAGACACAAGTGTCACTTGTACCATCTGTGGTCACCCAGCTGTGGAAAGACTATCTCCTTTCCCTCCGCTCTCTCTGATCAGCAGTGTGCTGCTGTTGTTTTGCTCAGTCCTTCAGCACTTTACCGCGGTTACAGTTGTCCTCCACATCTCCATGTAACCTTCCTAACTTGGCATTTGTAGTTTCTTTCCGTACACTTGTAATTTCTGTTGCTTCTCGTTCTTCTGTTGCTCTCCTCACACTGATGTCTGCCCACTTGTTCCCTTTCTGCTCCCAACTCTCCCCTTTCTGGTGAGTCTTCTATCCCCCTGGGGTTCAGTGAAAGGACTGGGAAATCGTCCATTAAGCAACTCTACTGGGTGGTGTTCTACTGCCATCGTGAGACACCAAAATGAATCCGTGCCAAATGTGCACTGAATGGCCTTTGAAATACAATCCTGATCAATAACGCCAAACCCAATTTATAGATGCATCAGCATATTGTCCCCAATAATTCATTCGAAAGCACTGAATGGATTAAATTTCACCAGGGGCTGTAATATGCTGACATTTAGCACTACTGACCGGGGATGGAGCTCCAGGCGAATGTAGTCGTATACAAAAGACATATGATCAGTTGCATATACTTTCTTTTGACAGAAATGCCAATCTGTTCTGAAACCACATCACCAACATATATATTTTAACCTTAAGCTCCAAAGCATTCTGCATCCACAAATAATATCCAAGCTTCGTATCCAAGCATATTGCCCTGAACCACTAGCAGTCCAAAATCACATTGCAGATGTCAGATCTCACAAGTAGGAGATTAAAGACCATGTAGCAGCTCCTTTTTGTTTCTCACTGCAGGCCCAAATACTCCTTGCATCTCTGAGTGCTCTTGGGCCCTGAACCATAGAGCCATACAGCTCAGAAAGAGGCCTTTCGACACACCAAGTCTGCACTGTCTATCAAGCACCCAAGTATATTAAGACCATGAGACATAGTAGCAAAATTAAGCTATTTGGCCCATTCAGTCTGCTCTGCAAGTCTAACATTGAACTGAATTGACTTTATTTCTTACATCCTTCACATACATGAGGAGTAAAAATCTTTACGTTACGACTCTGCCTAAATGTGCAATGCGCAATTGTAATAATTTATAATAAATAGAACAGTCAATGCCACATAGAAATACACTCAAATCAGTGTGAGTTAATCAGTCTGATGGCCTGGTGGAAGAAGCTGTCCTGGAGCCTGTTTGTCCTGGCTTTTTTACTGCGGTACCATTTCCCAGATGGTAGCAGCTGGAATAGATTGTGGTTGAGGTGACTCAGGTCCCCAATGATCCTTCAGGCCCTTTTTGCACACCTGTCTTTGTAAATATCCTGAATAGTGGGAAGTTCACATCTACAGATGTGCTGGGCTGTCCGCACCACTCTCTGCAGAGTCCTGTGATTGAGGGAGGTACAGTTCCCATACCAGGCAGTGATGCAGCTGTCAGGATGCTCTCAGTTGTGCCCCTGTAGAACGTTCTTAGGATTTCTGATGCAGGATTAGGTGATTTATTGTAGCTGCATAAAGTGGGAGCTGGTAGACTCCACTGTGACTACAGATGACCACACCTGCAGCAAGTGTTGCCCGCTTGAGGAAATCAAGCTCAAAGTTGATGACTTGGTATCTGACCTTTAAACACTGATACATCACTGAGGGGGGATAGTTACCTGGAAACTGTGCTTCTGGAGGCAGTTACATCCATTGAAATATCTACTTAGCATTTGGTCTGTGACTGGGGACAAGAAGGTGTGATGGCAAAGGAGGCGGGTAGGTTAATCCAAGAGGTAGTGCTGGAGGAGACCCAGTCCTTGAGCTTGACTGACAAGTCTGAGATTATTGCTCTCTGAGAAGATGAGAGTGGGGCTGTAGGAAGAATGAGTAACTGAACCATGGCTCTATTACTCAGGGAGACATTCAAAAGGAGGGAGAGAAGAGAAATGTAGTTGCAATTGAGGATAGACGGTTGGGGGGTGGGGTGGGGGGAGGAATAGACACAATTCTCTATTGCAAGGATTGAACGCCCTGAAGGCTGTGTTGTCTGCTTGGTGCCTTTGTTTAAGACATCTCATCTGACCTGCAGAGGAATTTGGTGTGAGAGGGGGAAGACCCAGCTGTCATAGTCCATGTGAGCAACAATTAAGCAGGAAGAAGAAGGAAAGAGTTTCTGCTGAGGAAATTTGGAGATTAGGGACTAAATTAAAACTCAGAACCAAAAAAGTAATAATCTCCAGATTGTTACCTGAGCCATGTGCAAATTGGCACTGGGTTAATAACATCAAAGAGTTAAATGCCTGGCTCAAAGCTTGGTGCAGAGGAAGTGGATCTGAATTCATGGGACTGGATTAGGGGAGGAGGAGCTGTGCAATGGGACTGGTTCCACCTGAACCATGCTTGGGCCGGAGTCCTGGCAAAATGCAAAATTAGGGCTGTGCATAGGGCTTTTACCTATATAGTAAGCGTTGGGTTCAACAGCTTTGAAAAGTATGGATAAAGAAAAAGGGTCGGAGCATGCAGGTGATGTTATTGACATCTCCAGCATAAAGAATAAAACAAAATTAAGTTCAGGCAACAGGCGCACAAAATTGTTAAGAAGGATTATTAATACAGGATTGATTGTGTTATTTTGTATGCTGTGTACATTTAAATATAAGGTAGATGATCTTGTAGCATAATTAGAAATTGGAAGATGTGATGTTGAGGGCATCACGGAGTTATGCTTGAAAGAAAATCACAGCTGAGGGCTTAATATCAGATTGAAAAGTCAGGCAGATAGGCAAAGCTGGTGTGGTGGCTTTGTTGGTAAGAAAATGAAATCAAATCCTTAGAAAAAGGTGACATCGGATTGGATGGGGTAGAATCGTTTTGGGTAGAGTTAAGAATCTGCAAGGCTAAAAGGTCCTTGATGGCAGTTATATTCAGGTCTTTGAAGAGTAGCCAGGATGTGGGGTATAAATTACAATGAGAGATGGAAAAGGCATGTAAAAAGAGCAATGTTATGATAGTCCTGTGGGGTTTCAATATACAGTTAGATTGGAAAATCAAATTGGTGCTGGATCCCAATGGAGGGAATCTGTGAGACGCCTATGAGGTGGCTTTTTAGAGTAACTTGTGATCAAACCCACCGGGGAAAAGGTAATTCTGGACTGAGTGTTGTGTGTAGTGAACCAGATTTAATTAGGGAGCTTAAGGTAAAAGAACCCTTAGGAACCAGTAATCATAAAATGATACAATTCATCCTTTCGAGAGGGAGAAGCTAAAAATCTATGTATTGCTACTACAGTTGAGTAAAGATAACTACAGGGGCATAAGAGTGGACTAGCCAAAGTTAATTGAAAGAGGATACCAGCAGGAACGATGGTAGAGTTGCAATGGCTGGAGGTTCTGGGAGCAATTCGGAATATGCAGAATTGGTCCCTCCAGAAGAAGAAGCATTCTAAAGGGAGGATGATGCAACCATGGCTGACAAGGGAAGTCAAAGAAAGCATTAAAGTGAAAGAGATGGCACATAATATAGCAAAAAATAGTGGAAAGCTAGAGGATTGGGAAGCTTTTAAAAACCAACAGAGGGCAATTAAAAAGAGCAATAAGGAGAGTAAAGGCAAAATATGAAGAGAAGTTAGCCAATAACATAAAAGAGGATACTGAAAGTTCTTCAGATCTAAAAAAAAATAAAAGAGAGGCAAGCGTGGACATTGGACTACTGGAAAATATCACTGAAGAAGTAGTAACGGAGAACAATGAAATGACGGATGATCTGAATAAGTACTTTACATCACTCTTCACTGTGGAAGATACCAGCAGCATGCCAAAACTTTGAGTGTCAGGAGGCATACATTGCTATTACTACAGAATACATGCTTGGAAAGCTGACAGATCAGAAGATAGAAAAGTCACCTCGACCAGATGGACCACACCCCAAGGTGTTGAAAGAGGTCACTGACAAGACTATAGAGGCATTAGTAATGATCTTTCAAGAATCACTAGATTCTAGAATGATTTCAGAGTATTGGTGATTTTCAAATATCACTCCGCTCTTTAAGAAGGGAAGGAGGTAAAAGACAGGAAAATTTAGGCCAGTTAGTCTCACTTCAGTGGTTGGTAAGAAGTTGAAGTCCATTATTAAGAATGAGCTTTTGGGATACTTGGAGGCAAATGATAAAATAGGCCAAAGTTAACATGGTTGTTTGCTGGAGCTTCTGGAAAGCATCAAGTTGGATATTTCACTGGGATTGGACAAGATGTACCCAAGGCTACTGTGGGAGGAGAGGAAGGAGATTGCTGAGCCTCTGGCAATGATCTTTGCATCATCAATGGGGACGGGAGAGCTTCTGGAGGATTGGAGGGTTACAGATGTTGTTCCCTTATTCAAGGAAGGGAGTAGAGATAGCCCAGGAAATTATAGACCAGTGAGTCTTACGTCAGTGGTTGGTAAGTTGATGGAGAAGATCCTGAGAGGCAGGATTTATGAATATTTGGAGAGGCATAATATGATTATGTCATCATGGCTTTGTCAAAGGCAAATCATACCTTACGAGCCTGATTGAATTTTTTGAGGATGTGACTAAACATATTGATGAAGATAGAGCAGTAGATGTAGTGTATATGGATTTCAGCAAGGCATTTGACAAGGTACCCCATGCAAAGCTTATTGAGAAAGTAAGGAGGCATGGGATCCAAGGGAATCTTGCTTTGTGGATCCAGAATTGGCTTGCCCACAGAAGGCAAAGAGAGGTTGTAGATGGGTCATATTCTGTATGGAGGTCGTTCACCAGTGGAGTGCCTCAAGGGTCTGTTCTGGGACCCTTACTCTTTGTGATTTTTATAAATGACCTGGATGAGGAAGTGGAGGGATGGGTTAGTAAATTTGCTGATGACACAAAAGTCGGGGGTGTTGTGGTTAGTGTGGAAGGCTGTCAGAGGTTGCAGCAGGCCATTGATAGGATGCAAAACTGGGCTGAGAAGTGGCAGATGGAGTTCAACCCAGTTAAGTGTGAGGTGGTTCATGTTGGTAGGTCAAATATGATGGCAAAATATAGTATTAATGGTAGGACTCTTGGCAGTGTGGAAGATCAGAGGGATCTTGGGGTCCATAGGACACCCAAAGCTGTTGTGCAGGTTGACTATGTGGTTAAGAAGGCATACAGTGCATTGGCCTTCATCAACTGTGGGACTGAGTTTAGGAGCTGAGAGGTAATGTTGCAGCTATATCGGACCCTGGTCAGACCCCGCTTGCAGTACTGTGCTCAGTTCTAGTCACCTCACTATAGGAAGGATGTGGAAACCATAGAAAGGGTGCAGAGGAGATTTACAAGGATGTTGCCTGGATTGGGGAGAGTGCCTTATGAGAATAGGTTGAGTGAACTCGGCCTTTTCTCCTTGGAGCGACGGATGATGAGGGTGACCTGATAGAGGTGTATAAGACGCTGAGAGGCATTGATAGTGTAGATAGTCAGAGGCTTTTTCCCAGGGCTGAAATGGCTAACATGAGAGGACACAGTTTTAAGGTGCCTGGAAGTATGTACAGAGGAGATATCAGGGGTAAGTTTTTTTACACAGATGTGGGATGGGTTGCCGGTAACGGTGGTGGAGGCAGATACGATAGGGCCTTTTAAGAGACTCCTGGATAGGTACATGGAGCTTAGAAAAATAGAGAGCTATGGGTAACCCTAGGTAATTCTTAAAGTAAGTACATGTTGTATAATGCTGTAGGTTTTCTATGTTCTATGCTTTCCTTAAGGGGAAATCTTGATTGACAAATCCTTAAGAAATCCTTGAGGAAATAACAGACATGATAGACAAAGAAGAGTCAGTGGATGTTTTCTTGGGTTTTCAGAAGGCCTCTGTCAAGGTATGGCACATGAGGCTGCTAAACAAGGTGAGTGCCCATGATATTACAGGAAAGGTTGACTGACTGGCAGAAGGCAAAGAGTGGGAATAAAGGGAAGTTTAGTGATGTGACCAGAACTGAGCAACTTCAGTAATTGAAGGTGCAAACATACTTGAGAGTCCCATTGCAAGATTCCCTATTGATTAACTTGCAAGTAAGGGAGACAAATACAATTTTATTCCAAGAACACCAGAACATAGAAGCAAGGGTCTAATGTTGAGGCTTTACAAGGTATTGGTTGTACCAACTTGGAGTATTGTGAGCAGTTTTGGGCCCCATATCTAAGGAAGGAAATGCTGTCATTGGAGAGTGTCCAGAGGACAATTATAAGAATGATCCTGGGAATGAAAAGGTTAATATATGAGGAGTGTTTGATGGCTCTGGGCCCATACTCACTGGAGTTTGGAAGAATGAGGCAAGATTGCATTGAAATCTACTGAATATTGAAAGGTCTGGATACGGAGAGGATGTTTCCAGCAGTTGGGGAGTCTTGGACAGGAGGGTAGAGAGTCTAAATAGAAGGATATCCCTTTAGAACAGAGATGAGGAGGAATTTCTATAGCCAGAGGGTGGGGAAATCTGTGGAATTCATTGCCACAGACGGCTGTGGAGGCCCAGTTATTGGGTATATTTAAAGTGGAGTTTGATATGCTCGTGGTTAGTAAGGGCATCAAAGGTTAAGGGGAGGAGGCAGGAGGATGGGGTTGAGAGGGAAAGTAAATCAACCATGACAGAGAGGCAGAGTAGACTTGATGGGCCAGATAGCATAAATCTGCTCCTAAGTTTAAAGGTCTTATGGCTTTAACATAACTTGTTGCTTGGGGATAAGCAGTGGGCATGGTGGGCCAGAGGGCCTATTTTGTGATTCTGGGCCCAAGGCGACTCAGAAAACAAGGAGTATTTCAGTTGATATTGAAAATCTTGACTCAGCGTATCAGGAGCACACAGAATTCACAGAATAAAAAAAGAGAAGAACAGCACTATCCGCCAAATTACTTACTTATTAAGCTCCTCCTGCCCACCTTACATCAGCTTCATCAACTAACGCGGCATTAAAGTGAAGTGGGAGCCAATTATCCTCAACACTGAGAGACTGAGGAGGATGTTGCAGAGTGAATAATGGTCACGAAAATAAATGGGTTCGGAATAGGTTTTGCTGGTTCTGCTGCTGCAGAAGGTGTCAAGTGGTGAAAGATGCCTTTTATTTACCTACTTAAAATGGATGAGTATGTGCAATGCCAGCTGATTCTCAGCATATGCCTGCAAGGATACACGGGCTTCTGCAGATGCTGGAGATCTTGAGCAATACACACAAAATGCTGGAGGAACTCTACAGGTCAGGCAGAAATTATGGAGCAAAATAAAAAGGAGAAAGTTTTGGCCAACGCCCTTCATCGGTCCTGACGAACAAGCACAGCCTGAAACCCTGACTGCTCAAACCCTCCATGGATGCTGCCTTACCTGCTGAGTTCCTCCTGCTTTTTGAGTGATATGCTTGTGGGGTCAGGGAACATACCTGAGGCATGAAAATATACAAATTGTTCATGCTGTTTGTTGAACGGCTGGTTCTTGATGGACCAAGGTGAAAATTCTATCCACAGCCTCTCTGTTGGCCTGAGCTTGTGGGTTAATGAACTGAGCTGATTAACTCTTCCCACCTATGAAATCGCCATTCATTCACCATTTCTATGGAAGTCTAAGCTCTCAAGTAAAACCAGGGGGTTTCCAAAGTCCTAATATCTCAAGGCAAATGCAAATCAAAACAAAATCAGCAGATCTTGGAAATCTAAAATAAAACAGAAAATGTCAAAAAATATTTCATTGGCAGGCAGCAGCTGTGGAAGATGAAACAGAGTGTGACCTTAAACATTAAATATTTTTCTTTTCCCACAGATGCTACCCGACCTACAGTGTGTATCCAGCATTTTTTGATTTTATCCCTGATACCCACAAGATTTCAAAAGAGAAGTGCTTGTGTTAACCACTAGCCGGCAATGTAGTGGTTAGCACAACACTTTACAGTACAGGCAACCTGGGTTCAATTCCCACAGCTACTTGTAAGGAGTTTGTACGTTCTCCCTGTGACTGCGTGGGTTTCCTCCAGGTGCTCTGGGTTCCTCCCACAGTCCAAAGACATACTGGTTGGTAGGTTAATTGGTCGTTGTAAATTGTAATGGATTAATTTGGGGGATTGCTGGGCAGCACGGCTCTAAGTGCCAGAAGGACCTATTCTGCACTGTACCTCAATAAAAAAAAATTACATTGAAATTATATTAATACTGCTGCTCAACAACTCTGTGCACATCATCAAAGTCTAAACCCTATGTCTGGGGTCTCTTTCTAGCAATTCCCTTTTTTTCTCACTTCAGTTGACCCTTTTGTCAAAGTTACCATGGTTTATCTTCAGCCACTTTCTCTGTTAGGACAATACATGGCTTCACAGTGTACTGTACTACAGAACTCTGGATATAGAGGCAAAGTAGTCCATTTGAACAACCCCCACCCCCTCACCGTTGACCTAAGATGAATTAAAACTATATTTATCCCAAAGGAAATTATTGTTGCAAGGTTACTCGGTCAGAAATATATACTTTAAAATACAAAATGTAAGCATTGAGGTATGAAAAAGAATACAAAATGTGCATTAAAAAGTAACAGTGCAATGAAACTATATACTTATATCCTTAAGGAAGAGGAGGTGTAGAGTCCAATAGTCACAGGGAGAAAGGATCTCCTGTGGTGTTGAGTGGTGCACCTCGGTGGAATCAGTTCGTCACTAAAGCTGATCCTCTGTTTGTCCAGTATATCATAGAGGGGTGAGGGGGATTGCCCATAACGCTCCGTAGCTTCTCCAGCATCCTCCTCTCGGACACAACCACCAGGGAATCCAGTTCCACCCCCAGAACAGAACCAGCCTTCCTGTCGAGCTTATCGATCTTCATGGCGTCAGCTGCTCTCACCCTGCTGCCCCAGCAGACCCCAGTGTAGAATTGAATGTTGGCCACCATTGACTCGTAGAACATCTGCAGCATGGCACTGCAAACGTTGAATGGCCAGAGCCTCCTCAGGAAGTACAGCCAGCTCTGTCCCTTCTTGTACAAAGCCCCTGTATTTTTAGTCCAGTCCCGTTTATTGTCTAGGCAAGTTCCCAGGTATTCGTAATCCCTGACTACTTCCACATCCGTTCCCTTGATGGAGCTGGGAATGCAGGGTGTTTTCACGTTCAAGGTGATAATAGATGATCTTCAACTTCAAGCTCCAAACCCCTGAATGAATCAACTTTCATTTGCTCAAGAAAGTACAGGCCCACTTTCCTTAATCTCTCTTTGCACAATAAACCCACCACTGCACAAAACCATCTGGTGCAGCTCTGTTGTACACACCTTATCACAGCTATATCCTCCCTTAAGTAGACAATAAGGTATCTTTAATAACCTTTCTTTTGCTCTTAATTAATTAAATATTTAAAGCCTTTAACTCTCCTTTGCATTCTATTTAATATCTCTGTCCTTTTGTTCTAATCCATGCAACTTCTGGAGACAGATAGGATGCCCCATTCCTTCACAACACTATGAAGCACAGAAACAATCCAGACTAAATGCTTGATTGCTCAGAACTTGTTGATCTTTGTTTCTGGGAGGGTTGTGACAGAACGGGGCAGTGATGTTGGTAGAGATAGGATATGGTATTTCCATAATCTACAGATCCCTGGTTTGAAAAGGGAACATTGTGCTGGTCTTCCATGTTCAAAGATGCTCCACTGCCAGATCTTCATGGGCACTCTATAGCCAGGTGTCAATGTGAAATTGGTCATTTGGGCTGGGTACATATGGGTACAAGTAGAACTTGGAAGAGGAAACAGGGAAAATGACACAAACATAACATAGATTGCACAGACTAAAGTTCATAATTTGTTTGTAGTTGCTTTTGTAACTGCTGCCCTGGCCCATTGGGTTTCACCCTACTCTTCCCATCCCTCCCAAGTTCTCTGAAAACTAACTTACGTTTCTCCCCCAGTTCTGCTGAAGTGTCCTGCCCCGAATCATTTGCTGCTTCGCTTTCCACATATGATGCAAGAACTGCTGAGTATTTTCTGCATTTTATCTCTTTTTTGCTAGAAATTTATAGACAACTAAAGACTATCCTATCAGCCCTTTGATGGTTTTATTTTAATGAAGCTTTGAACTGTTTAACTCAAGACATCAAAAGATCTTGGCAAAATAATTGTTTTAATTTGCACTTCACAGAAACAGAAAGATCTTAATCAACAAGAGTTCACGTGAAGGCCCTTTAAGTGAGATAATTTGCAGAGTTTTGAAGAGTCTGAAAATTTGAAGGTGCCTTTTGCATGAAAGAAGCTAAGCATTTTGTGCTAGATGACTCATTGCTAGCTTTCCTGGGATTATAAGTAATTTTAAAAGCTATTGCGAGGGTGTGTCATTAATAAATGAGTATTCTTTTCAGACTAAACAACTTCGCTGCTGATGAGCAACAACTCTGGCTAATTGTCCAATGAATCAACTATCGTTTATGGAGTAATTTCTGGTGCCTATCTTTGCTTCTAGATGGAAAGTGACTGATTTGGTGGGGAGTTGCTAACTGCTAAACCTGTATCTTTTCACCAATCCTCCAATGCACCCCACCAGTTGGTGAGTCTGGCCCTTCCTGAGTTGAATCTCCCTGCCTTGGTTTCAGAGGGCAGCCCCTGCCAGTCAGCAAGGCTTCTTAGTGAACGGGACTGCTGAGTAGTGAGACACTACCCTGGCCATTTCTGGAGTCTCTGACTCTTTCTGGGACTCAATGGACAAGGTGGGGTGGGTGCAATCTTGTGAGCACAGCATATACAGATAATTGTCCACAACTGCAGTCAACAAGGAAGAGGCATTTTGGGAAAACAGTTAAAAGATTGAATCGTAACATGGAAGCACTCAGCAGGTAATGTTGTATCTCAAGTCATTAACCTGAAATGTTAACATGGTTTCTCTTTCTAAACATGTTGCTTCATCTGCAGAGTTTTCACAACCTTTTCATATGTTTTTGTTCATACAGATTTCCAGCACTTGATGTAGTTTAGATTTTCAATTAAAAGTCTTAATATTTTCTAAAATGCTTTTAAGCAAAAGCAAAGCAATCTGCGGGAGGAACTCAGCAGGTCAGGCAGTATCTGGAGAAGAAATGGATCAATTTCTTCAACGGGTGCTGCCCGACTTGTTGAGTTCCTCCAGCAGATTAACTGTAGTTTTCTCAGATCTTCTGCATCTGCAGTCTGCTGTCTCTCCATATTCAAAGTTTTTTGAAGCCTCATTTTCTCCTAATGATTTCCTCATTTCCTCATCATGTCCTTTTCCACAGTGGGAGATAGGTCACTTAAAGGGCACCCATGAAATGTCGCTGTCGATACTCAGTCACCATCCATGTCAATTATCTGTGAAAAAGGGAGTGAAGTCATCAGTGAACGGGAAGGCTAGTCACATGACCATCCTGCCGGTCGATGCCACGGGCACAGTGTAGCAGTCAGCAGTATCGCATGTGTCTCCTATTGGTGCACATGGTGGCTGCAACTACAAGATATATAGTGGGGCATATTAGATCCTCAATCCAGCCATTTGCTTTCAAATTCAGACATGGGGTTATTGGAGTATTAAAACAGAGAGCACAAAGCAACTGTAAAGTGGTCTGATTGTCCTGAAACCTCAACTGCCTCCTCAATGTTCTCTCAAGAAGGAAAATTCAGTCCTTACCTAATGTGGTTTACTTGTTATACCACTCCCACGCCAAGGCTTGGTTTGCTGTTCTTTTGCTCCAATAGCATTCTTTCTTGTGTAATTTTGTATAATTCATGTTTAATAAATGCTTTCCCTGTGAATGATTATCTTTAACGCTCTGAGCCGTGATGCTGCTGCAAGTGAGATTTTCATTGCATCTATGCATACACGTACTTTTGCATTTGGCAATCAACTTGACTTTGACTTTGACTTTGAGGTGGTTCACTTTTAACTGTTCTCTGAAATGGCCCAGGGAGCTCTTCTATGTGGCAGAATGCACAGGAACACATTAAAATAGGAGCAGAACTCAGTTGTCAAGCCCTCCAAACTTGCTCTGCCATCCAACGTGTTCAATGGCTGAAGATGACCCAGAACTTCTCTTCTATGCCAGCTCCCCATGGCCCTCTTTCCTCACTCTTTCAGAATAACAACTGCAGAGCTAATGTCATAGAGTTGCCTGGATGGGCAAGGAAGACTGGCTTCATCTATAAATATCCCCCAAAGAAAAACAGTTGAGATGATATTCAAAATTTATTTTTGTGCAAAATGAAAGGATTTTCATGTTTGTTTAAAACAGGGTTTCCCAACCTTTTTAATGCCATTCACCAATACCATTAAGGAAGTGGTCTGTGGACCCCAGGTTGAGAACCTCTAGTTTAAAATGTTCTTTCTCTAGCTGTTATGACAGCGCATCACAAACACATCAGAGCAACATAAAGCTGGAAATTGAATAAAAGAATAAATGTAGATGTTGCTATTGCTCATGTGATGTTTTTGTAATGTAGTGTGTATGGAACTAGATCACCTTGAAACAGGATCGTTGATGAGTGTGCTGCTGAATGTTGTGGCATTGCAACACCATGAAAGGTGCTGCAGAAATTGAAGGTCTCTTTTTTCCAGTTGGAACTACACTGATCCTAAATCACTCAAGATGCAATCTTAAGCACAGTCCACACTGTCACACTGATACCTGCATTGATCATAGTGAAACAATGAGTGTGTAATTAACACTGTAGAAATCAGCTATTGTCAGAGAGATACATGGCCTGGAAATGTGTCCTTCAGCCCAATTGGTCCACGTTGACCAAGATTCCCATCTAAGCTAGTCCCATTTGCCCTCTTTTAGCCCCATCGATCTAAACCTTTCCTGTCCATGTGCCTGGCCAAGTACCTTTTAAATGTTCTTAATCTACCTGCCTCAAACACTTCCTCTGGCAGCGATTTTCATATCCTGATCACTCTGGATAAAAAAGTGACCCTCAGGTTCCTAGTAAATCTCACCTGTCTCACCTTAAACAGCTCTCCTCGGTCTCGATTCCCCAACCCAACGTACAATTCCCCTATCTATGCCCCTCATGATTTTATACACTTCTGTAAGATCAGCCCTCATTCTCAAAGTACACTTATTATCAATGTATTCATTTTACAGCCTCAAGATTCGTCTCCTTAGAGGCAGCCACAAAACAAAGAAACTCAAAAGAACCCATAAGAACAGAAGACTGTGAAACACCTAATGGCCAGAGGAAAAAAAACCAAAGTGCGCAAACGATAAAGGTAAGCAATAGCATCAGAATGAAAATGAGCCCATAGACAAGAAGCCCATGCAGCCAGAGCAGGCCTCAGCCTCTGCCTCAGTTCGGTGCCGAGCTGAGTAAATGTCACAGAACCCTCAGACATGGAGCCCAGAGCAGGCCTCAGCCTCTGCCTCAGTTCAGTGCCGAGCTGAGTAAATGTCACAGAACCCTCAGACATGGAGCCCAGAGCAGGCCTCAGCCTCTGCCTCAGTTCAGTGCCGAGCTGAGTAAATGTCACAGAGCTCTCAGACATGGAGCCCAGAGCAGGCCTCAGCCTCTGCCTCAGTTCAGTGCCGAGCTGAGTAAATGTCACAGAACCCTCAGACATGGAGCCCAGAGCAGGCCTCAGCCTCTGCCTCAGTTCAGTGCCGAGCTGAGTAAATGTCACAGAGCTCTCAGACATGGAGCCCAGAGCAGGCCACAGCCTCAGCCTCATTCTCCTAAGCTCTAACGAAAATAGCCTCTGCCTGCTCAACCACACCCCCCCCCCCCACAATTCGTCTCTTGTCCCAGTAACATCCTTGTAGATCTCCTCTGCAACCTTTCCAGCTTAATGCCATCTTTCCTGTAGCGGGATGATCAAAACTGAAACCAATATGCCTAAAGTGGCCTCATCACCATCTTGCACAACATCCCAACTTCCCAACAGTGCCCTTACTGATGATGCCAAAAGTCTTCTTCACCACCCTGTAATACCATTCTCATGGAAATTGTGTGCTATATGCCGGTACCATTGAAGATCAACTATTCCACTGAATGATGGGCTTATAGATTAAGAAACTAACTGATATTAAGCTCCCTGCTAAACATCTAAAAAGCAGAATAATTAATATCTTAAAAAATACTATCAAAAAACAAATTTATTGCTGAAAAGTCCAAATATAATTTGCTATTTGAGGTCACCCACAGATGTTGCAAAGCAAGAGGCAGGAGTTAATGATCTATTAATCCACTGTGGCTATCAGAATATCATACTGCTAGGTATGTGCTCAAACTGATTTAACTGTACAAGCAAATTATCACATTTTCATTCAAGGACTGCAGCATTTTAGGAAGGTGACTTGCTGCCAACTTCTCAAGAGCAATTAGGAATAGATAACAAATGCAATCTTTTAGTTGAAGAACTAATAACTAAATAAATAAAGACTTGGACACTTTCTCTTATCAGATTTGTGAGTTATGCTCTTTTCATAGCCTGTGATCCAGTTGGAACAAGTCCTATATAGTCAACCCACCCTGGTAATGTTTGCTTCAATTCTCTGAATCTTAGAACATAGAACAGTAGAGCAGAGGAGCAAGCCCTTCGACCCAAAATGTTGTGCCAAACTAATTAAATTAGTAATCAAATGCCCACCTAAGCCACTAATTCCTTCTATTCATGTGCATAGTTAAGAGCTATCTTGAATGCCTCTATCATATATGTCTTGTCCGTCAACCCTGACAGCACATTCCAGGCACCCACTACTCTCTGGGTAAAAATTCTTGCCCCACATTTTTCCATTGAAGGTACCCCAGTCACCCTAAATGGATTCCTTCTCGGTAGAAGACATTTCAATCTTGGGAAAAGGATACTGACTGTCTCTTTTGTCTTTGCCTGTCATAATCTTATAAACCTCCATCAGATCTCACCCACCCTCCAGCCTTCACTGCTTCAGAGAAAACAACACATGTTTGTTCAACATCTCCATAGTGTCTACCTTCTAATCCAGGCAGCATCCTGATAAACCTCTTTTGTACCCTCTCAAAGCCTCCATACCCTTCCTGTAATGGAGCAATGTAATCTTCCAGATGCGGCCTAACTAGAGTTTTATAAAGCTACAATGTAATTTCCGAACTCTTGAACAATAATTAATAAAGGTAAGCATGCTACCTGCCTTCTTTGCTACCCTATTAAACTGTACAACCATTTTCAGGGCACTATGGACTTGGACCCCAAAATCTCTCTAAACATCAGGATCTTGCCATGGACAGTGCATTAGCCTTTTACATTTGATCTCCCAAAGTGTATTACTTCACATCTGTCCAGACTAAACTCCATTTCCCATTTCTCCACCTATATCTGCAACTGATCTATATCCCACTATATCCTTTGCCAATCTTCTATGCAATGTTATCAATCTGCATATTGTCTACAAAGTTACTAAGCCACCCATCTACATTTTTAACTAAGTCATTTATATACAGTACATGACAAACAGCAGAGGTCCACTCACAACTCCCTGCAGAGCACTATTAGTCACAGACCTCCAGCCAGAATAAGTCCTATTGACCACTACCCTTTGTCATCTATTGGCAAGACAGTTCTGAATCCATATGGCAAACTCACCATTGATCCCATGCATCTTAAGCTTCTGGATGATCTTCCCATGAGGGACCTTGCCAAAAGACTTACTACGATTCAGGTAGAGCTTCATCACCTCCTCAAAGAACTTTGTTAAGCTAATAAGAAAGGACTTAGCAAGGCTATGCTGACTGTCTTTATTAGGCCATGGTTTTCCAAATGCTCATCCATCTTATCCCTACCAATCCTCTCCTGTAACTTCCCATCCACTGACAGGAGACTCACCAGTCTAGAGTTTCCAGGATTATCTCTATTTCCTTCTTGCATAATGGAATAACATTAGCCTTTCACTAGTGTTCCAGGACCTTGTCTGTGGCTAAGGGGGCAGAAAGATATTGATCAAGACCCCAGCAATCTCATCTCTTGCGTCTCTCAATAACCTGGGTACTTGTCATCAGCCCATGAGATTTATCCATCTTAATGGCCTTTAAAAGACCCAACACTACCTCTTTTTTTTTTATCTTGAAATGCCCTAGCGTATTAGTATGCTCCTCACTGATCTCCCTATCCTACAAGTCCTTCTTGGTAAATACCAATACAAAGTACTTGTTTAGGACTTCATCCACATCCCTTGCTTCCCAGTGCATGTTCCCTCCTTTATCCTGGAGTTGTCCTACCTGTTCCCGAGTTACCCACTAGCTTTTGATGTATGGATAAAATATCTCTTTAATCCTATTTGTCAAGGGCTTCTCATGGCCCCTCCTGGCCCTCTGAATTCCCTTTCCTGAGTTCTTTTCTGACCTCTTTATAAACTTCAAAGGTTCTGTTTGATTTTAGCTTCCTAAACGTAACATACATTTCCTTCTCATTTTTAACTAAATCCACCACCTTTCGACATTCAAGGTTCCCCATTTTGCCATTCTTGTCCTTCCTTCATACTGGATCATAGCTGTCCTATATTTTGAATTGAATTGAATTGACTTTATTTCTTACATCCTTCACATAACTGAGGAATAAAAATCTTCACGTTACTCTCCATCTAAATGTGTAATGTGCAATCATAATCATTTATAATAAATAGAATAGTTAATGTAACATAGGAATACACTCAAATCAGCGTGGACTTAATCAGTCTGATGGCCTGGTGATGACCTGTTGGTCCTGGCTCTTATGCTGCGGTACCGTTTCCCGGATGGTAGCAGCTGGAATAGATTGTGGTTGGGGTGACTCAGGTCCCCAATCATCCTTCAGGCCCTTTTGTCACACCTGTCTTTGTAAATGTCCCAAATCATAGGAAGCTCACATCTACAGATGTGCTGGGCTGTCCACACCACTCTCTGCAGAGTCCTGCGATTAAGGGAGGTACAGTTCCCATGCCAGGCAATGATGCAGCCAGTCAGGATGCTCTCAATTGCACATCAGTAGATGTGGAGAGGATGTTTCCCATGGTGGGGGAGTCAAGGACAAGAGGGCAGAGCCTCAGGATAGAGGGACGCCCTTTCAAAATAGAGATGCCGAGAAATTTCTTTAGCCAGAGGGTGGTGAATTTGTGGATTTTGTTGCCACGTGCAGCTGTGAAGGCCTGGTCGTTGGGTGTATTTAAGGCAGAGATTGATAGGTTCTTGATTGGACATGGTATCAAAGGTTACAGGGAACTGGGGTTGAGGAGGAGAGAATAAAAGGTTCAGCCATGATTGAATGGCAAAGCAGACATGATGGGCTAAATGGCCTAATTCAGCTCCTATGTTTTATGGTCTTGCTCCTCTCACTGAAGTCTCCAGTACTGAAGTCTTAGCACTTATAATCAACCACAGCACTGACAGCTCAGACATGGCCACTATACCTGTTAAAAAACAACTGGACAAACAAGCTGTCTGCTCCCCACACACTGCTGTGACTGGATACCCAAGCTCCGTTGATATTCCCGTTCCCTTTATCCTGTTCGCTTGTATTTAACTATTCAATACTCACTAGATCTGCTATCCTCAGACCTATTCTTCTACATTTCATCCCTCTTCAAGATCCCTTAAGATCCATCAGCTTCTTCACCCTGCCCCTTTGCTGGTTTCCTTCATCTGCTGTGAATACCTGACACTGAATTAATGCGCCTTTCCCACCTTTTAAGTACAACATAAATATTAATTTTTTTGTTTATTTAGGGAGCATAGAGTCACAGGGAAAAACTTCAACTGCTAAATTAACTAGCTTGCTAGCTAGTTTTTGTTTGCATTATTTTCCATGTTATGCACTATTGTCTCCCCTCCTCCTCATCTTCTTGGTAGGGACACACCAATGCCCTGCAAAAATCCGACAAAAACCAATAGATTCAGGCCAGTCCATCATGGGAAAAGCCCTCACAGCCATTGATCACATCCACGTGAAACACTGTCGCAGCATCAGTCATCAGAAATCCCCACCACCCACACCATGCTCTCTTCTCACTGCTGCCATCAGGTAGAAGGTACAGGAGCCTCAGGACTCACACTACATGGTTTCAGAACAGTTACTACCCTTCAACCATCAGGCTCTTGAACGAAAGGGGATAACTACACTCAACTTCACCTGCACCATCATTGAAATGTTCTCACAACCAATGAACTCACTTTCAAGGACTCTTCATCTCATGTTCTCATTGTTTATTGCTTTTTATTTATATTTGCATTTGCACAGTTTGTTGTCTTCTGCACTCTGGTTGATCTTTCATAGATCCTGTTATAGTTACTATTCTATAGATTTGCTGAGTATGCCTACAGGAAAATGAATCTCAGGGTTGTATATGGTGACATATATGTACTTTGATAATTAAATTTGCTTTGAAATTTAAAGAAAGATCACTCATTCCCTGGATTCGAAAGGCAGGCAATATTTCTAATGTTGTTGCAAGACTGCCAGGCCTCCTTGGATTTCAATGCACACTTATGTCCCTCCAAAGTGCTAAGGCATTTGTGTGAAAGAAGCACAAATCAGCCTATTGAGTGAGAACAAATGGAAATATTAAATCGGGACAACTACAATCCCAATATCCCTTGTGCATTTTATTGCATTATGCAAGTGGTTACATTTCATGTCATTAAAAGCAAGCGAATCACCTGATCTTGCCAGAAAGTTTTGTCTTAGTAATACATCTAACAGGAATAACTAAACAAATAATAAACGCAGGAGACACACAGAAAATGCTGGTGGAATGCAGCAGGCCAGGCAGCATCTATAGGAAAAAGCACTGCTAATGTTTCGGGCTGAGACCCTTCGTCAGGACGCAGGTGACTGGGAGTCTTTCAGTTGATAAATCTGTATCCTAAAGTCCCAATCATTTATTTTGGATTAACCAACATAACTGGAGGAACAGTGGTGAAATATATGAAATGTGCATTCTAGCAGTGACTGTTTAGTTGCATGCCTATGACGATTCAGACAGTATGATCAGCTCTCAAGCTTCTGCAATTGCCTCTGTTCCTCAAATTTGCTGAGGTTCAAAACCTGCTCAAATTGTACTGGACATTTTGGTCTGGTTAATTTCTCCCACGCACCGTTTAGCCCATTCCCTTATGCACTGATCCTCACTTTTCCAGAGACAGGTCTAGAGATTGAGAGTAAGTGAGGTTGGAAGAAAGCCACATGAGGGATTACAGTGTGCGCACTCACCTCGATGTCACCTGAGGGCAAGATGAATGCGGGGATGGGGAAGGTGGACCTCCTGAAGAGGATTTGGTGAGTTATCCTGGCCTGGTGTTGAGGGGCAGCCTCAGTGCTAGATTCGGCCAAGGGTTGGGACCAATATGAGATGCAGCAAAGCTGCCCCTGGTGCCTAGTCTCTCCACTAGTGCTCCTTCCACTGTCTACAGAACCGAGTGATGAACAACAACCTGGGGAAGGAGAGGGAGCTGTTTCTCAACAGGAGACACAATTACATTATTGGCAGGTACAGCTGTTAATACATACAGGTAAATCAAGTCAAGTCACTTTTATTGTCATTTCGACCATAACTGCTGGAACAGTACACAGTAAAAATGAGACAACGTTTTTCTGGACCATGGTGCTACATGAAACAGTACAAAAACTACACTGAACTATGTAAAACAACACAAAAAACTACACTGGACTACAGACCTACCCAGGACTGCATAAAGTGCACAAAACAGTGCAGGCATTACAATAAATAATAAACAAGGCAATAGGCACAATAGAAGGCAGTAAGTTGTTGTCAGTCCAGGTTCTGGGTATTGAGGAGTCTGATAGCTTGGGGGAAGAAACTGTTACATAGTCTGGTCGTGAGAGCCCAAATGCTTCGGTGCCTTTTCCCAGACGGCAGGAGGGAGAAGAGTTTGTATGAGGGGTACATGGGGTCCTTTATAATGCTGTTAGCTTTGCAGATGCAGCATGTGGTGTAAATGTCCGTAATGGTGGGAAGAGAGACCCCGATGATCTTCTCAGCTGACCTCACTATCCACTGCAGAGTCTTGCGATCCGAGATGATGCAATTTCCGAACCAGACAGTGATGCAGCTGCTCAGATGCACTCAATACAACCCCTGAAAAATGTGATGAGAATGGGGGGTGGGAGGTGGACTTTCCTCAGCCTTCACAGAAAGTAGAGACGCTGCTGGGCTTTCTTTGCTATGGAGCTGGTGTTGAGGGACCAGGTAAGATTCTCCACCAGGTGAACACTAAGAAATTTGGTGCTCTTAACAATCTCTACTGAGGAGCTGTCGATGTTCAGCAGAGAGTGGTCACTCCGTGCCCTCCTGAAGTCAACAACCATCTCTTTTATTTTGACAACATTCAGAGACAGGTTGTTGGATCTGCACTAGTCCGTTAGCCGTTGTACCTCCTCTCTGTAAGCTGACTCGTCATTCTTGCTGATGAGACCCACCATGGTCGTGTCATCGGCGAACTTGATGATATGGTTCGAGCTGTGTGTTGCAGCACAGTCATGGGTCAGCAGAGTGAACAGCAGTGGACTGAGCACGCAGCCCTGGGGAGCCCCCGTGCTCAGTGTGATGGTGTTGGAGATGCTGCTCCCGATCCGGACTGACTGAGGTCTCCCATTCAGGAAGTCTAGGATCCAGTTGCAGAGGGAGGTGTTCAGGCCCAGTAGGCTCTGCTTTCCAATCAGTTTCTGAGGGATGATTGTGTTGAATGCTGAACTGGTCTATGAAGAGCATTCGAACGTACGTGTCATTTTTAGCCTCCCAGAAACAAAATGACTACATACTTTTGCAAAATTACTGCTATTAATAAAGAAGCAAATATTACTTTTCTGTAATTGTGTCTATCTTGTCTGAAGTTGGGCTGCAATTTCATTCTGCAATAGAAAGGGTCCCAATTCTGATGGTTTTTTGGGAAACCTTTCATTTAGACAACTTGAGAAATTCCAATTTTTTCTGATACATTTTCAGTACTAGATTGCTGTAAGATAAACTAGACAACAAAATAATATTTAGTCATCAGTTTACCTTCTTGTTCCCTCCCCAACTGGCAAATTTCCCATAAGACATAGGAGCAGAATTAAGCCATTTGGCCATTCGAATCTGCTCCACCATTCCAACATGGCTGATTTATTATCCCTCTCAATCCCATTCTCCTGCCTTTTCCCCATAACCTTTGACGCCCTTACTAATCAAGAACCTATCAATCTCCACTTGAAATATACCAATGACTTGGCCTTCACAGCCATTCGTGGCAATGAATTCCACAGACACAACACATTCTGGCTGAAGAAATTCCTTTTTGTCTCTATTTAAAAGGGACGTGCTCATTCTCTGAGTCTGCCTTCTGGTCCGAGACTCACCTACTTTAAGAAACATCTTCTGCATATGGGCTGAGTGCGGGCCAGTGGGACTAGGTGAGAGTAAATGTTCGGCATGGACTAGAAGGGTCGAGATGGCCTGTTTCCATGCTGTAATTGTTATATGGTTATATGGTTACCCTTTCAATATTTGATGCAGTTCAACGAGATGTCCCCTCATTCTTCTAAGCTCCAGTGAGTATAGACCCAGAGCCATCAAACACTCCTCTTATGTTAACCCTTTCTTTCCCATGAACCTTCTCTGGGCCCTCTCCAATGCCAGCACATCCTTTCTTACATAAGGGCCCAATACTGCTCATGATACTCCAAGTTCAGTTTGACCAATACACTATAAAGTCTAAGCATTATATCCTTGCTTTTATATTATAATTCTCTGGAAATGAAAGCTAACACTGCATTTGCCTTCCTCACTACTAACTCAACCTGCAAGTTAACCTTTAGGGAATCCTGCATAAGGACTCCCGAGTCCCTTTGCATCTCAGATTTATGAATTTTCTCCCCATTTAGAAAATAGGCTATACTTTTATTCCTTGTCCCAAAGTACATGACCATACAGTTCCCTACACTATATTCCATCTGCCAACCTTGGAAAAAAGACAGTGCATTCACCTTATCTATGTCCCTCATGGTTTGAAATTAATTTCTATGCTCTAAGGGTAAAGTCCAATGCTGTCCAACCTCTCCCTGGAACTCATTCCCTCAGGTCCTGGCAGCATTCCTGTAAACCATCCTTCATAATAACATCTTCCCTTTAATAAGAGCAGCCTCACTAGCATCTTTTCCAATCGCATGATGACCACCCAACTTTTATGCTCCATGACTTTTGGCCAGTCTGCCATAAAACTTCTTCACCACCTTGTCTACTGGTGACCCTAGTTCCAGTGAAGCAAGGTCCTCTGTTCTACAACAATCCTGTATACTCCTCTGAGGATACACTTGATCTCAGCTGCCTGTACATTGCCCATGCCTCCTCCCTTTTTCCTGGCCAGGTCTCAATATCGCTTGTCATCCCAATTCCTAGCAGCCTTGCCCTTCACTCAAACCGGAACATGCAGAACTTGATCTCTTGCTATCTCACCTTTAAAAGCCTCCCTTTTGCCGTGGTCCCTTTGCCCACAAACAACCTAGTCCAACCAGTCTTGTCTCATACAGTCAATTTTCACTTTTCCCTAATTTAGAACTTGAACCTATAGACAAGTTCTGTCCCTTTCCATAACTATTTTAAAACTAATAAAACTATTGTCCCTGGTCCTAAAGTACTCACCCAGAGTAATATCAATTATATGACCCCTAGCACCCCCATTGCCCAAAACTAGGTCATGTTTTACTCTCTCCCTAGAAGGGCTATTTACATATTGCCCAAAGAAAACTTCCTGAATGCACTTAACAAATTCCACCCCATCTAAGCCCTTAACAGTAAGGCAGTTCCAGTCTATGTTAATAAAGTTAAAACCCCATAATATGACTAGCCTATTATTCTTATAACTCGGCACAAATTCCCTACATATTTGTTCTTCCAATTCCCATTGACTATTTGGGGGCTGATCATAAAATTTCAACAATGTGATCATTCCCAACATAGTCAACATGGCTTTGTGAAGGGAAGATCATGCCTCACGAGCCTGATTGAGATTTTTGAAGAGGTAACAAAAAAAATTGATGAGGGTAGGGCAGTGGATGTGGTCTACATATGAAGCAAAGTTAGCAGAGCTGGGACTGTTCTCTTTGGAGCATAGAAGAATGAGAGGGGACTTGATAGAGGTCTACAAGATTATGAGAGGCATAGATAGGGTGGATAGTCAGTACCTGATTCCCAGGACACCAATAGCAAACACCAGAGGGCATATGTACAAAATTAAGGGAGGGAAGTTTAGGGGAGACATCCGGGGTAAGTTTTTTTACACAGAGGGTTGTGAATGCCTGGAGTGACTTGCCAGAGATGGTGGTGGAGGCTAAAACATTAGGGGTATTTAAAAGCCTCTTGGACAGGCACATGGATGAAAGAAAAATGGAGGGTTATGGGGTAGTGTGGGTTTAGTACTTTTTAAAAAAAGGATTATATGGGTCGGCACAACATGGAGGGTTGAAGGGCCTGTACTGTGCTGTAATGTTCTATGGTCCCTTCTTATTTCTCAACTCCATCCATAAAGTCTCACTAAATGATAGATCAGTGATTTCAACTACTGTGACATTCCCCTTAATCAAAAATGCAAACACTCATTCTCTCTTTCCTCTACTTCTACCCCACCCAAAGTGCCTGTACTCTGGAATGTTAAGTTTCCAGCCTTTTCCCTCCCTTAGTCAGATTTCTGTAATGGCTATAATATCCCAATCCCACACAGCTAACCAAGCCCTGCGTTCATCAGGCTTCTCTCATTCCCTGCCTGTCATGCCCATTCAACATGTTGTCACCATCACTTTCCAGCCTCTTATTTGCCTATCTGATGTTTGGTATCCCATCTGTAACCAGAGAGCCGTGCCTGTCATGTGACAGCACTGCCCTCACCTGATTGGAGGTCACACCACCTGCAAGTCAACATTTCGCCCCTCCCAACTAATCAATGCACAGTTAACCATTGGCCACCTTAGTTGGATTAACCTGTCTAGCACCAAGCCGTTGGCCCCCTGACCTATAAAAGGTGCTACATGTGCTTGCCTTGCTCTCTTTTGCCATCCTCGAGGGGCCACCCTGCTTCACTCCAGGATGAAGACTGCAGAACAGCGCTGGAGACACGTGGTAAGGTGTGCATTGAATAGGGTTGTGGGAGCATTTATTGGTGTCCCTTTAGCAAAGAGCTGTGCTTGCCCATAGCCAAGGGAGGCAAGTATTGTAATTACTTTTCCCTTGCTTGTATGTGTACCTGTACTCCATCCCCACACCGTTTTCCCGTGTGTTGTACTGCAGACCCGACCTTTCCCACACTCCTCTATTCTAAGCGCATACTGCAGCCACTTGTGTTGTTCCCAAGCTATTTCTCCCCTTGTAAATAAACTCATTATTAAAACTGTGTGTCCAGAGCTCTTGCTTTTGAGACCCAAAGAACCTTTCTTATTTCCATCACAACACCTTCCCTCTGAATCTAGTTTATACTCACCACAAAAACACTAACAAATCTGCCCATCATGATATTAGTCCCTCTCCAGTTTGGTTGTGACCCTATAAATGATCCCAACTATCCAAAATTCTGAATCCCTGTCTCCTATTGACACTTCAGCCACACATTCTGTTGCCATATTCTCCTATTCTTACCCTCATTAGAACGTGGCACAGGAAGTTACCCAGAGGTTATAATAACTCAGACTTGATGCCAGTGACGTACAAACAGATTTATATGCTGCTGTTCATGTTTTGTACATCAATGGCTTTTGTTATGTGGCCTTCACTTTAATGCTTTCATATGTTATTTATTGTTACTTATTCTTCAAAGTAACAATACTTCCCACTTATATTTACATTGTCAACTCTTATACAGAACATTATTTTTAAATAAAATATTCAGGAGCTAACCTGGTCCATCACTTTGATGTAAGTGACAATTCTTGATCAGTCTGATGTCAACAGAAACACCATTACTCTGCAATATCATTCACTGAAAAGATTGACTGACTTGATGCATCAATTTTAATAGAGAATTGTTCAACCTTGATGCTATATCACAGGGAAAGTCAGTTTGAACACAATTCACCCTGCATCTGAACACCCAGACAAAACAAAACTTACTTCATTGTGCCTGCTAATTGATGTGTGAAAATGCTAATTTTCTGTGATTGATAGATACCACTGGAGACCAGTACAAAAGATACCGCAGTTCTAACATCCAGATACTCAAAGCTGAGGCAATATTATGTTTCAGTACTGACGGAAGGGATAAATGCTATCCAAAGTCGTCTTCAGCTTTGATTTACAATGCAAGTATTGGCTGCAGCTTTTCCATTAGCAATTAGTAAATAATGGTTCATCAAAATACTTGAACTCAAGAATGTTCTCGGCTGTAGCATTTATGCATTGCTCGTCTAACTAACTGTGTGATGGCTCACTATTCTGCTTCCAATCCCATATTGGAAAGGCTAATCATTAACATTTAATATAAATGCAATTAAACCAACATAATCTCACCATCAGCCATTGAAAAGTAATCTGATTCTCACCCAAAATGAGTGTGGACTGAAACTGCACTTTGTAGTTCTGGTTTCCTTGCCAGGCTGTCACCTGAGTGCAACTGTGAGGGGATGTCCCACTATCAAATGGACTGGCTCTAGATCAGGGGTTCCCAAGCTTTTTTATGCCATGGAGCCTTACCATTAACCCCAGGTTGGGAACCCCTGCTCAAGATGAGACTGCACAATCAGCTGCTATCTACTTGATCAGGGGGTCAAAATTATCCTACAGCACTAAAAGAAAATCCAAAGATTCTCCCCGTGCCATGACAAACACTTCCACAACCAAATGAACTAAAAGTCTGTCTGACATTCAGTCATAGAGAAATACAACATTAAGACAATAAGTTTCCTCCTCCTGTTAAGACCATAAGATATAGGAGCAGAATAAGGCCATTCAACCCATCACTACTTCACCATTCCAACATGGCTGATCCCAGATCCCACTCAGCCCATACACCTGCCTTCTCACCAGAATCTGTGATACCTTGACCGATCAGGAAACTATCAATCTGCGCTTTAAATATACTAACGGTCTTGGCCTCCACAGCTGTCTGTGGCAAAGCATTCCACAGATTTTCTACTCTCTGGCTAAAAGAATCCCTCTTTATCTGTGTTCTAAAGAGTTGCCCCTCAATTTTGAGTCAGTGCCCTCTAGTTCTGGACACCCCACCATAAAGAACATCCTCTACACATCCACTCTGTCTAGTACTTTTAACAGTCAGTAGGTTTCAATTAGATCCCCCACATTCTCCTAAATTCCCATGAGTACAGGCCCAAAGCTGCCAAATGCTCCACACAGATGCAACGAGACCTGGGTGTCATTGTACGATGCAACGAGACCTGGGTGTCATTGTACACCAGTCATTGAAGGTGGGCATGCAGGTACAGCAGGCGGTGAAAAAGGCAAATGGTATGTTGGCATTCATAGCAAAAGGATTTGAGTACAGGAGCAGGGAGGTTCTACTGCAGTTGTACAAGGCCTTGGTGAGACTGCACCTAGAGTGTTGTGTGCAGTTTTGGTCCCCTAATCTGAGGAAAGACATTCTTGCCATAGAGGGAGTACAGAGAAGGTTCACCAGATTGATTCTTGGGATGGCAGGACTTTCATATGAAGAAAGACTAGGCTTATACTCACTGGAATTTAGAAGATTGAGGGGGTATCTTATTGAAACGTATAAAATTCTAAAGGGATTGGACAGGCTAGATGCAGGAAGATTGTTTCCGATGTTGGGGAAGTCCAGAACGAGGGGTCACAGTTTAAGGATAAAGGGGAAGCCTTTTAGGACCGAGATGAGGAAAAACTTCTTCACACAGAGAGTGGTGAATCTGGAATTCTCTGCCACAGGAAACAGTTGAGGCCAGTTCATTGGCTATATTTAAGAGGAAGTTAGATATGGCCCTTGTGGCTAAAGGGATCAGGGGTATGGAGAGAAAGCAGGTACAGGGTTCTGAGTTGGATGATCAGCCATGATCATACTGAATGGCGGAGCAGGCTCAAAGGGCCGAATGGCCTACTCCTGCACCTACTTTCTATGTTTCTATATGTTAATCCCTCATTCCCAGAATCATCCTCATGAACCTCCTCTGGACACTTTCCAATTTCAATACATTCTTTTTGAGATAAGGGGCCCAAAACTGTTGATAATGCTCCAAGTGCAGCCTGACCAGTGTCTTGTAAAGCCTCAGCATTATCTCCTTGTTTTCATATTCTAATATGGGCTCTTCCATGTAGCAAGTCTGCAGTGACTCATTTTCATTAAAACCAGGGATTACAATATGACTGTTCTCACTACATTCTCATTCAAACCTCCCAGAACCCAGCACTCATGTCCTCACTTGGAGCAAATACCAGTGGCCAATTAACCTATTAGCCTATACATTTTCTGGGTTTAGGACGAAATCAGAGCGCACCTCAAAGAAACCCATGCGATCACAAACAGAGTGTGCAAATTTCACACAAGCAGCACAGGACATTGGGGTTTAGTTTCGATCTCAGGTGCTAAGAGACAGCAGCTTTTCCAATTGTACCACTCTGCCGCTTGCTTTGAAGATATTGAGCATTTGTTTGCATTATTTTCTGAAAAAGAACCCGCTTTAGTATAAACCACTGGAAATATTCAAGAACGTGAGATAAAGAGTAACTTAGTAACTTCTCAGAAAATGATTGAAAGGTTAGCACTGATACCTTTCAAGACTGCTCAAGTTTCAGAATATTACAGGCCTGTAACATATCTATTTTTTTGTCCATCATCCATCATCATGGCAACTCCATCGTCAAAGATCCCTGCCATCCATCGTCATGGCAACTCCATCATCAAAGATCCCTGCCATCCATCGTCATGGCAACTCCATCGTCAAAGATCCCTGCCATCCATCGTCATGGCAACTCCATCGTCAAAGATCCCTGCCATCCATCGTCATGGCAACTCCATCGTCAAAGGTCCCTGCCATCTATCATCATGGCAACTCCATCGTCAAAGATCCCTGCCATCCATCGTCATGGCAACTCCATCGTCAAAGATCCCTACCATCCATCGTCAAAGGTCCCTGCCATCCATCATCATGGCAACTCCATCGTCAAAGGTCCCTGCCATCCATCATCATGGCAACTCCATCGTCAAAGATCCCTGCCATCCATCATCATGGCAACTCCATCGTCAAAGGTCCCTGCCATCCATCATCATGGCAACTCCATCGTCAAAGATCCCTGCCATCCATCGTCAAAGGTCCCTGCCATCCATCATCATGGCAACTCCATCGTCAAAGATCCCTGCCATCCATCGTCATGGCAACTCCATCGTCAAAGGTCCCTGCCATCCATCGTCATGGCAACTCCATCGTCAAAGATCCCTGCCATCCATCATCATGGCAACTCCATCGTCAAAGGTCCCTGCCATCCATCATCATGGCAACTCCATTGTCAAAGGTCCCTGCCATCCATCATCATGGCAACTCCATCATCAAAGGTCCCTGCCATCCATCGTCATGGCAACTCCATCGTCAAAGGTCCCTGCCATCCAGGAGGTCCATCTGCTTTCAGCTACCATCAGGCAGGAGGTACAGAAACCGGAAGACCCACACTACCAGGTTCAAGCACCATTTCCCTTTAACCATTTTGTTTTTGAACCAACCAGCAAAACCCTAATCACTATAGCTTAGCAACACTATGACTACTTTGCACAAAAACAGACTTGTGTCATTCGTCCCTGTAAAAATCGTGTACAACTTATGTTTATGCTGGTGGTTGGTTGGTGTGTGGAATGCACTGTCTGAGTCAGTGGTGGAGGCAGATACACCATTGAAATTTTAAGAGACTACTAGACAGGTACATGGATGAATTTAAGGTGGGGGTTATATGGGAGGCAGGGTTTAAGGGTCAGCACAGCATTGTGGGCTGAAGGGCCTGTACTGTGCTGTACTATTCTATGTTCTATGTTTTTCTTGTGAACACACATTGATGCCATGCACCTGTGTTGCTGCATTTTTCATTGCATCTCCGCATCAAAAAACAAACTTGACTTTGTCTTTGAAATACACCTCCATTTGGACAAAATAAATTGTCCTTAGTAAACAATTTCACTGCTATTCAACACAGTGCTACACTCTATTCTGATGCCCCTCATGTCCAAAACCCATTTCTATGTGAACCCTCATTTAACGCCCTGGGATGATGCCTCAAATATCTCCTCACTGGGGACACTCTTCCAGTTGCCAGATTTACTGTGTTAGAAGAAATTTAAAGAAGCCATGCCATATTGATGCCCATGAATCATCAAGAAAGAAATATTTCTGACATCAAAGCTCTTTGAAAATTGTTAACAAGATCCATATCCAATTATCCAAGTACTACACGTTTTTTCTTGACAGGAAATATAAATCAGAAACAAATATCCAGCAACTTATGAACTTTAACACCTTCATAACTGTTATACTATCTTAGGTCAAACATACTGTATATTGAAACAAAAATGGAAAATGGGATTGTCTAGCTCTGAAAATTTGCAATGATATTTCTTTTGCTGTTTGTCTTGAGTGACATTAAATTAAAGCTATAAAACAGTAGACATAGTTTATATTATAGAAGCATAGAAAACCTACAGCACAATACAGGCACTTCAGCCCACAAAGTTGTGCTGAACAGCTCCCTACCTTAGAAATTACCTAGGGTTACCCATAGCCCTCTATTTTTCTGAGCTTCATATACCTGTCCAGGAGTCTCTTAAAGGACCCTAACGTATCCGCCTCCACCACCATCGCCAGCAACCGATTCCATGCATTCACCACTCTCTGCATAAAAAGCTTATCCCTGACATCTCCTCTATACCTACTTCCAAGCATCTTAAAACTATACCCTCTCGTGCTACCCATCATCTCATCATCTTATACACCTCTATCAGGTCACCTCTCATCCTCCATTGCTCCAAGGAGAAAAGGCTGAGTTCACTCAACATATTTTCATAAGGTGTGCTCCTCAATCCAGCCAACATCCTTGTAAATCTCCTCTGCACCCTTTCTATGGTTTCCACATCCTTCCTATAGTGAGGCAACCAGAACTGAACACAGTACTCCAAGTGGCGTCTGACCAGGGTCCTATATAGCTGCAACATTACTTCTCAGCTCCTAAACACAATCCCACGATTGATGAAGGCCAGTACACTGTATGCTTTCTTAACCACAGAGTCAAACTGTGCAGCAGCTTTGAGTGTCCTATGGACTCAGAAATCAAGATCCCTCTGATCCTCCACACTGCCAAGAGTCTTACCATTAATACTATATTCTACCATCATATTTGACCTACCAAAATGAACCACGTCACACTTATCTGGGTTGAACTCCATCTGCCATTTCTCAGCCAAGTTTTGTATCCTATCAATGTTCGGCTGTAACCTCTGACAGCCTTCCACACTATCCACAACATTCCCAACCTTTGTGTCATCAGCAAATTTACTAACCCATCCCTCCACTTCCTCATCCAGGTCATTTATAAAAATCACGAAGAGTAGGGGTCCCAGAACAGACCCTTGAGGCACACCACTGGTGACCAACCTCCATGCAGAATATGACCCATCTACAACCACTCTTTCCCTTCTATTGGCAAGCCAGTTCTGGATCCACAAAGCAATGTCCCCATGGATTCCATGCCTCCTTACTTTCTCAATAAGTCTTGCATGGGGTACCTTGTCAAATACCATGCTCAAATCCATATACACTAAATCTACTGCTCTTCCTTCATCAATGTGTTTAGTCACATCCTCAAAAAATTCAATCAGGCTTGGAAGGCACGACTAGCCTTTAACAAAGCCATGCTGACTATTCCTAATCATATTATGCCTCTCCAAATGTTCATAAATCCTACCCCTCAGGATCTTCTCCATCATCTTACCAACCACTGAAGTAAGACTCACTGGTCTATAATTTCCTGGACCATCTCTACTCCGTCTTGAATAAGGGAACAACATCCGCAACCCTCCTATCCTCCGGAACCTCTCCTGTCCCAATTAATGATGCAAAGATCATTGCCAGAGGCTCAGCAATCCCTCACCTCCCACAGTAGCCTGGAGTACATCTCATCCAGTCCTGGTGATTTATCCAACTTGATGCTTTCCAAAAACTCCAGCACATCCTCTTCCTTAATATCTACATGTTCAAGCTTTTCAGTCCACTGTAAAACATCCCTACAATTGCCAAGGTTCTTTTCTGTAGTGAATACTGAAGCAAAGCATTCATTAAGTACCTCTATCTCATCCGATCCCAAACACACTTTTCCACTGTCACACTTGAGTGGTCCTATCCTCTCACGTCTTATCCTCTTGCTCCTCACATACTTGTAGAATGCCCTGTGGTTTTCCTTAATCCTGTCCACCAATGCCTTTTCATGGCCCCTTCTAGCTCTCCCAGTTTCTTTCTTGAGCTCCTGCCTGCTAGCCTTATAGCTCTTGATCATTACCTAGTTTTTTTAACCTTTCGTAAGCTCTTCTTTTCTTCTTGACTACAGCCTTTGTACACCACTATCCTTTCCCTGTCTCATTGGAACATACCTATGCAGAACTCCACACAAATATCCCCTGAATATTTGCCATATTTCTTCCGTACATTTCCCTGAGAACATTTATTCCCAAGTTATCTGAAACAAACCTGCTTCCAAAAGAAATGGCTCAGTTGATAAGCAGGCAAAAGATTGAATTACGAGGTGGTCCTCAGTTCATTTACTGATCAACAGGACTTAGGAGATATTAGTAAAGTCTCTTTCATGCCTAACTACAGGAAATTGTTCCCCTCTCAGATTATTATTCAGTAACCAGCTAGAATGGATACTCATGTAGGAAAGAGAATGAACACGTTGTGATGCTTCTTCACTCTTTCAAATAGGAAACTCTGTCGGCTTTCCTGTGAAGGTCAGTCCCATGGAAGACAGTAAAGGAAGACTCATTGTACAACTTCTTCAGCATGACACCTGGGAACAGGAATTTGCTGTAACACCAAGTATATAGGACAACAAACTGGAGTTTGATTACCATTCTGTGAAATGTCCTAATCCTTCAACACAAATAACATTCATTCCAAATGCTAAATTTTTAGTTTAATTTCCTCCAGCAGGAGTCTGCCATTGGAGGCTAAATTCCGACAATGCCCAATTACTTTTGCTGGATTGTGAACAAATCTGGTTTTGCAATATACTACTCTTTTGCTACAACAGCCAGATAAAGACAATCTTTAGCCTATAAATCCAGTCCTTCTAAAATATCTATTTCCCATTATTGTGTCTCAGTTCATTAGCTGAGCCCAGCTGCTTCATCACAAACTCCAGCAATTGATTACTCAATGAAAAGCAACTCTTTCTGACACCACTTCCATAATATGCCCTGTGCAGGTGCTGTCACATCCAGTTGTATCCAAAGATGCTGAGAAAACACATTTACAAAGTCAACAGAATTTTTTCTTGTATTGCATTTATTTGTGGACAGACAACATCGAGGAGGATATTTTGGCATGGGAGGGAGTATAGTACAGATGTACAAAGAAGACACAAGACTCAAAGAATTAAATTATGAAGTCACCTTGCATTGAAGGGGTGCAGACTAACTTGTGAGTTGTGTACTATATCCAACAGCTAATAAAATTACATGGTTATGCTAGAATACCCAGAATTAATTATTACCTTGTTATACTCCCACAGTCATAGAAATGTACAGCACAGAAACTGGCCTTTCAGCTCATCTAGACCATGCTGAACTATTTAAATAGCCTACTCCCATCGACCTGCACCAGGACCATAACCCCCCATACCCCTACCATCCATATACCTATCCAAACTTCCTTTGATGCTTAAATCAAAATTGCATCCTCCACATGGGCTGGTAGCTCATTTCACACTCAGCGCCCTCTGAGTGAACAAATTTCCCTTCATGTTTCCCTTAAACATTTCACCTTTCCCCCTTAACCCATGACATGTAGCTGTAGTCTTCAGTGGAGAAAGCCTGCTTGCATTTACCCTATCTACATAAGTTTGTATTCCTCTACCTAATCTCCCCTAAATCTTCTACATTCTAGGGAATAAAGTACCATCCTATTCAATCTTTCTTTATTACTCCAGTCCCCTAGACCCGGCAACATCCTTGTAAATCTTCTCCATACTCTTTCAATCTTATTTACAAATTTCCTGTAGGTAGGTGACCAAAGCTGCACACAATATCCAAATTGGGCCTCACAATCATCTTATATAACTTCAACTTAACGTCCCAAGTCCTGTACTCAGTACTTTGATCTATGAAGGCCAAAACCTTTCTTTATGACCCTGTCTACCTGTGATGCCACTTTCAATGGATTATGGATCTGCATTCCCAGATCCCTTTGTTCTACTGTACTCCTCAGTGTCCTACCATTCACTGCATAAGACCTGGTTGATCCACCCAAAGTGCAACACCTCACATTTGTCTGCATTAAATCCCATCTGCCATTTTCAGCCCATTTTTCCAACTGGTTCAGATCCCACTGCAAGCTTTGATAGCTTTCCTTGCTGTCCCCATTCTCAGAGTCATCTGCAAATTTGCTGATCCAGTTAACCACATTATCATCCAGTTAGTTGATATAGATAACAAACAACATTGGACCCAGCACCAATCCGTGCGGCACTCCACTAGTTACAGATCTCCAGTCAGAGAGGCAACCATTTCCTACCACTCTCTGGCTTCTCTCGCAAAGCCGATATTTAGTACAATTTACTATCTAATCTTGAAGCGATTGAATCTTCTTGACCAACCTCCCATGGGAGGCCCTGTCAAATGCTTTGAAGAAGTCCATGTAGACAACATCCATTGCCTTGCCTCTAAGCAATTCTTCGTAGAGCCTTTTCTAAAGCAACAGAACAGCATTAGCTACCTCCAATTCTCCAGTGCCTCACCTATCACTAAGGATGATTTAAATATTTCTACAATTTCTGCACTTGCCTCACACAGGGTCCGAGTGAACACTTTGTCAGGGCCTGGGGATTTGTCCACCCTTATTTGCCTCAAGGCAGCAAACACTTCTGCCTCTGATCTGTATGGGGTCCATGACCTCACTGCTACTTTGCCTCATTTCTATAGGCTCTGTGTACTCTTCTGAGTAAACACAGATGCAAAAAATCCATTTAAGATCTCCCACAACTCTCTTGGCTCCACACACAGATTACCATTCTGATCTTCCACAGGACCAATTTTGTCCCTAGCAATCCTGTAGAATTCCTTGGGATTTTCCTTCACCTTGTCTGCTAGGACAACCTCATGCCTTCTTTTAGCCCTCCGGATTTCTTTCTTATGTGTTCTCTTGTATTTCTTATAAGTACTTAAATTGTTCCTATCTCCCTATACCTGCTATTCAACTCTTTTTTTCCTTAACCAGGGCCTCTGAAAACTAAGGCTCCTTAAACCTTTATTCTGAGACACATACAAGCTTTGTATTCTCAAATTTTCACTTTTGAAGGCCTCCCACTTACCAAGTACACCTTTGCCAGAAAACAGCCTGTCCCAATCCACACTTGCCAGATCCTTTCTGGTCGCAACAAAATTTGTCTTTCTCCGATTTAGAATATCTACCCGGGGACCAGACCTATCCCAATCACTGATTGGCTACTGTTCAAACGCCAGTACTCCCATTGAGTGCTACTTTCTAATGCACACTCGCCGCCCTGTGAGAGTCACCTCTTCCCTCGCTCATCTCTGATTGGCTGCAGTCCCAAGAACAATTTCAAATTTGAGATCATGGAAATTTTTGATTGCATATCCCTCAACAAACGTACCTAACAAAGCATATGTGAAGTACAGCCTTTATCAAACTGAGCAGAGAACCAGATTTCAGGGGCCGTCTGGTCTAATGCAGTTTGAAACTCCACCACCAACCCAAGCATAGGGAAAGGTAAACCTTCTCAAATTAGAAAGGGGACCCGTGGGGAAAGGAAAATATTCTGTTGGAAGGCTCCACTCATTCAAATAGGAAAGCCTGTTGGCATTCCTATGAATAACAATCCCATGGAAGGAAGATAATTGATATAATTATACTCTAGCATAAGGCAGGATCTTCTATCAGGGAAAGGGGGTGGGGGGAAGCCATTGTTATGCCCAAGTCTATAAGAAACGACTCAATACATATACCACTACCTTTTTTTTAATGTCACATACTGTCACCCTTTCAGTAAAGTATATATCAAAATCCATTTCACTAATTTAAATGTTTGGAGTTCATCTTATGCATACAATTCAGCGACACTGACAATTGCAAAGGTTGTTATGATATTACCTCAAGCTTCTGCAGTCTTTCATTGCTTTCCCCTGCTCACATTCCAGTATATAATCATGGCCCTTTCTCAGTATGGTTGAAAAACCTTACAATGTAACATTTCAGATAGGAGTGTCGATCATTTTGAAAGATGATATTTGCTTTGAAGTGTGCTTTCCAAGCGTGGGGAAGGAAAGCAGAGAGATCCATGGACAATATTACCAGAGCTGATACTCTGAGTCAGCTGCTGAACTTCAATTGTCTGCTTCATTTTAGCTGTTGTATATTGCCACTCAATCACAGTTCCACATTCTTTTTCTTTAAAAGTGACAACAGCATTGTATCGTGAAGAAAAATGGAAAAAAAAGTCTGCCATTTTGTTAAGAGAATTGCACCTTTCTCATTTTAGACCAGTGAGGCTCAACCTGGCCTGTAAGTGAATCTTCAATCAAGTTAAAGTGACTAGTGTCCAGCTGATAAAAGCAACACTTACTGACAGTTTGATTTGAACTCTGAACATTAAAAGAATACAAGGAACAATCGATCATTTCTAACTTTAGAGCAATGTCCAAAAAAGATGAAAAGTCACACTCCTGTAAGATGTGACAGATGCCCTCAAAAGTTTATTGCCCAAAGTTGAACCCAAGTGAAAATAATGTTTACGAGGAGATACTTCTGGTTCAAAGCACATGACCAATGTTTAGCAGAATTCTGCACAACCACTGACCTCCCCAAAAAATAAGAACTTTTAAAATTCATCAGATTGGAACTTCCAGATTGTTCTGCTGAGGTTCATATCCACGGCAGTGCTTCTCCATTTGAAAGTGCAGTCTTGACATGGAAAAGCAAAAGCTTGTTGCATTGGGGGAGCTCAGTTGCTCCACGGGAGAAGTGTTTTGCCTGGATCTAAATGTGTTTATCCCCTGCTCTTCCACACTCCCCCCTCCACCACACACACCAAGGAGAAATAAATGAATCTTCAAATGTCAACAAAAAACCAAACACTCCGTCACCTTTGCAACTGAACTGGTGGTTCAACATTCAATTTGTGATCAAAGTACATACACTTCACTGTATTCTACTCGATTTGTTTTCTTGAAACTATTTACAGGGAAAAACAGTAGAATTTATTAATAAACTACAAACATTGTCAAACAATCAATGTGCAAAAGATGAACCATGCAAATAAAAAATAGTACTGATAATGAGTCATAACGATTCCACGAATGTAAGAGAGTAGGTCACAGAACCAGCTCAGAGTAGTGGTGATTGAAGTTCTCCAAATTGGTTCAGGATCATCGGCAAGAAGAGTAATAACCATTCCTGAACCTGATGCTGTGGATTCAGGCTTTTGTACCTCCTGCCAATGGCAGTAGTGAGAAGCAGGCAGAGCCTGGGTGGTGGAGATATGATAATAGCTTTCTTGAAATAGCAAAAAGGGATGGGTGTTGCAATTTTTAAATAGGTGATCACTCATGTTGTCTGCTTGGCTATTTCAATAAAGTATAATTACTTGGAGTCCTAATTTCTATTCGTTCATTAGGCCAAGTCTAGAGGTAGTATTGAAGGTCAATACAAAAGCCCACAGGTTAATAAACACAAACAGAACACATGTTCATGCCACAGTAATGAAAAATGTAAGCTATAATTGTATAACAGCAGAAACAATGAATAATGCAAACTAAAGACTTTACAGATGCTTTTCATACCTTAGCTTTTCCATTCAGTGTTTCTTTGGGAATAGTTTACTTTTAAGCAATCCACTTGAAATTGTGCAAAATCCCTGATCACTTGGGGAGGTAGCTGAATAATCAAAGAAATTAGCTTTGCATCAACCCTGAATGTGTTCAGTGATACGGAGTTGAAACTGTAGAGAACTTCAGTGCTCAGGTCTTCAAGGGAAAGAATGAAATTAAAGTTTGAGGAGGGCCATTATCTTGCTCACTGCTTGAATGGCACAAAAACAGCATTCAGTGCAACCAGTCCACATCAGCACTGATGACCCATTTAGGATTTTTGCTCAAAAAACTTCTTCAGTGTTGCCCTCTCCCTCATATGCTTGTCTAGCCTCCCTAGATTATTAGCCTCAACCAATTCCAGAGGCAGCTAATCCCACACATTCTCTTCAGGATGGGGTGGGGGGGGGGGGGTGTGCGCATTCGAATGCACTCTTCTGAATTCTGTATTGGATTGCTTTGTGTCCATCTTATAACATCATCTGCATTCTTCTCAAGAAGAAACACCTTCTGTCACTGCTTTATCAAGAACATAATTTTTAAAACCTTGAATTTACCTCTCAGCCTTTTCTCCAAGCACTGTGTATAAAGCACCCTGATAAACACTCAGAGGCCATTTTATTAGGTACACCTGTACATAACCTCATTGGTGCAAATATCTAATCAGCCAATCATGTGACAGCAACTCAATGCAGAAAACCATGCAGACATGGTCAAAAGGTTCAGTCGTTGTTCAGACCAAACATCTAAATGGTGAAGAAAAGTGACCTTGAGTGTGGAATGATTGTTGGGGCCAGCTGAGGTGGTTTGGGCATCTCAGAATCTGCTGAGCCCCTGGGATTTTCATGCACAACAGCCTCTGGAGTTTACAGAGAATTATGTAAAAAAAAAGAAAAAAAAATATCCAGAGCGGCAGTTCTGTAGGTGAAAAGGCCTTGTTAATGAGAGAGATTAGAGGAGAATGGCCAGCTGATAGTAACTCAAATAACCACACGTCATAACAGTGGTGTGCAAAAGAGTATCTATGAACAGACGACATGTGGATGGGCTACGGCAAGAGAAGGTCACACCAGATTCCACTCCTGTACCTAATAAAGTGGCCACCACGTGTATATATTTACTTTGCCGGTATTCTTATAAATTCTGAATTTTCTTTGATGCATAGTAACACTAGCTGCAAGACTGGGGTTCGATTCTCACTGCTGTCTGTAAGGAATTTATACGCTCCCCTTATGACTGGACCGATTTCCTCCAGGTGTTAGAGTTTCTGCCCACTTTCCAAAGGGATTGCAGAGTTGTGAGCATGCTAGGTTGGCGTTGGAAGTGTGGCAACATCTGTGGGCTGCCCAACTCAATCCTTGCTGAGTTGATTAGACTCAAACACACTTTACTGTATGTGTAACAAATAGAGCTAATCTTTATATCCTTTCTATAATACAGCAACCAGAACTATGCTAAGCATCCTAAAGATTAAACTTCCTACTTTTTCACACCTTCTCTCTGGAATTTGAAAAGTGGAAAACCAAGTACAGTCAGTCCTCCTTCTCCGTGGGGGATTGGTTCTGGGACCCCCGCGGATACCAAAAAACGCGGATGCTCAAGTCCCTTATTTAACCAGTCTCAATGCGGTGGACCTTAAGACCCAGTGGAACCCCAGACCTTATTTAACCTGTCTCAGTGCAGTGTGCTTTAAAATCCGGCGCAGCTCTGAATCCGCAGTGTTTCTGTTCACGAAAATAAGCAGGATCACGATTGAAAATAAAGTGGAAATAATAAGTGATCGGAAAGAGGTGAAACGCCATCGGTCATTGGAAAAGCATTAGGCTACAGTCTGTCAACGATCGGAATAATGGATAATGTGAAAGGCCCTGCCCCGATGAAAGTTACAATTATTACTAGCAATGCAGTGGTTTAATTATTGAAATACATACGATTCTTAAGTGTTTTATATGCATAGAAAGGTAAAATATAAACTATATACTAAGACAAACGTTTGACTAACTGACGCTAAATAATACTGGATGTACCTGTTCCGACTTCAAATCCGTTTTAAAGACGGACTCAGGAACGGAACTCCTTCATAACCTGGGGACTGCCTGCACTTTTGAATCATCTCTAGATTACTTATAATACCTAATACAATGTAATTGCTATGTAAATAGTTGGTATACTGTATTGTTTAGGGAATAATTACAAGAAAAAGTAGTCTGTACATGCTCAAATAACGAGTGCTGGAGAGAGAACTTCCAGGTTTTCCTGATCCGTGGTTGGTTGAATCCGCGCATGCAGAACCCGCGGATAAGGGCATAAAAGCCTTCTATCAAATTATTTTTTGTATTTGTCCTCAGGTCTCTTTAGTATTCTACCCCACCTTGAATTGTCTACGTACTTTGGTAGGGAATAGCTACAGAGATATATTAACCCATCCTGTAATATCCTCTTGTATTCTGTTGTAGTCCCTCTCATCACTATCCAAACAAAATGTTTGTATCATATGTTGCATGGATTGTCAGAGGGCAGTGGATACACACTGAGTAAACAACCTCACACCACAAAGTTATTAACTGGATCACTGGTCTTAAAAAAAATCAGACAACTGTAAATGCAATTATATTTGTTTATTTAATTACACAAACTTAAATTCTACAATAAAGTTTATAAATTACTCTACTGAAACTGATTGAGCAATTTCTAAAGCATGTTCAGCAGATAATCAAACAAATGATTGAAGTATAAATTTTAAATCTGCACAGAGACATTGTAATTTCAAAGGACAAGATGCTTTGCCGAGTATCTATATGGCAAATGTGAGTAATAAAATAAAAATCATAACCAGCAGCTACAAGGTTAAACCATTTAAAGCCCACTCATAAATTTTCCGATAAACTGCCTGTCACTGTGGCACCTAACTCGTGTCCTCAATCAAAACTGAAAATTTACTTGGATTTCCAGTGCTTCCTTCATTCTTTCACCATTTTGTGATTCTTGCACCTGACCTACCACTTTACCTCCACTAATTCAGTGCTTCAGATTTGACTGTTCTCTCTTGATTTGTTATTTTCTTCCTTCTCCTGAAAGTAGTCTACTTTTTGTTGTAAATCTTCTTGGGCTATGAAGAATCATTTGTACTCTAAAAAGCTGATGTTTTGAGGGGAAGCTGATACACCTACTTTGGTTAGAAACTGCTCAGGACATCATTGAGATTTGAAGTTCTGTGCTTCTAGCTAGATACAGTGCCTCTATGTAAGCTTGACAATGGACTTAAAGACCTCTCCACACAGTTCAACCAAAACTCCAGGAAACCTTGCACAAAACTATCATATTGCACAAAGATTAATGATTACATAGGTCCCACCTTCCTGTCAACGAGGGAAAAGTGGACTGGATCAATATTTAGCTTTTACCCTACATCTTCACATTATAAACACAAGGATACTGGGAGGACAATTGCAGGCCCAAGGCCACATGTGGAGTCTTCAACTTGTCAGCCTTTTGTGAAATCAGTACGCCTAAAGAGGATAATGTACTGTAACTGCTGGTGGTGCCCAAATTGAAACTACAACTAAAATTATACTGGTCTATTGATTAATTGGAATTTGCAGGCTGCTTTGGAGAGAAACAGTTTATTGTAACATTTACACTAAAACTTTGATTTTGACAGAGGTTAAAACTAAAGGCACAAATTACCCAAAAGCAATTTAAAGTTGTCAATACAAGGACAAGATAAATTGAAAACAATTTTCTCCCTCTCCTCTTTCAATTAAAAGTTTTTCTTCAAGTACTTTTTGCAATAGTTCTCTAGTAAGATATCGTCTAAGACCTCAGTGATCTCGGCTTTACTTTCTCGAGGGCGGGGAGGTAAAGACTTGTATTTCAAAGCTCATGAGGAAAATATTAAGTATGGATGTGTATTGTCATTACAGCTCTGAACTGCATTTAGACCAGATGGGACTGCAATTAAGTACTTCAAATAAATTTGAAGTTATTAACTCAATAATTGAAACAACGTTGTTTGGTAATCCACAGCCAATATATGAGACTGCTTACAGCAGCGACACATTTTAAATGGTTCCTTCATTTCAAAGTAAGTTTTCCTAACTCAACCACTTATGAAATCAATACCTCACCACCCAGATTAAGTATTCACAGCTTCAGTATCTGGCCTACACTAATCTTTCAATTTCATTGTCAGCCCTATTGATTCCTGCTAAGTTCACTTCTGTATTTACTGTTTCTGCGCCCTCAAGGATAAGTTGAGCACAAATCACTCTGTCAGGTTGAAGCATTGGACAAAAGCATGAGGATTTGATGATGATGCTATGGACAGCATTGCACAAAAAGGAGCAAAGAATTGGTCACAAGTGATGAGGAGATAAAGATTGGCAGAATATCTATACAGGGATTCTGTAAGCAAAGCAATAAATTAAAAATAGGAAACAAACTGGTTCTTACTGAAAAGTGAAATGCTAGAATTTCAGCCTCCAAAACATTGCACCACATCTGGTGAATCAATCATTTAAAGCTATAGGCTTTGGAAATCTGTGAATCCACAATCAAAGTAACAGAACGGAAGCAAACAGATTGACCTGCGACATTTCATATCCAAAATGCATGTGGTTATCAAACACCTCCAACTCCAATAAATGAGCATTGAAAACCCATTTTGTGACTGTGGCAGTAACTCTTCAATACTTCAGTGAAAATAGAGGAGCCTACTTAACTAGCTATTGAACAATCTGGTAACATAGCCTGAGACTTCACTTTACTCCAGAGCATCAATTTCCACCCGTCTTATCTGCAGCTAGAATGGGCACAGTTCAGATTCTGTGAAATAGACACACTTCTACATTAAACTTACGTAATTATTAAGAACTTTAACTGCACACCAAAAGGAACACTCCAGCAAGGATAAGCAAGAGTCTTCATTATAACATCTTAAGCAAAATTTGAAAAACAAAGAGAGGCTCCCAAGGGAGTTGCATCACATCACACCAGCATACATCATTCTTTTCTTTTACACAATCAACAATATTTTTGGAAGTTATAAAATTAGGATTAGAGAAACACATGATATTGTTATTCTTAGCATTTCTGAAATAAGTTAATTATAGTCTTGCAATATATATATATTATAAACACATTTTCATTTTGCTATAGAAACATCACTGCAGATCTCAGGAATTGTTTCAGCATGGTTAAGGTGCAATGTGGATTCTAAACAAGTGCTGAGGGCAGCATGTGCTAAGGAATTATACAAAGGGTGCAAATTGCAAGGAGTAGCTCCAGGCAGGAAGTGAAGACTAGGGAAGCAGCAGACTGTCTGAGCCGTTCAGAGCGTTAGAATGCCCAGAACAATGATCCCAGTGCCATACCAGTGGCAGCTCCTGCCACCATACCCAGTGCCAGGTCTCCGTCATCACGTCGCCGGTCTTGAATGATGACATGATTGGTTGCCGGGGGGTAAGGACCTGTGGGTTATGAATGTGAGAAGTTAATCTATCAGATGAACATGGCTTTTAAAGGCACAAACTTAACACTTACCTTAAACACAGAAAACATCCCAGATCACTCTACGGGAATATAATTAGCTAAGATTGGACTAAACTACTGACACAACTCTAGCCACACAAATCTAGGGTGTGGAAATCAAATCAGATCAGCTCTCTGCATCCAGATCATTCAATATAGACGACCAAGGACCACATAACAAAGAAATCCAGCATAATTGTTGATGGCACGTATACGTCAGTTCCAAATGCTGTAAATTGGCAAATCTATTTATTGTCAAAAGTCGCAAGTTACAGTGGAAAAAGTTTGTTTTGCATACCATCCATGCCGATTATTTCATCATATCAGTACACCGAGGTATCAAACAAGAGGTCTTCAATAAGGAATACTCCCCTTTGGAACATCACATCAGAAGCAATACCCTCTACTATCTCTGGCAGAGAAGATACATCAACCATCAAAACAAGTAGGAATTGGAGAGAGAATTTCACATCTATTCAGTTTAAATTCCAGAGCTGAAATAAAAATGATGGAAGGGCAGCTCAGAGTCAGAGGATCCACATCCCTCAGGATGCAGGAATTACACGGAGCTTTCAAATACAGGAAACGTGGCTAGCTGCAAGAGCTCGAGTTCTGGGCTGCAGAGTTTAAACAAAGGCCGATGTCACTATTGTGTTTTGGCAAGGTTCAGGACGTTGGGGATACATTCTTCAGTTAGGGTTCACCCTATAATGAGCACGCAGACAAAGGGGGGGTGGACAACAGGCAGAGGAACGGCAAAGAGGCAAGTAATTCAAGGCACTCCTGAGGGCATCTTCTTCTTTAACCTGTATAAAGTTTTGAATACCAATGGGTTAAGATGGCTCCTTATGGCAGTACAGCCAGGTTCCAGACCTTGGCACCATGGGTGACCCTGCTATCCAGGAGGAAGGAGGGAAGAGTTGAGTGAGCATTTGCTATAGGGGATTTTATATTTTGGGAAAGAGAGAGACAATTACCATCACAAGAGTGATTCCAGGTTGAAGTTGATATATTGTATGCGGACTTATAAAGAGCATTTCATAAAGGTACCAATTTTCAGCTTGTTATCAGGACTGAAGGACACAATAGGGTCTTTGGCAGATGGGTAGAAAGTTACCAGGTAACAGAAAACGTTAGGGAAAGGTTGCTGTTCAGACTGGACAGAAATGCATAGTGTGGCTTCCCAGAAGATAGAACTGGGATCACCATTTCCCTTAATTTCATTTTCATAGCTTGTCACACCAGACAGTCAGCCATTCTTGTCTGGCGCATAGTGTCAGGATTGGTCTCCTTTCAGATTAACCGGGTCACGGTATGAACGTTCCTGATTCGACACTTGTTTTTTTTTTACGAGGCCGAGTGGCTAGCTCGACACTCAACCCGGCACGGATGGAAAGCATGCCAGGGAGCGGGGAGGCGGAGGCTGACTGGGTTTGAACTCAAGAGCCTTCACTTACGAAGTCCGGCCCTGATGCCACTGTGCCACCAGCCACCATTTCTCTTAATGTATTTAACTAACTTGGACCTGAGGGAACAGAGCACATTTTCCAAAGGAACATTTAACTCATGAGAAACAAAAAGGGGAGAAGAACGGCTTGATAAAGATGGGTTGATGAAATATGTGTGAAAATCATGCAGCAGCCAAAACTTCATAAAAAATGCTACATATTGGTGGTAAGAACAAGGTAATATTAACAATAAATGCTGCAGATTCCATATGACAGGCATGACAATTTAACTAGCCATTTAAATGCTGGTGCTCCAGGAGACAGATTAGAAAAGGTGGGGGAGGAGAATGAGAAATAAGCATTAGACTAACATTAAGATGGAAAAAATTTGATTAGCTTGGGACTTTTCTGAGTTTGTCTACGCACAAGCTTGACCTCCAAAGTACTTCCAATCAGCTTCCCACTTAATTTGCAGAACATTTTATAATGATAAGAAGTGGTTTTAACTTTGTAAATTGGTAGAGAGGAAAATTATGTCAACCTCTCCCTGCCAATTATTCTGAAATGACATCTTACAACCAAACACCTGTCTCTCATCTTCAATGATTTTGTGCCCCCTCCACCAAAAAAATAAAACCAAGAGTTGATTCTGCAGGAATGTATTGGTGTCCTGATAAAGCACAGGCAGCAGGCTATTTGGGTCAAGCTTATTACACAGATAATATTGCTGCATGCATTTACATTTTCTACCAACATTTAAAGAGGTTGGGAGTGCAACTGTATGCTAAGAGTCAATAAAATGGCTCCTCTTTCAAAAATAAGTTGCCATAAAGAAAATATACCTGCTGACAGTGAAATTGTTTACAGCTTGACCGGTGAACTGATATCAATGATCATGCTCAGCTCTAGATTAACATCAGGTGCACCAAAAGAGATAGGAAAGAAAATATATTTTGCAAAAGGTAATATGATTCAAGAGAATACAATTACACTGACCACGGCATACATAGTTTGAGAATGGACAAATGAAAACAGGGAAGAAGATGGTGCTGGCAATCAAAGCAGTGAAGGGCAACATCCTCCAGATGGTTCACAAAATTATTTCCTCTTTGTTCTTTTAAATGTAGTTCTGCTATGGTTGGAGCCTGTGATCTACATTTTGGCGGTGTGTTTTCGGGCCCACTGAGCAATCTGGTGCTCTGCTGTCTCTGAGGGGTTTCAAGTGAAGCAAGAAGCCTGGAGACGGGCTGAGTCCATAATTAAGTCCATTTCTTGCTGACCTTGTCGAATAAAGCTTCGAGGAACGCTGAAATCATCAAGGCAAGAGCGCAGGGTGAGCAGTGTCACCCACTGCAGCCAAACGGGTCTGCATGTGACGGTCTCTACCTGTCTGTCGTCTGCTGCTTCCACAGCCTCTGTATTCAAATAGTCTCTCTCTCCCTCTCACTCGATGCTAGAGACCTGGGTCTTGGGTTTAAATGATGCCATTTGTGGACTGGACCCAGTAGTTCATGTTATAATGTGTTTCTGGTCACTCCTTGTTTGTTGCTGTCTTGTGTGTTTTTGACCGAGGGTTTTGAAGATAATGAATCACACAGCGCTGTGCTGAGTTGAGCTTGGCTGGACTGAATATGCCTGGACTTTTCCGATGATTTTGGTGGTATGGTGTTTTATATTCTGTGTTTATTGCTTTTTTTTGCCATTTGCGCAATTGTTGTGTTTGTGTGTTGGGGGTTTTAATGTTTTTCTTTTGAATGGGTTCCATGGTGTTCTTTGTTTAGTGGCTGTCTGTGGGAAGACAAATCTCAGGCTTGTTATCTGTATACATACTTTGATAATGAATGTACTTTGAAAGCAGTTATAGAAAAGTACAGCACAGAAACAGGCCCTTCTGTCCATCCAGTCCTTGCCGAACCATTTAAACTGCCTACTTCCATCGGCCTGTACCAAGATCATACTTTTACCATCCATGTACCTACCCAAACTTCTCAAAATGTTGAAATCGAGCTTGCATGCACCACTTGTGCTGGCACCTCATTCCACTCTCTCATGACCCTCTGAGTGAAGAAGCTTCCGCTCCTATTCCCCTTAAACTTCTCACTTTTCACCTCTCACCCTTAACCTCTGGTTGCAGTCCCACCCAACCTCAGTGGAAAAACCCTGCTTGCATTTACCCTATTTATATCCCTCATAAATTTTGTATGCCTCTATCACATCTCCTCTCAATCTTCTACGTTCCAAGGAATACAGTCCTAACCTATTCAATCTTTCCTTACAACTCAGGTCTTTCAAATCCAGCAACATCCTTGTAAATTTACTCTGTATTCTTTCAACCTTATTTACACCTTTCCTGTAGGTAGCTAACCACAATGTTCCAAATTAGGCCTCACCAACGTCTTATACAACTTCAACATAGCATCCTGTACTCAATACTTTGATTTATGAAGGCCATAAGAACATGAGACACAGGAGCAGAATTAGGCCATCTGGCCCATTCAATCATGGCTGATCCTTTCTTTTTAAATCTCCTCCTCAACCCCATTTCCCGGCCTTCCTCCCGTTACCTTTGATGTCATGTCCAATCAAGAACCTATCAATTTCTACCTTAAATATACCCAACAACCAGGCCTCTACAGCTGCATGTGGCAACAAATTCCACACATTCACCACCCTTTGTTTAAAGAAATTTCTTTGCATCGCTATCCCGTGGTTGTGTCCCTTTGTCCTAGACTCTCCCACCATGGGAAACCAATGTGTCCAAAGCTTTCTTTCCTGCCTTATCTACCTGTGACACCACTTCCAAAGAACTTTGAACTTGCTTTCCCAGCTCTCTTTGTCCTATCACACTCCAAAGTGCCCTACTGTTCACAGTGCAAGACTTACCCTTGTTGGTCCAACCAAAGAACAACACCTCGCATTTATCTCCATTAAATTCCACCTGCTATCTTTCAGCCCATTTTTCCAGTTGGAAAACGAATCCATCTTTGGAATGGATATATTTTCCAAATAACTTTTATAAAAGATATGCCGCTAATTCACTACTCCCTGGAACACTGCAAGCTCTCGTACCCAAAGCATTAAGAGGAGTACCCTTCTCAGTATTGGATGAAGCAATTCTAAATGAACCATGGTTTCTGAAGCTGTCTTTTCTCATTGTTGTGCAAGGATACGGGAGCACGTCAGAGAGTGCTGCTGCACAAAGAAATATGCTGGCTTTTTGTTGGAAAAGTTCCATTATATTTATATTACCCGAGAGGGGAAGTGAAACTCCTCAATATCACAGCCATCTGCATACAGCAGCCTGCTTGCTAATACATCATGTCGTGCATAGCCTCCTACCCAAGTGACACCTCGGTGATCTGAAAACTTCTTACCAGCCCTGGTAAATTGCACAGGTTTAGATGCGAGCCATATTCAGGGTTACAATGAAGCCAGAGGCAGCTATGAAATATTCCCACTAGCAACATTAATGGTGTCTTTGCCAACGCAATTTTCAAGCATTTGAGGACACACTGATTGAGCTGGCTGCCACAAGTGAATATCCAGTGCTGTCAAAACTCACTATCTCAGTTTTTGGTGCCATTTTCAACAATATATATTGAGGAGCTTTCCAAACCTGCACCTGGATTCTTAACGTCCTCACTGGGAGACTACAGTCAGAATGAATTGCTGATAACATTTCCTCGCAGACAATCAACACAAGTCCACCACAAGGATGCTTGCTTGGCCTATTGCTCTACTCTATCTCCACTTGTGACTGTGTGATGCACCGGTGGCACCACTCTCGTTGGCAGATGGTGACTAGATACACAAGCTGGTAAAGTAGCGCCATGACAACAGCTTTGCACTCAACATCACCGAGACAAAGAAACTGCCTGCGGCCTTCAGGAAGAGGAAGTTGGGAGAAAACACACCAGTCCTTACTGAGGGATTACTGACTCCTAGGCATCGTCACCTCAGAGGCTATATGCGTTGTTGCAATCACAAGGAAGATGCACCAACACTTCATTAGGAGTTTCAGGAGATGTGGTATGCCACCAAAGTTTCTTTAAAAAATTCTGCATTTGTACCACGGAGAACATTCTAATATAAATGTGCCAATGCACAGGATCACAAGAAGCTTCAGTGGGTTGCAAACCCAGCCAGTTCCATCACAACCTCCCCGCCACCGAGGACACCTTCAAATGGCGGCGCCTCACGAAGTCAGCACCAATCATTAAAGATCCTCACCATGGGATATGTCCCCTTTTGAGGAGGGTGGTACAGGAGCCCGAAGACCTGCACTCAACATTTTAGGAACAACTTCTTTCCCTCTGCCGTCAGGTTTCTGAACAACCCATGAACACCACCTCAGTAGTAGGCCTCTGTTAGTCTCGATAGACCATGGATTTGCACCTTGGAAAGTTTCCAGGGCACAAGCCTGAGCAGGGTTTTTTTTAAATGGAAGACCGGCAGTTGCCCAAGCTGCAAGTCTCCCCTCTCCATGCCACCAATGTTGTCCAAGGGAAGGGCATTAGGACCCATACAGCTTGGCACTGGTGTCGTCACAGAGCAATGTGTGGTTAAGTGTCTTGCTCAGGGACACACACGCAGCCTCAGCTAAGGCTCAAACTAGCAACCTTCAGATCACTAGATGGACACGTGGCCAAGTGGTTAAGGCATCTGTCTAGTTATCTGAACTACTTCAGTATTCCTCTTTTGTACTATGTATTGTTATGCTAATGCTAGGCTACTGCATTCTACTGCTGAAACAAAACAACTAATTTCATGACTAACATCAGTGACAATAAACCTGATTCTGAATGGAGAAATATCACAAAACCAAAGATAGCATCATGGATCGGTGGAATAGGAACTCTTAATTGCACCTGATCGACCACTTCTGCCAGCTTTAATAACAAAGCTACATTTTATTTAGAAGTTCCAAAACATGCTGCACAAGGAATGTAAATAGTGTGGATATGTGCACGCTCTGCAGGGACGTGTTATTCAAGCAAGTGTCCTTGGCTGGAAAAGGTTGAGACACATATCGGGTAGATTAAAACATGGCTTTGAATGTAATAGTGGCAGAGTTTCCAGGATTAATCAGTTATATTAACAATATAACAAATTAATTGTGAACTCAACGGTAATCATTATGCCATTGCGTTCAGAATTTATCTTGGGTTTTATATGTGGTACATGGACTATGTTTTCCATTATCTTATTTACTTGTTTAAAATCAATATGCACAGTGGTTATTCTACTCGGCTGGGTGAAACATTTAGATTCATGAGTGCATTCCCCAATGGCAAAAGCCCCTCTGGCCACTTTGTCTCAGAGTAATCCCAGCCCCTCATTCAGTTCCTCTGCGAAGTAACCGGCCCACACATGCACAACAGTGGCTAATTAAACTGCAAAGCACAGGCAGGAGGAAATGAGGGCACCCCAGCAAAGTCAACGGCCAAAGTGAGAACATGCAGGCAGGACCAGACATCAACGTTTTACCCCGGTCACTGGAGCTATAAGGCAGTTCTACTACGTTGGTACGTCACCAACAAAATACAGTCCAGCTGCATGGCAAATTTCTACAGTGTAATGTGGAGAGCATCTAACTGGCTGCATCGCTGGCTGCTATCGGGGGTGGGTGCTACTGTACAGGATAGAAAGAAGCTTCAGAGACCTGTAAACTCTTTCAGCTCCATCAAGGGCAATAGGCTCCAGAGTATCCAGGACATCTTCATGGAGCGATGCCTCAGAAAGATGGCGTCCATCATTAAGAAACCCATCACCCAGGTCATGCCTTAGAAAACAAGGCAAGGACAGAAAGCACACACTCAGCGATTCAGGAACAGCTTCTTCCCCCTCACTGATTTCTTAATGGACATTGAACCCATGAACACTATCTCACCACATTTTTAAAATTTTTTATTTTTGCACTACTTATTTAACTATTTTATAAATATACTTACTGTAACTCAATCAACACACACAAAATGCTGGTGGAACACAGCAGGCCAGGCAGCATCTATAGGGAGAAGCATTGTCGATGTTTCGGGCCGAGACCCTTCGTCAGGACTAACTGAAAGGAGAGATACTAAGAGATTTGAAAGTGGGGGGGGGGGGGAGAGGGGGAAATGCGAAATGATAGGAGAAGACCGGTGGGGGTGGGATGAAGCTAAGAGCTGGAAAGGTGATTGGCGAAAGTGATACAGAGCTGGAGAAGGGAAAGGATCATGGGACGGGAGGCCTCGGGACAAAGAAGGGGGGGGGGGGAGCACCAGAGGGAGATGGAGAACAGGCAGAGTGATGGGCAGAGAGAGAAAAAAAAACAACTAAATATGTCAGGGATGGGGTAAGAAGGGGAGGAGGGGCATTAACGGAAGTTAGAGAAGTCAATGTTCATGCCATCAGGTTGGAGGCTACCCAGCCAGTATATAAGGTGTTGTTCCTCCAACCTGAGTTTGGATTCATTTTGACAATAGAGGAGGCCATGGATAGACATATCAGAATGGGAATGGGACGTGGAATTAAAATGTGTGACCACTGGGAGATCCTGCTTTCTCTGGCAGACCGAGCATAGGTGTTCAGCAAAACGGTCTCCCAGTCTGCGTCGGGTCTCACCAATATATAAAAGGCCACACCGGGAGCACCAGACGCAGTATACCACACCAGCTGACTCACAGGTGAAGTGTCGCCTCACCTGGAAGTACTGTCTGGGGCCCTGAATGGTGGTGAGGGAGGAAGTGTAAGGGCAGGTGTAGCACTTGTTCCGCTTATAAGGATAAGTGCCAGGAGGGAGATTGGTGGGAAGGGATGGGGGGGACAAGTGGACAAGGGAGTCGCGTAGGGAGTGATCCCTGCGGAAAGCTGGGCCTGGTAGTGAGATGCAAGTTGTAAACTCAGCCAGCTCCATTTCCGGCACTAGCTTCCCCAGCTGTGAGGACATCTTCAAAAAGCAGTTCCTCAAAAAGGCAGCATCTGTCATGAGAGGCTCGTCATGAGGCACATAAAGACCCTGCTGCCCCCCCACTGGATCCCCTGCAGTTCGCATATCATTCCAACCGCTCAACAGATGATGCCATTGCCACCACCCTCCACCTGGCCCTAACCCACCTGGACAAAAAAGACACATACGTTCAAATGCTGTTCATAGACCAGTTCAGCATTCAACACAATCATCCCTCAGAAACTGATTGGAAATCTGAGCCTATTGGGCCTGAACACCTCCCTCTGCAACTGGATCCTAGACTTCCTGACTGGGAGACCTCAGTCAGTCCGGATCGGGAGCAGCATCTCCAACATCATCACACTGAGCACGGGGGCCCCCCAGGGCTGTGCGCTCAGTCCACTGCTGTTCACTCTGCTGACCCACGACTGTGCAGCAATACACAGCTCGAACCACATAATCAAGTTCGCCGATGACACCACCGTGGTAGGTCTCATCAGCAAGAACGATGAGTCAGCTTACAGAGAGGAGGTGCAGTGGCTAACGGACTGGTGCAGAGCCAACAACTTGTCTCTGAATGTGAAAAAAACAAAAGAGATGGTTGTTGACTTCAGGAGAGCACAGAGCGACCACTCTCCGCTGAACATTGATAGCTCCTCCGTTGAGATCGTTAAGAGCACCAAATTTCTTGGTATTCACCTGGCAGAGAATCTCACCTAGTCCCTCAACACCAGCTCCATAGCCAAGAAAGCCCAGCAGCGTCTCTACTTTCTGCGAAGGCTGAGAAAAATCCATCTCCCACCCCCCATCCTCATCACATTCTACAGAGGTTGTATTGAGAGCATCCTGAGCAGCTGCATCACTGCCTGGTTCGGGAATTGCACCATCTCAGATCGCAAGACCCTGCAGCGGATAGTGAGGTCAGCTGAGAAGATCATCGGGGTCTCTCTTCCTGCCATCACAAACATATACACTACACGCTGCATCCGCAAAGCTAACAGCTTTGTGAAGGACCCCATGCACCCCTCACACAAACTCTTCTCCCTCCTGCCTTCTGGCAAAAGGTACCGAAGCATTCGGGCTCTCACGACCAGACCGTGCAACAGTTTCTTCCCCCAAGCCATCAGACTCCTCAATACCCAGAGTCTAGACTTGACATCTACGTCATTTATTATTATATTGAAATTTGTCCTCTACTCTGCCTATTGTCTTGTTAATTAATCAATCAATTAATTAATTAATTTGCACTTTATGTAGTCTAGTGTAGTTTTTAATGTTGTTTTACGTAGTCTAGTGTAGCTTTGAGTTGCATTGGCACTGCCTCCTGCACGCATGCTGAGCTCGTTGACTTCATTAACTTTGCCTCCAACTTTCACCCTGCCCTCAAATTTACCTGGTCCATTTCCGCCACCTCCCTCCCCTTTCTTGATCTTTCTGTCTCCAACTCTGGAGACGGCCTATCTACTGATATTTACTATAAGCCTACAGACTCTCATAGCTACCTGGACTATTCCTCTTCCCACCCTGTCTCTTGCAAAAATGCTATCCTCTTCTCACAATTCTTCCGTCTCCGCCGCATCTGCTCTCACGATGAGGCTTTTCATTCCAGGACGAAGGAGATGTCTTCCTTTTTTAAACAAAGGGGCTTCCCTTCTTCCACCATCAACTCTGCTCTCAAACACATCTCTCCCATTTCCTGCACATCTGCCCTCACCCCATCTGCCCACCACCCCACTCGGGATAGGGTTCCCCTTGTCCTCACCTACCATCCCACCAGCCTCCAGGTCCAACGTATAATTCTCCGTAACTTCCGCCACCTCCAATGGGATCCCACTACCAAGCACATCTTTCCCTCCCCCCCCCTTTCTGCTTTCCGTAGGGATCGCTCCCTACGCGACTCCCTTGTCCACTCGTCCCCCCCATCCCTTCACACCAATCTCCCTCCTGGCACTTATTCTTGCAAGCAGAAAAAGTGCTACACCTGCCCTTACACTTCCTCCCTCACCACCATTCAGGGCCCCAGACAGTCCTTCCAGGTGAGACGACACTTCACCTGTGAGTCTGCTGGTGTGGTATACTGCGTCTGGTGCTCCCGGTGTGGCCTTTTATATATTGGTGAGACCCAACGGAGACTGAGAGACCGTTTCGCTGAACACCTATGCTCGGTCCGCCAGAGAAAGCAGGATCTCCCAGTGGCCACACATTTTAATTCCACGTCCCATTCCCATTCTGATATGTCTATCCATGGCCTCCTCTGCTATCAAAATGAATCCAAACTCAGGTTGGAGGAACAACATGGGTAGCCTCCAACTTGATGGCATGAACATTGACTTCTCTAACTTCCGTTAATGTCAGTTCTCAAATCGGTTAACTCAACCTCCCTTTGTGCTCGCCATTGCCTCTTACAGTTTAAGATTGTTCATAGAGCCCTTATGTCTAAATCTAAACTATCTCGATTCTACCCTGGCATTAGTCCGCTCTGTGATAAATGCAAGAGGGACGTGGCCTCTCTCATCCATATGTACTGGCTCTGTCCTAGCTTGGAGAAATTCTGGAAAGATGTCTTCACTACACTATCGGGTATTCTGAATCAGCACCTAGAACCTAACCCCTTAATTGCTCTGTTCGGTTTTTGGGGCAAGACAGATTTATGTCTGGGTCCGACCAAATGCCGAATACTATCCTTTGCCTCTCTCCTGGCGAGACGCTTGATCCTCCTTAGATGGAGAGATGTTGCCCCGCCCACTCATGCGCAATGGCTTAACAACATTATGGCCTGCTTGGACCTCGAAAAAATTCATTATTCAGTTCTTAATTCGGATCTAAAGTTCCATAAGGTCTGGGGACCTTTTATCAAGTACTTTCATAACCTTCCTCTTGACTAGGATTTTTTTTTCTTTTTTTTCTTCTTTTCGGTCCTGTGCTTTCAGCTCCCTTTTTTTTTCTGGTAGTAGGCATTATTATCCTCTGTTGCTAAGTGTATTCACAGTCTGGGAGTTTGACTGTCCGGACTTATACTCTTTATACTGTGTGGTGGTTGGTCTGGAGTTGTTGTTGTTTTTTTCTTGTGTGGTGGGGCTTGGGGAGGACACTAAGCTCACTTGTCTTTAATTTAGGTGCTTTTTTGTTAAATTCTCTTCCTTTGTAGCATATTGTTATTGTATGCTTAATTTTGCACTGTATTAATGCTCCCCATTGGGATTTGGGGTTTTTAATTTTGTAAAATGTTTTGAAAAACTAATAAATTTTTTTTTTTAAAAAACTTCCATTAATGCCCCTCCTCCCCTTCTTACCCCATCCCTGACATATTTAGTTTGTTTTTTTTTCTCTCTCTGCCCATCACTCTGCCTGTTCTCCATCTCCCTCTGGTGCTCCCCCCTCCCCCTTTCTTTCTCCCTAGGCCTCCCGTCCCATAATCCTTTCCCTTCTCCAGCTCTGTATCCCTTTTGCCAATCACCTTTCCAGCTCTTAGCTTCATCCCACCCCTCCAGTCTTCTCCTATCATTTCGCATTTCCCCCTCCCCCCCCCCACTTTCAAATCTCTTACTATCTTTCCTTTCAGTTAGACCCGACGAAGGGTCTCGGCCCGAAACGTTGACAGTGCTTCTCCCTATAGACACTGCCTGGCCTGCTGTGTTCCACCAGCACTGTGTGTGTGTTGGTTGAATTTCCAGCATCGGCAGATTTCCTTGTGTTTACTGTAACTCAGTTTTATTTCTATGATTACGTACTGCTTGCACTGCTGCCACAAAGACAACAAATTTTGCGACATATGCCAGTGATAATTAAACCTGATTCTGACTCTGAATTCAAAGGCAGCATTACAAGAATCTGCTCACGCTTTAACTGGAAAGACATGACCCGGACTGGCACCTGGGGAGGTGCCATTGCAATGAATGACAATGCGAGCACAGAAAGTGTCACAAAAGCACTCTGTTTCGATGTCGGGGCAATAATTACTCATCAGCAAAGCTAAACTGTCAGCATTGCAGTGGGACAGCCAGTTGGAATTGTTCACTTTTAGAGCCGGGAGGGTTAAGGGAAGATTTTTACAGATATTCAAAAACTACACCATTTAGTGGAATGGATGAAATGATGTCAAAAGAACTGTTTCCATTGGCAAAGGGGTTGCTGAGGAGAGGACATGGTGATATAATAAACAACTGAAAAATAAAGACAAGGAGGCAAAAATATATTCATACAATAGGTTGCAATGATCTAGAATATCCTGTTAAGAATGTGGAGTTGAATCCACTTTCAAAAAACAAGCTGGCAAAGATAAAAACAGGCAGAAGGAATGGGAAAGGAAAAGAGATTAACTGCCCGTCTCTGACACTGGGCAGAAAGCTCTCAAACAGTAAACAAGCATTTTAAATTAGTGCTAGCATTTCTGAAAGCTAAAACAAAGATGACATTGGCAAATACCCCCAGGTAATGAGGTACATTGGAGGTTAATGGATTGTTGTGTCAGCTCTTCTCCAAAATAAATGCTGTCCGGGATAATTTCACATTGGCAGTTTTGTCACTGCAAACCTGATTCCGCGCAAGTGGGAAGGATCAGGTCCAGTACAAGGCCTGCGTGAGAATGTGAACAAAATCAGGGATATTTTAGAACATCACGCCACAGCACCGAGGTGGGGAGGGGGGGCAATTACTTGGGTAATTATAATCTGATACAATTTTCAAAGGGCAGTCCCAAATTCAGCAATCATTAGCAGATGCTTAGCACATGTAGACAAATCTCCTCTAACTCTTTGAGAACAGTTATTGTCCATTAATCATTATCACATTGACCCAACAATGCCAAGTCTTTGTAAAATAATGAACCAGCCATGATTCAAGGTCAGTGAACAAATACAAGTTCATTTTCCCTAGAAGATGACTTTAGAGTTCTGAAACTAACTTAACACTGCCACCATCTGGCCAGTCAATGGGAAAACTGAATAAGACGTCGTTTCATTTCAACTTCTCCAAATCTATCCCTGCCAGCAAATACGGCTGGGAGGTGCGTCCAAAAATTGTTGATAACAAGTACGTATACTTTATGATCCAGCAGAATGCACCCCAGGGAAGATTAATTACACACATCAGACTTCTGCATCAACTTTAATACGATCAAACCCAACAATCACCTTGACCCATTCTTTTCACTTCAGTAACAGTTAAGTTATGGGAATCTGTTATCTTGAAGTTAGAGACCATCTCAAAGTACATTCATTTGCAAAGTATACATTATACAACCTTGAAATTTGTCTCCTAACAGGCAGCCACGAAGCAAAGAAGCCCAAAAGAACCCATTAAAATAAAACATCAAGCACCCAAGGTGCAGAGAGAAAAAAAATCATGTGAACAATAAAGGCAAACAAATAGCGTTCTGAACTGAAGTCCACAAAGAGAGTCCGTTCCCAGACCTTTAGTTCAATACAGAGTAAAGCAGTGAGCTGAATTGGCCCATCGCTCATTCAGGCCCCGACACCCTGACCTTTTCAATCTTAGTTGCCGTCAAATCATTGGGCTCAGCTGCTTTGGTACACTCTTGGGGCCTGGAATACTCCGCCTCAAATTGGCCTGTGCTTGACCGCTCCAATTTGGCACGACACTTAAATCAATTGTACCTCATTTTCTGCTTACCGATTCCAATTCAGTCAAAAATGACCAGAGTTCTAATCAACAAAATGGGTTTATTTCCAGAGTCCCATTAAATCATACTGCTACAGTTAGCCAAGGTTGAGTTCAAGTTTATTGTAATCCGACTCCACATATATTCAACCAAAAAAAAACCCAAAATTCCTCCAGATTACTGTGCACCCACAACACATATATTAGGCACAACATAATAAACAAAACATCACCACAAATAAGTTAATGACATCTAATTCAGTATGTGCAGTATAGGTAAACAGTAAACAGCTCGCTACCCTTGGTGGTGGCAGGGTATTTATCTGTCTCCTGGTCTGGGGGAAGAAGCTGTTACCCAGTCTGGCAGTCCTAGTCCTGATGCTCCAGTACCTCCTTCCTGATGGTAGTGGGTCAAAGAGATTGTGGGATGGCTGGTAGGGATCGTCGACAATGTTTTGAGCCCTTCATATACATAACATAATGAATGCAAATGCTCAATGTCAAATGATAAAGCAGCTTGTTAATGGGGTTTTGTGTAGAATGGAGCATACCATACTGCTTCTTCCTGATGTATTCTGCAGCTTTAAGGCCTGGCTGCAAAGCTTTTTTCTCTAATTATCAGAATACATCAAACAAAGCTGCCAGGGCTCTGCCATATGCCTGCGGTTTTAGTGCCAACATCCTCCCCGCTGATACGGCAGGCTAAGTCCAGATGAAGAGAGCCTCAGTAAACGAGTCATCTCTTTCTGGGGCAACACATTACTCGCTGATGGCCAAAATATGGTCATCCAAAGAATGATGATCAAGCAACTTCATCGAACTACTAAAAGCAACCAGTCAAAACCTTCATTCCCCTGAAAGGAAGATGTCACAAAAAGTTTTAGCGAACGAGGATTAGATCTTTAAACTGGGAAGCTGCACTTTCAGCCTGTAATTTGGATTGCTGCATTCGGATCACCTTTCAGTCAATGAACTTTATGAAATATGGAAAAGGCAGGCTGATACAAACACTCACCTTGGTAGGGATACTGATAGGCCACAGCGTAAGGCTGACCATTGGACGTGTAGATCACTTGTTGTGACGCAGCGGGCGTCTGTGGAGTGTAGGTACCACTGTATGAATCATAGCTATAGACCTGAAAAATTTCATAAAAATTTTAAGCACTCAAAACATTTAATACCTCAGAATACTGCTTTATCTTAAGATGATTACACCTACACACTAAGTAGAAGACAAATGTACTTTCATCTTCACCCAGCAATGTGCTTTTTGCATTTGTAGCGAAGATGAAAGAACATCCATCTTCTTTCTTTCCCAATTGCCATCCTCAAGGCTATAGGTTACTGTAAAGCTTCTAGTTGTTCTCAACCAGTCAGCCCCTTACATTGATATGAACATTTCTTTCCAATAAGCATCTGCAGCACACAATGGTGAATTCAAACGCAACACAATTGAATAGATGCTGTCTGGCCTGCTGAGTTCTGCCGGCATTTTGTGTTTTTATGCAGCACACAATAATTGTAGAAGGCAGCTCCCAAGTGAACTGCTAGGTGTCAGTTGCAAAAATAGCACTTATTTCTTTTGCTCCACTCAAACACTAGAGGCAAAATGGTTAAGCAAATATTATTCCTTTTGAGTGACAATTCAAAGCTTTTTCAACTATTACAAACAAGGGAAAATCTGCAAATCCAAGCAACACACACAAAATACTGGAGGAAATCAGCAGGCCAGGCAGCATCCATCTATGTAAACCGAAACCCTTCAGCAGGAATGGAGGGGAAAAAAAGTGAGGAGTAGAGTTAAAAGGTGAGGGAGGGGCAGTGGAACGCAAGGTGATAGGTGAAACTGGGAGGGAGAGGAGTGAAGTAAAGTGCTGGGAAGTTGATGGATGAAAGAGAGATACAGGGCTGGCGAAGGGGGAATCTAATAGGAGAGGACAGAAGGCCATGGAAGAGAGAAAACAAGGGATGTGATGGGCAGGCAAGGAGATAAGGCTAGAGGGGGAAAAAGGAGATGGGGAATGCTGGGGGGGTGGGGGGAGAACATTACCGGAAGTTCGAGAATTCGATTCTCATGCCAGTGGGTTGGAGGCTACCCAGACGGAATATAAGGTCCTGTTCCTCCAGCCTGAGTGTGGCCTAATCACGTCACTGGAGGAGGCCGTGTATGGACATATCGGAATGGGAATGGGAATGGGATTAAAATGAGTGCTGACTGGGAGATCCCATTTCTTCTGGCAGATGGAGTATAGGTGGAATCGGCAAAACGGTCTGCCAATCTATGTCGGGTCTCACCGATATACAGGAGGCCACATCGGGAGCACCAGGCACAGTACATGACCCCATTTTGTGTGTTGTTTCAAATAGCATCTATCTGGCCATCTTTTGTAGCCAGAGCTGCACTCCAAGTAACACAGAAAGTCCTTAAGACGATAAGACATAGGAGTAGCATTAGGCCATTCGGCCCATCGAGTCTGCTCCGCCATTACATCACAGTTGATTTATATATGGAAATGAATAAACGATTGACATTCTGGACCGAGACCCTTCTTCAGGACTGAAAAGGAAGGGGTAGACGTCAGAATCAAATGGTGAGGGGAAGGGAAGGAGGATGGCTAGAAGGTGAGGGGTGAAGCCAAGTGGATAGGAAGTGTTAAGGGCTGGAGAAGGAAGCTAATAGGAGGGGAGAGTGGATAATGCATCAGGATGTACAAGCCCAGTTCGGGTAATTTTTTTTTGCCAAAATTAAGGTTGCACTATAAGAAAAAACACAAGTGGAGTTGAATTGGAACATGAAGTAGTATATAAAAGCAAGGGAATGCTTTTGCCAAGCCCCCACAGAAGACAAAGCTCCTTGATCAAACGTGCATATTGTATCAGACTGGGAGAGGCAGGGAAATCTCAGTGAGAAAACATCTGAGCAACAGATGAATTTAGTGAAGAAAGATACGAGGTTTCACACATTGGAACAAAATGAAGTGAGATATACCCCATTAAATAAAGTCATCTCCACAGAGCCCACACCAAATATTCCTGGTTAATGGAGAGTGCTAAGCCAAGAGGATACTGATGTTTTCATTGAAACGACCATCATCAAATCTCTCATGTCAGCTAGTATTGAGAATCTGCTCGGATCTGTTCACCAAAAACCAATGAGAAAGAAGCCCTGGTGCCAATTCCCACTTCAGCTTCTTTCACCCCATTAACACAAGAGACTCTGCAGGTGCTGGAAATCCAGAGCAACACACACAAAACGTTGGAGGAACTCAGCAGGTCAAGCAGCATCTATGGAGATGTTTGGAGTCAACACCTGTCTTTCAGATTGGAAAGGAAGAGGGGAGATGCCAGAATAAAAAGGTGGTGGGAGAGGAAGGAGCTAGAGAGTGAAACCCGGCGGGTGGGGGAGGTGGGCTGAAGTAAGAAGCTGAGAAGTGATAGGAGAAAAAGGCAATGGCTGAAGAAGAAGTAATTTGATAGGAGAATAGGCCATGAGAGAAGGGGAAGGAAGAGGGGCATGGGGGGGGGGGGGAGGAGGTGACAGACAGGTGAGGTGAAGAGATAAGAGGCCAGAGTGGGGAATTAAAGAAGTGGGAATGAAGTGGAGGAAAAACACACTGGAAGAAAAAACAGATGTTCATGGCACTAGGCTAAAGGCCACCTGGTCCCCCACCCTGAGTGTGGCCTCATCGTGCAAAAGTGGAGGCCATGGACGAAAGGTTGGCCACTGGGAAATACCACTTCTGGCAGATAGAGCATAAATGCTTCACAAAATGCACCCCCCCCTCCCAATTTACGTTGGGTCTCACCAATGTAGAGGAGGCTGCAACAGGAGCACTGAATACATTAGGCGATCCCAACAGTTTTGCAGGTGAAGTGTTGCCTCACCTGGAAGGACTGTTTAGGGCCCTGAATGAAGGTAAGGGAGGAGAAGCATGGGAAAGGGTAGCATTTCCACTACTTTCAGCAATATATACCCGGGAGGGAGATTAGCGAGGTACTACAAATAGACAAGGGAATCACGGAGGGTGCAAACCTTGCAGTAAGTGCAGAGTAGGGGTGGGAGGTAAAGACAGGCACGGTGTCGGATCCCGTTGGAGATGGTGGACGTTGCAGGCAATGACGTGTTGGATGTGGAGGCTCATGGGGTGGTAGGTGAGGACAAGAGGAACTCTATCCCTGCTAAGGCAGCGGGAAGATGGGGTGAGTGCGGATGTCTGGAAAACGGAGGAGAAACAGGTGAGGGCAGCATCAATGGTGGAGGAAGGGAAACCCCGTTCTTTGAAGAAGGAGGACATCTCTGATGCCCTGAAATGAAAAGCCTCATCCTGGAACAGATGTGACAGAGATGAAGGAACTGAGAAAATAGAATACATTTTTACAGGGGACAGAGTGGGAAGAGCTATCGTCAAGATAGCCACGGGAATCTACAGGTTTACAAAATATGTTGGTAGACAATCTGTCTCCAGAGATGGAGACAGAGAGGCAGAGACAGGGGAGAGATGTGTCAGAAATGGACCAAGTGAATTTAACCAAGTAAACATGAACAGTTTAATGCAGTCAACAAAAAGGCAGGATAGCTGTGGCCCATGTAACTACCCCTCAAGTTTAGAGAAAGTGAGAGGAGCCAAAGGACAAATATTTGAGAGCGAGGACCATTCCTGCCAGATGGAAGAAAGTGGTGGTGGAGGGTAACAGGGACGAGTTCATTGGGGCAGAAGCAGGCAGAGACAATGAAGCCTTCCAGTCAGTCAGGTTTGTGGATCTTTGGTAGGAGGTAGAAATGAGCAGGGAAGTCAGTTTGGTGCCAGTGAATGGGAGTTCTCCAGGGTTAGCGATGGTGTTGGAGATGGTTTCTGATGGTCCAGAGTGAGGATCTTTTCAAGGGTCAAGTAAAAGGAGGTATCTGAGAGTTGCTGCTTGGTCTCAGTCCGCCAGACGACAACAGCACCCCCGTTGAATGTGGGTTTAATGGTAAGGTTGGGACTTATGTGGAGAGAATGGAAGGCTGTGCGTTTAGAGGGGGTACAGTTCGAGGATGAGAGAGGAGTGCTGAAGTCGAGCTGGTTGATGTCTCATCAGCAATTAAGAGATGAAAAGATTGAGAGCAGGCAGGAAACCAGAGCAGGGTGTCCAAGAAGAGGAGGGTTGGAGACAAGGTTCATCAGTGAAGGGCGGGCTCGGAGACAGAGGCGATGGAAGATGACCTCAACGCTGTGGTGGACACGGGCACCCCATCCTCCAAACACACTGACCTTGATCAAGAACATGGCCATGGGATGCCCAGGGTCACAATCACCTCCAACTTGTATCTCATTTCAACTTGGACTTGCGTCACTGTTGCAAGGTCAACAACTCCTGTCTAGAAACCCACCACTCCAGACAAGAATGGACAGTCTGTGACCACAACACCCAAGTGTTGATGGGAAATCTCAATGCATTCATTGAAGCTGGCAGATCATCCATGAGCAGCCATCATTCAACATTAAAATAAGTCAATGGAATGTCACAAGTACACGTAAGATGCAAATGTCTGGTATTTACATATGGGAGCGGAAGACTGAGCCAGTACTGGATGTCAAAACATGTATTCAGTTGCTTTGCACTGAGAGTTGGCAGCAAAACCTGCTCTTTTCTCCCCAGCATTAGCCGGGTAAGTGGAAGGAGGAAGATGAACAGCACCTCCCATCACATCTGGCACAAATATTGGGACTGCACAGATTTAAACAGGGACTTCAGGATAAACATTTTGGCAGCAAAGTTACTTAGCTTTAGTTCAATGCCTTATTTATATATACACAGTATTTCAAGTGTTTTGAAGAGCATTTGGTAGTTCACTTCAATTTTCATAGTTTAAAATGATCTGAATGTCTGTGGCCCGTGCCCAAATTTTACTTTCTGGCTGGGGCTTCACCGTTGTGGGATCTCTACACTACAATGTGACGTCCATGTTTCAACATTCCAGAATGCAGTAGGCTGAGGGGGTGGGGGAGAAGAGATGCAAGTGCAGGCATGGGTGCAGAGTGGGCAGCAGCACTGAGAAGTAGGGGTGGCAAGACCAAGTTGATTAAAATTTTGAATGAAATGGCTCCAAGCTAGAAAAGATAATTTTAGGATTGATGTCAAGTAAGTTTTGCACCAAGTCATCAACATGCCAATTATGAAGTTAGAATCACTCTGGATATATAGCCATGGATGGGATGTAATATGTTGTGCAAATCAGATCAGATATTATTCACAATTTCAGTGCATGTGCGCCCATAGCATTAAAAAGTAGACAGAGAATCGTGTTTTCCTATGGATCAACAAGCTGTCAGTGCTGTCTGGTAATGTCTTTGTACACATGCTGGAAGCACTTCTGCCTTTGTCTTGAAGTCAACATAGCTGAAACTGGCCAACAGCCTGCTGGATACAAAGCTTAGGGGCCTTTAGAGAAAAGAGCCATATCTAGGATGATTTTTCACAAATATTAATCCTCCGAAGGTACCTTTAGCTATTCCTTTGCATTAATAACTATGAACACAACTCTGTGTGCCACCAGTCTGTACTCATCACCCTAGCCAAAACACTTAAAGAGGAGCTGCTTCATTTAAGTAGTGCCTTTCCCATACCCTTTAGGACACTGTAAAGCCAAAGAACAGCAAGTGTTGCAATTCAGGAAACTATCTTATATACTTTGATCCCCTTAATTAACAAAAATCCATCATTCCCATCAAAAAATTATCAAGTGACACTAGTACCTAAAGGGTAGCTCACGAGTGGTGCAAAGATTTTACAGCCAAGAACAAATTTAATCACTGCTTCCCCCCACCACCCCAAAAGGAAGAATTTATCAATTTGTTGAAGGCAAGTCTGACTAGTAGCACTGTGCTTTGGCTGGTGGCACACAGCTGCAACAACCAAGGCTCCAATGTGTGTAAATTCTCTCCAAGTCTTCTGCATATTCCAGTTTCTGCCCGTGTCCCAAATACGTCTTGGTTGACAGGTTCACTGTGTGTTGTCAGTGAACCTCAATCCAGGTGGGTAGCAGAATTATTGGAAGGGGAAGATAAGATAAAACATTCTTGAGCATATGAAAGAATAAGTTGCAGGGACTCGTTCCAATGCTTCTTAAATGTTCTGAGAGTACTTGCCTACAGCACCTGCCTCTGAGTGAAAATAAAACTAATCTGATCAAATATAAACTTCTTTCACCACACTTTAAATCTATATCCTTTCATTCTAGACACGTTTTCCTTGGGATAAAGTTTCTTACTGTCCTCTCAGCTTTGTATACCTACAGCACTTTCCCTTCCCTAATGAAGGATGTGGTGGTGTTCCTCGAAGATGGTGTAATCAACGTTTGATGCGCTGTACAATAGCTAGACTCGCATGGAGTCCACAATATCAAAGCTCAAAAAGACAGGTGGGGTGGGGTGGGGGGGGGTGTGTAGCAGGAAGAAAGAGTGCAATAGGGATGGTTACTGATCAGCACACATACTGTTCACTCCCAGCATATTTTAATTTACATTATCTGAAGAACATTTAAACACAATTTAGTGTAATTATTCAATAATTTTAAAATTGATTATCTGCTAGTTTTCTCTGCAATTATCAAAGATATCTATGGACAAATGCACAGTTTAAATAATAGCAACACACACACACACAATGCTGGAGGAACTCAGCAGGCCAGGCAGCATCTATGGAAAAGAGAATATAGTCGACGTTCCGGGCTAAGACCCTTCATCAGGACAGTTGTATTCAGTCTTATCCATAGATGCTGCCTGGCCTGCTGAGTTTCTCCAGCATTTTGAGTGTGTTGCTTTGGATTTCCAGCATCTGCAGATTTTCCTGTGTTTGATTCTCTCCAGATTATGGGCAAGCGTTGGGATGAGGTTCTCACCGACAACCAGTCACTCTGAGAGTGCTGATGTTAAACCCCTATTCTGCGCAATTCTGTGCTACGTCAAGCCAATCAGCAAGAGACAACATCTCAAAGAAAGATCACATCCCAAAATTCAGCCCAACATTCAACAACATTTGTGCTGCCATCTTAAAGCCCATTCAAGCAGGTCTATGCCTACTCCTCCACTCCTTGGCTCTTTCTGCAGAAAAAGAAATGACTTCCCCTGCAAGTGTTACAACAGCTGTGTCCTCCAAATACCTTTCCAACAGCTGGTGACTGCCATCTATTGGGGAGAAGGGCAGGTTGCACTTGAACTTACAACAAAATTTGCTAGTGCTACACAGTAGGGCTGAAACTAGATTGGCAGGTTCAAGTCATGGGATAAAGCAGTACCAGAAATCAGGATAGCTAAAGGCACAGTAAACACAGGGAAATAAATACCCTGTTAAACTGCATTTATTTCAGTGCTCAAGGTTCAACACGCAAGACACATGGACTGAGAGCATGGATTGACTGAGGACTGGGATGTTACAGTCATAACAGAAATGTGGCTGAAAGAGGGCCACAAAATGGCAACTCAATATTCCAGGGTACTGATGTCACAGGTATGACAAAGATACAGGTAAGGGAGGAGCTAATAGTAGTACTTAGAGATGACAATCTTGAGGGATTGCCCAGTGAGGCAGGATAGGTAAAAACAAGGAGGGTCACTGTAGTGGGGCTGTAAACTCCCCAACAGTCAGCAGGAACTTGGAAGAGCAGGTGCATATGAAAAATGCTCATAGCTGCAAAAAATAATAGGATTGTATTAGCAGGAGATTTTAATTTCCCTGGTGTTGACTGGACTACCCAGAGCATTAGAGGTCTGGACATGCTGGAACTTGTGAAACGTGTCCAGGAAAGTTTCCCCCAGTCAGTACATGGAGGGCTCAACTCGGGAGGGTGCAATACCTGAACTTGTCTTAGGGAACAAGACAGGGAGGTAACTGAAGCAGTAGACAGTGAGCACCTAGGCTCTAATGACCATTATTCTATTAGTTTTCAGATATTGATAGAAAAGGAGAGGACAGGGCAGGTCCACAGGTTGGTCCTAGACCGCAGGGCTAATTTTGGTGGAATGGGACAGATCTGAGCAGGGGTCGAATGGATCACCCTGCTTGAACGACGAGGAACAAACAGCAAGTGCAAAGCTTTTAAGGTTGTGATACCAAGAGCCCAGGAGCAGTCTGTTCCTCTTTAGAGCCGGGATTCACAGCCTTTTTTACACCATGGACCCCTACCATTTACCGAGGGGTCTGTGGATGCTAGCTTGGGAACTCCTGTCTTGAGGTGAAGGTTAAACCTGGAAAGTTCAGTGAACTTTGGCTTAAGAGAGATATTGAGGCTCTGGTCATGAAAAATAAAGCATACATGAGGTTTAGGTCAGGAATCCCGTGACGACTACAAAAAAATTAGGAATACACTAAGGAGGGAAATCAGGAGGGCAAAGAGGGTATGAAATTGATTTGAGAAGTAAAGTTAAGGAAAATCCTTATTTTTTCAAAATGCTGGAGGAACTCAGCAGGTCAGGAAGCCTCTTCGGAGAGGAATAAATAAATGTTTTGGGCTGAGACACTTTGTCAGGACTCACAAGAGTCCTGATAAAGGGTCTTGGCCCAAAATGTCGACTCTTCATTTCTCTTCATAGATGCTGCCTGCCCTGCGGAATTCCTCCAGAATTTTGTGTGTGTTACTCTGGATTTCTAGCATCTGCAAAATATCATGTGTTTTTGGTCTTATAAATATATTAAAAATAAAAAAGGTGACTAGGGAGGGAACAAGTCCCCTTAGAGATCAGAAGGGCTGCCTATGCCCTAACCACAGGAGATTGGGGTGGAGATGAGAGATTTTTTAATGAGTACTGCTCTTCTGTATTTACTGATGAGAAAACAGTAATTGCTCAAGAGAAGGAAAACAAGTGGATGTGTTTTGGAACCTTACAGCAGATCAAGCTGGACAGATTCCCAGGGACTGATACAATGTTCCATGGGCTTTGTGAAAGGCTAGAGAATAAATTGTGGAGGCTCTTACAGAGATACTTGATTATTAGCTCTTGAAGTGTCTGATGACTAGAAGGTGTCTAAAGTTGTTCTGTTTAGAAAGGGTAGAAAGGAAAAACCAGGGAATTACAGGCTTGTCAGCCTGATCTCAGCAGTGAAGAAGGAACTCTGAAGAATAGAATCGACCACCATTTGGATAGACCATCTGATTAGGAGTCAGCATGGCTCTGTGCATGGAATGTCAGACTTGACAAAAACTTCTAGATTGCTTTGAAGAGGTAACTGAAAAGGTAGATGAGAACAGGACAGTGGGTGTTGTCTACTTGGACTTTAGCAAGGCCTTTGGCAAAGTTCTGTATCGTAGACTATTCTGGAAGCTTAGGTGCAATGGAATCCAGAGAGAGCTGGCTAGGTGGATAGACAATTGTCTGAGATAGGAAGCAGAGGGTGATGGTTGAAGGTTGTTTCTTGGAACGGAAGCAGTGTGCCGCAAGGGTCAGTGTTAGAATCTCTGTCAGTCATTATTTATAAGTGATTTGGGTGCGAAAGCACAAATCTTATTAAGTAAGCTTGCAGATAGTGAAGATGATTATAACAGATTGCAGGGGGATCTTGATCAGTTGGGGAATTGGGCCAAGAAGTACAGTGCCAAATGGGTTTCAATACAGATAAGTATGAATGACGCTTTGGAAATTTGGAAATTCAAATTAGCACAGGAATTGTTCTATGATTGGCAGGGTACCAGGGAGTGTAATGGAACACAGGAACCTTGGAGAACAAGTGCACAGCTCATTGAGAGAGACCACAGGCAGTGAGAAAAGGCGCTTTGCCCTGACTAATGAAGGCCATGGTGCTGGGTATAGGAACTTAGACATCAATTTGCAGTTGTACGTGTATCATTTACTTATTATTTATTTATGATTTTATATTGCTATATTTCTACCCTATTCTTGGTTGGTGCGACTGTAATGAAACCCAATTTCCCTCGTGATCAATAAAGTATGTCTGTCTGTCAGTGAGGCCGCACTTGGGATATTGTACAGTTATGGTCAACCCATTGTAAGAATGATGTGATTAAACTAGAAAAGTGCACAGGAAAGATTTACAAGGACATTGCCAGGACTAGAGGGTGTGAGTTATAGAGATAGGTTGGCCAGGCCAAATCTTAATTCCTTGGAATGTACCAGAATGAGGGACAATCTTATACAAATACTTAAAATTGTAAGCAGCACAGGTAAGATGGATGGTGACAGAATTTTCCCCATGGTAGGTGAATCCAAAACCAGGGGCCATAAATTTAGGGTGAGAAGGAAAGGGTTAAAGGGGACCCAAGGGGCAATGTATTCCACGCAGGGGATGAGCATATGGAACAAGCTGCCAGAGGAAGTGGCTGAGACAGGTAAAATGTATCATTTAGAAACACTGAGAAAGGTACAGGTACATGGAGAGTTGGGCCTTAGAGGAACATGGGCTGAATGCAGGAAATTGGGACTAGCTGGGTGGGCATAGTGGTCAGCATGAACTCGTTGGGCTGATGGTCCTGTATACATGACTCTATACAGAGAGAATGTTGCAGAAATTCAGCAGGAGGAGAGAAAAAGAAAGAGGTTCTTGAACACAAATTCAAGCCAAAACCTCAAACTAGGATATTCAAATGGACTGTTTCCTGACGTTCTTACAATACTATGGTTAGAATCAGTTAGAACATATCAAACATTGGATAATTCTATAAATTAAACCGTTTGTTTAACTTTTTTTTGGTCTGCTTTTAAAAAAAAAATGAAGTCAAGTTGTTAGGTCAATGCTCAACCCAGCACGGATGGGAAGTGTGCAAGGAGCCGGCTGATTTCAAATCTGGGATCACCAGCCCTGAAGTCCAGCATAGAGGCCAGAACACCACTGGCTGGCTACAACTAGATATACTACAGCAATAACCTGATTCCAAGAATTACCAACTGCTCGGCATAAGTAATTAAACATTTACATCTCCAATATGAAAACATGGATATTAAACAAAGTATTATTTAGAAATGGAGTCTTAGACACTATTGCTCTTTTTTAAGGGTAGCTCGAAAAACACTAACACTTCGATACTTTCTCCACAAAAGACAAAATATACTAACAGCTTTAAACAAAAAAAAAGCACTTGAACCTTTTCACTTGGAATAATGCTGTAATTTGGGACTTGCACTATTTCACAAGGTATCCAACTCAATTTAAATGATGACAGCACACCTTGCTGAGCGCCGAACTGGCCAGGGAGACAGCCCCCAAAAGGCACATCACACAACAAGCAGAGACATGAACTGCGCACAGCAGTGTGATCCCTCAGGGTGCTGAACACCGAGCTTGTGCTCGCAATGGCAAGCGAGAAGGACAAAGGGGTTTCTGGGGAAAGGGAGAGAGAACCGATTTTCAATTGCCAGATTTATAAGTGCCGACTGATGTCATAAATGAGAGGAAGACGGTCCTTTGCTGCAAAGAGAACCTGTAGAGGCACCATTAGAGAAATCTGGGAGGTTGCTAGGATAGTGCCTTATCACAGTAACGACCATGGAACAATGGGTCAAGTGGTTCCATGATTTGAGCTGAAATGTCAAGGTGAAATGTGTACAACCATAGAAGATGTGATTCTCCCTCAAAGAGACTCCTCTCTTTTAAGTAGCGCCTGCCCCTGCCACAACTGATTCCATTCAAGGAACAGGCATTTAAACAGATATGATGTCTGTTAATAACCACATTCCTTTTCCTTTTAAGCAGAACCTGCCAGGAAAAGGTAGGAAGAATTATATGGCCAAGGAACAAGAGCTGCAGGCATCTAATAGAGCAGATGGATCATAAAACACTACATGCCCCAGACTCAGCATACACACCATCAAATGATTCACCACTGCTACATTAACAGAAGACTCAGCATCTACACCCTCGTAGCTGTTCCTGCCCTAGCAGGTTATTATTGGAGGCTCAAGGTATCCTTCTGCTAGAAGAGGAAGAACTAACAGACCAGGAACAGGCAGGTGAGATACTCGAGGGAGTAGAAGAAACCTGAAAAAAAAAAGGACAGTCCTGAAGGTTCGTACACCCGTGTCAGCGTGTCACACGTAGCCCGTATATTCTCAGTGATCGGTACCATAAGAGATCACAATGTTACTGGGTGTGTCACATAGCAACAGACACCACCAGTCCACAGTTTGGGAACGAAGTGTGAGAGCTCACCTAGGGAAAAAAAATTCAAACATCTACAATGCCTCAAGTGAGCACAGGACAGGGTTGCCTCTGGAGAAGGCAGAGGTGACCGGTAGTGGGAAGTGACAAGCAGGATGAAGGAGCCCCTCTCTATATCTTATAGCGGACAGTACTGAGCCATAATATGAGCAAGTCTGAGTCAACCTCCCCACAGTGATGTTGCACACAAGTAGCTTACAAGAAAACAAACACCCACAAACTGACTGCTCTCATGCAGCGGGCAGAATATACCCCCTCAATGCACACACTTTGAACACGAGCATTGTTCTCCTCTCACTACATGAAGAGTGATCTCCAAGGAATGAAGACAGCAAAACAACGGTGATGAGCGGGCCCATGAGGGTCAGCACCAATGTGGAGTAGAGTGAGGAGGTGGGCCAGTTGCTGTCTGACCTTCACACCAATTCCCCACCCAGTCTCCCACGAGGTTGCCTGGTGTGCAGATTTCAGGGCATTGATGTCTTCTCACTCTCCATGAAACACCAACTGGTACAACGATCTCTCAGGCTCACCTCACCGAATCCCTGCAGCCCCCCCAGACAATCCCTCAACTGGCTGTGGATGGTAGACTGGCATGAGACAGCCACTACCATCCTCCACCACTGGTATCATCACAGCCATTAGGTCACACTCCAAATGCTAAGAAGCAGACTTCCAGAAGACAGACATCAGCCACTCTAAGACTAGAAACTGTAATGTGGGTTAAAGGCTGTAAAACGTGAGTTTCATTGGGATTTATGTTTAAAAACAAGTATTATCCATTTTCTTGTCTAAATTTGTAGTTTACGACAAATTTCTGTTAGAACACACAAGTGTTACACCTATGTAATGATGGTACTTATTGGTAACACACATAAAATGCTGGAGGAACTCAGCAGGTCAGGCAGCATCTATGGGAAAAAGTACAGTCGACGTTTCAGAGACCCAATACATTGACTGTACTTTTTTTTCCATAGATGCTGCCTGGCCTGCTGAGTTCCTTGAGTATTTTGTGTGTGTTGTTTGGATTTCCAGCATCTGCAGATTTTCTCTTATTTGCACTTATCGGTAACCTGTTTAATGGTATCAGTGATTAGGTATATGTGTCCACATTTAAAAAAAAATCAAATAAGGCACATGGTCAGTCCAAAACCTTGCACAGGAACCACCAAGGGAAACCGTAGTGCCATCCTGGAGTGGATTTTGTTCCAGCACTGCATGATGGAGCACGGCTAGCCGGCTGGATATGGGACATACAATACACGCCTTAGATGTCAGCTACCTGAGCTGGACAATTAGGACAGAGATGATGGTGGTCAGATCGCTCAGAAGAGATAAGGAGGCCCTCGGCAATTATTGCCAGCCTCTGTGGAAAAACTGCAGTCAGTGGTGTGTATGGATGTGTTTATATGCATGCAAATAATGTGTCCAGATTTCAAATTAAATTCTCAAACTTAGCCCTTAAAAATATTTCACTAAGCAAAGAAAACTTCAGTGGGTCACAGCATTCCAGCTCAAAGTGGACTGAGAAATCTTATACCCACAGTTATACCCAATGTTATTAACCATTTTAAAAGTTGCAAAGCCTGTCTACTGCGACAATGGCACAATAACTACCTGCAATGCCGAACGATCTGAAGTAACTTTAGCTTTAAACCTAGCAATGGAATTATAATTCACTCCACAAAGTCAACATGATGGTTATCATACTGGATAACAGAAGAGATGAAAAGAATGGTGATTCAGGAAATTTGCAAGCTAGCATATAGAAAAGAAACTCTTCACTGGGGAATCGGCCTCTGATCTGACCTAAACCAAATGCACCAGACACCCCCCCCCACAACCCAAGCAAGTTAGCGCAACTCTGTAACAAAGCAGTATCCCCAAACAATACCTGTATTGAAATAAAATCACTCTACATGCCATGACTGCTAACAAGAAAACAAATTTGATGAGGATTTGATGGCAGATGTACATTTCCGTTTACTGCGACAACATTGGCACTATGGAATGGAAAGTTTAAGCATGACACCACTGCCCCATCCTCAACTTTGCCCTCTCCTCATTGCCTGGGATGGATCCTGGGAGAGAACAAAATTGTGCCTGGAGAAGACAGTGTGCTAAATGGCCCAAATTTACCACTTAATAAAATCAAAGTAAATTAATCAAAAGAAAATAAATTCTTCACCGTCTGTATATTTATTAGAGAGACAGAGAACAATGATAATTTCTCATTACCCTTCAAGCAAACACACAAGATAGAAGAGTCTTGGCCTGAGGCATCGACTGTTCATTCATTTCCATAGATGCTGCCTGACTTGCTGAGTTTCAGCAGCACCTTATGTGAGCTACACAAGATAGGTCAATAAGGAAAGTGAAACAAAGTCCTGGGCACCTCCAAGAAAACAAAAGGCAGACCCTAAGCAGTATAAAACTTCTGTTCTGGTAGAGCAGACAATCCATCTGCAATATGCCTGCATCACACCCCATGAGGGAATTCAGGGCAGGTACACTGGACAAAACTGACTAATCCTTCACTCATAAAAAGGTTAAACTTTACAAAGTCGATCATTTTTCTCCCCTTTCCTCCACCACTCCCAAGCTCCTCACTTTTACATCTTCTCATGTGTGTACCTTTACCATCGAATTCCCACGCAGCTTTCACTATTATTCCAGGCCTAGGTCCATTCGAGCTGCCGTTATGTCTACTGCACTCCTCCTATCATCATCCTTCTTGACCCAAATAATGCACTTGCCTTTGTTTCTTCATGTGCAGTTCCCAGGTGATGGAATTGTATACTTCAGCAAAACAAAGAAATGACCCAGGAACAATCCCATGTGAAAACAGATAAATGGTTCCGATGCAATGGCTAGTATCTACCTGTCCCGGTGCTGTGGGATAAGCTGTGTACGGTGGAGGTGCAGAGTCAAAAGCAGCATTTTCTCTGAGAACTTCAGGACCGACAGCAATGTTCTGCAATGTCAAATATATTAAAACAAGGTTATTCTTAGAACTTCCTAAAAATGTAATTAAGAATTACATAAAGAAAATTTTGTAATAAGCTCTGGCTTTATATTAATATGAAAACAGCAACAGCCATCACAATGCTCTGCAGGCTAAGCATTCACTCATTTACATATATGTCTTCATATATGAAACACAGCATAAGTACATTATAATCAACACACTAGAATGATTATGATGTATTAGGGGTGTTATGACAATAGACATTGTGGAGGTCATTTGTTATACTGTTAATGAAGAACAGGATACATTAACAAATCTTGTTCATTGATCACAGAACAGGAACAGGCCCTTCAGTCCACATTGTGGAGAATCAAATAAATAAGTAATCAAAATGGCCAACTAAATTAATCCACTCTTCTGTTTTCCTCACATTCACGTGCCATCTAAATGTCTCTTAAATGTCCACAATGAATCTGCCTCTACCACCACACCAGGCAGCACATTCCAGGCCTCCATCATTCTGTTTAAAATAAACAAAAGTGGGCCCTCACATCTCCTTTGAAATGAACCAGTCTCACCTTAAATGCATACCCTCTGGTATTACACATTTCAACCCTGGAAAATAGATACTGTCTACTCTATCTATGCCTCTCATAGTCTTAAAAGTCCCTACATTTCCCCTCAGCAGAGAAAACCAACCAGATTTGTCCAACCTCTTGTTATAGCACATGCTCTTTAATCCAGGCAGCATTCTAATAAACCACTTCGGCATCCTCTCCAAAGCTTTTCCATCCTTCTTATAGTGGGGCCAGATACAGCCCAACTAGAGTTTTATTAAGCCTGAATATATGAGCTTTGAATTCAATGCACCAACTCATAAATGCAACCATGTCATAAGCCTTCTTAACAACACTGTCAACCAGTGTGGCCACTTTTAGGGAGCCATGAAATCAGATGCCAAGATCCCTCCGTTCATCAACACTGTTCAGGATTTTGCCTTGAACAATGTACTCTCTCTTTCCATGACCTACCAAGGTGCAACACTTCACATTTGGTGGAGCTAAACTCCATTTGCCATTTCTCTGCCCATATCTGCATCTGATCTATATCCCACAGTAATCTTTGCCAGTCTTCTACACTATCCACAACACCAGCAATCTTCATATCATCTGCAAACTTACTAACCTACCCATCTATATTTTCATCCAGACCATTTATATACATCACAAACAGCAGATGTCTCAGCATAAATACCCAAGAATCATCACTAAACACAGACCTCCAGCTCAAATAAATCCCTTCGACCACTATTCTCTGTCTTCTATGGGCATGCCAGTTCCGAACCCAAACAGCCAACACACCATGGAACCTAACCTTCTGGATGAGCCTCCCACGAGAGACCTTGACAATCACCTTACTAAAATCCACGCAGACAACATCCACAGCTCTACCTTCAATCATCCCTGTCATCTCATCAAAAAACTAATAACTTTCTTAGTCGAAAAACTAAGTAGGGGCCAAAACTAATTTTGATAATATGCTGAGGAGGTGAAGATACTGAGCTTTCTATCTACGAAGATTGCATAAGACAATTGTATTCAGTGACATGCTGAAAGAACAGGTTGGCACTCAACATTGAGATTTACCCACCAGACCTGATCTCTTGGAGGTATGAAGCATTGAGGATTTGGAAGGTGAGGGTGGGGGCAGGGAAGGGGGATGTCAGGGTGTCGCTGTTAATGAAGACACATCTCAGAATCATTGACAGAAACAAAGTGATGAAAAGCAACCCTAAAACTCCCCCACTCATCAACATGTGCAATGCAAGCTTTAACAGGTGAGATACGAAAACAGAAAGCTTTTATCATTCAAATCCATTCAAACAGAAAAAGATGTATACCAGCCAGAAGACTGTCTACTTACTGAGTTGGTCCGAGCATCTTGAAGAGCAATTTTCCAAGCCCTGCATGAATAGTAAAAACAGACACTAATTTGGGAGCACTCAAGTGTCCAAAATGAATTCATATCCAATTTGTACAATTGAATGCCAAGAAATTGATGCTATAAGACCGTAAGATATAGGAGCAGAAGTAGGCCATTCTGCCCATCTAGTCTGCTCCACCATTCAATCATGGGCTGATCCA